>NC_088924.1:2570000-2900000 GCF_038396675.1 Hydra vulgaris
CTCAGAGAGGCTGATTCCATTAACAGCTGAAAAATATCAAAGTATTAACAGTGCCATGTTGCGCATGGATAGTGTCCCTGTTTGTACTTTTGGTGTGCATTTTGAAGGCACATTTGGAGCCCTTTGTTACGGCTTAGGGTTTATTAATAGTAATGAGGTAATTGCTTGGGCTATTAAACAGTGTTCTGAATACTATCTATATATGTCAATCTAATTTTATAATGAATAAAGTACCAAAAACTATAAAACACAAAAAACCATCATAATCACCAAGTTCTCTAAACCTATCCTTCACTAATATTCGCGGTCTTCGAAGTAATTTTTCTTCTGTTGAGTCTTATCTTTTGCAAAATTCACCAGACCTACTTGCTCTTTTTCGAATAGTCACATGCTTGGCCAGGGCATTTACATTCGTAAGAATTCACCCATAAGTCTTGAAACTAGATTTGAATCGACAGACTATTCTTTCATGTGCTTTCGTTTAGCACCACATCACTCTATTGCCTTTCTATTTGTTCTATATTGCTCTCCTTCATCTCAAGACTGCACTCTTTTTGATGTTATTTCTGATCATATTGATCAAGCCCTCTCTCTTTATCCATCAGCTAATATAGTTGTTGTCGGTGACTTTATTGCTCACCACTCTGAATGGCTTGGCTCTAGTGTCAGTGACTCTGCAGGCTTTAAAGCCCACAACTTTTGCCTTTCACAATCCCTAACTCAAATAGTCAACTTTCCAACTCGCTTTCCTGACAAGCCGAATCCTTTACCTTCTCTACTCGACTTATGTCTTGTTTCTGATCCTAGTCAGTGCTCAGTTTCTCCACATTCACCATTAGGTGCTTCTGATCACAGTTTGATCTCTCTAAAACTAATATCTCATTCTTCTTCATCAACTGAATCCCCCTATTATCGTACCTCTTACAACTACAGTAAAGCTGACTGGGGTTCTTTCCGTGATTTTCTTCGTGATGGCCCTTGGGTAGAAATCTTTTGTCTTCCTGTCTACAAATGCGCATCTTACATAACTTCATGGATTAAGGCTGGCATAGAATCTTTTGTTCCATCTCGATGATTCCTGGTCAACCCTCACTCTCCTCCATGGTTTTCGACACACTGTGCTGCTGTGATTTCCAATCGAAACCGTTACTTCCATATTTATCAGCGAAACAATTCTCCAGAAATCAGACGTCTGTTTATTACTGCTAGAAACCATTGTAAAAAGGTATTGTCTAACGCCAAAGCCGGCTATTCTCAGGTCATTAAATCTCGCATCTCATCTCAAAAATTAGGCTGTCGTGACTTCTGGAGAATCTTTAATAGTATCAATAATAAGGGCAAATCTTTAACTCCACCGCTCTTGTATGGTTCAGACTTTGTCACCTCACCTAAAGACATAGCTGAATTAATTGCTAAAAACTTTTCATCAATATTATCTCTTGATTCCACTAATTGCGTTCTTCCTGATATTGCCAACAAACAGGTTGATCCATTGCTTGACATTCTTATCACTCCAGCTTCTGTATCTAAAGTGATTTCCCGCCCAGACTCTTCTACAGCTTGTGGCCCGGACAACATACCTGTTATTGTTTTGCAGAAGTGTTCTCCGGTGCTGTCGTCTATACTCTCAAAACTATTCAACAAGTGCTTATCAGAGTCTTGTTTTCCAGCCTGCTGGAAAGCGGCATCTGTTATCCCTATCTTCAAAAATTCTGGAGAGCGATCTGATTCGTCTAACTACCGTCCAATTAGTCTTCTTCCTATCATAAGCAAGGTTTTTGAATCTTTAACTTACAATCACTTTACTTCTAATCTTGAATCTAATAACTTACTTTCTGACCATCAATATGGATTTCGATCTTCTTGTTCTACAGCTGATTTGCTAACAGTAATAACTGATAGGTTTTATCGTGCATTAGATAAAGGTGGAGAGGTTAAGGCCAACGCTCTTGTTATTTCAAAAGCGTTTGATAAAGTTTGGCATGCTGGTCTTCTCCATAAGCTTTCTTCTTATGGTGTATCCGGCAAAATCTTTAGGATTATTGAATCCTTGATTTCCAATCGTAGCATAAAAGTTGTCCTCGATGGACAGCACTCTTCTTCTTATTCAGTAACTTCAGGGGTTCCTCAAGGTTCTTTCCTTGGCCCTATACTCTTTTTAATTTACATCAACGATCTTCCAGATATTCTCACATCTAAGGTGGCATTGTTTGCTGATGATACTACTATTTATTCTTTTCGTGATAAGAAACCAACACTCTCTGATTGCTTGGAGGGGGCATTTGAGCTTGAAATGGATTTCACTTCTGCTACAGCATGGGGCTCACAGTGGCTGGTGAACTTCAATGCAGATAAAACTCAATTTTTTTCAGCCAATTGTTATCGCAATATTTTAGATCTTCCTATATTTATGAATGGTGATGTACTCAATAAGTCATCTACTCTTTATCTTCTAGGATTAACTCTTACTTCCAATCTTTCTTGGAAACCATATATCAAATCTGTTGCAAAATTAGCATCTGCTAAGGTTGCATCTCGTTATCGACACTTTCTTACTCCGGATTCTATTCTCCATCTCTATAAATCTCAAATCCGGCCTTGTATGAAATACTGTTGCCATATCTGGAGCGGATCTTCTAATGATGCCCTTTCTCTTTTAGACAAGGTGCAAAAATGCATCGTAAATATAGTGGACCTGCTCTTGCAGCCAACCTCCAACCATTATCACATCGTCGTAATGTTGCTTCTCTTTCTCTTTTCTAAAAATACTATAATGGGCACTGCTCTAAAGAGCTAGCGTCTCTTGTGCCATCTACTAAAATTCATTCTCGTGTTATTCGTTATTCAATTAAGTCTCATCCTTTTTCTGTGACTGTTCCTAAGTGCTCCAAAAACGCTTATTCGTCTAGTTTTTTATCTCGAACATCGGCTCTTTGGAATTCGCTTCCTTCATCTTGTTTTCCTGATTCATATAATTTGCAATCCTTTAAGTTGTCCGTCAATCGTTATCTTGCTCTACAATCTTCATCTTTTCTCTTTCAGTAACTTCCAACTTTAATTAGTGGCTGCTTTCAGCCTTGTTGGAAGCGAAGATGTTTAAAAAAAAAAATAATAATAAATATAGATAGATAGATATAGATATATATATATATATATATATATATATATATATATATATATATATATATATATATATATATATATATATATATATATATATATATATATATATATATATATATAGATATATAGATATATATATAGATATATAGATATAGATTGATATATACTTTAAAGTTTTTTTTAGTTTTTTTTTACGCTTTTTGTGTTTTTTTATTTGAAAATTTGGGTTTATTTGAACTTACATTAACCTCCCGATAACTCGAGCCTCCAGAGCACCAAGAAATTAGTTCGAGATAGCAAATGTTTGAATTTTCGGCAGTATAATTCATAAATAAGGGTTCAACGAGGATTCAAAATTAGTTTAAGTTACTGGAAGTTCAAGTTATCAAGGGTTCGAGATTTCGGGAGTTTACTGTATTATACTTTTATATTTCGCTAAAAAATTATGTTTTTTGTATAAATTTTTGTTATTTTTATTAAATTATTAGTTAATTTAAAGTTAAATTACACGGAACTCTGCTAATAAACGTATTTTTCAATGTTCCGAGGACTTTGTTAGTCTCGGAAGCGACTATATTTGCTTGCCTCTCATGTGTTAAGTTGTTTGAGATTTGAACACTTAGGTCTTTTTCGAATGATGAAGACTTAAGTTCTGTCCTAGTGATGCTGCCGTTAGCGTTGTGCTCATTTATTAAGTAAACGCGTGGGTAAACATTGTATTTGCCAAAATGCATGACCTTGCATTTCTTAACGTTGAGTTCCATTAACCAGGTTTGAGTCCAGGTGACAATGCTATCAATATTGGATTGTAGACGAGCTTTTTCTTCAGCGGTTTTGATGACGCTCAGGATTTTAGTATCGTCTGCGTAAATTATACATGTGTTCGGGTAAGTCGTTAATAAGTATTATGATCAGCGTAGGATCTGGCATTGAACCTTGCGGAAAGCCACTGGTAACCTTTACCCAGGTGGATGAGATTATCTAAAATAACACGCTGTTATCTATTTCAAAGTAAAGCATTTATCCAATTCAGAATGTTACCTTTGACTCCGTAGGATTCAGATTTTTACAGTAACCATCTGTGAGGGACTTTATCAAAGGCTTTGTCGAACTCAAGAAAAAGCACGTCTACTGGAAGCTTGCGAAAAACGCTGTAGGTCAGAATGTCCATGGCCTCAAGCAGATTTGTGACGCAGGCTTTTTTATTGAAAAAGGCGTGTTGACAATTGGAAATAAGTGAATTAGGTGATGTATGATCTTTTTTATAAAAATATAAAATATTTATATTTTATTTTATTTATCAAAACGAAAATGTATAAAAATATAATAAAAATTAATTATAACCCTAACCCTGCCTAGGCCCAGCGTAATTGAAAAGTTATTTTGAGGTAAATAATAATGGAAGTTTTTTGAAAAAAAAAATTTCTTTTTGGAAGTTTTTTGAAAAGGTAGAAGAGTAATTGATGTAAAAAAAATAATTCTAAGCAAGTTGCTATGGTAATATAGATTTTTTAATTTGGATTAAAAAAAAAATCTCTTCCTAAGACATCTTAGATGACAAAATGGATTGTGGCCGGATTGATCAGTTGGAAAGAGCGTTGAACAAAAATGTTTTGCTAAGCCAACAATATCTTCAGATATAAATAATATTGTATAACAAAATATAGCATAAAAATAAATTCAAAAAATAGATATCGATAAAAGCCTTATATAAAAAGGATTGCGCTTCCTAAGGACCAAAAGAACCTAAGATAAAATGGTTGCAAAAAACAAACAAGATCTATTACCAAATAAGTACTTTGTTTCAATTTATCTATTGAAACTAAAACAAAGGATGCTTTGAAGGATATTCTACCATAAACATTTTGCTTCCCACTCTATCTTCTTTCTTCCTAAGATACAAGTTGTTTAACCACCCACTGTCCCAGATTATGAAAAAAAAAGAAAAATAATGGACATTGAGACAGTGATAAACTACATGCCAGTTCAGTTTCAGGTTTTCAGTTTTTTATTTCCATAAAAAGTAAATTTTATTTTCAAATTAATTTTCAAAAATTTCATTTTTTAAAAAAGTGTTTTTAAATAAAAGTTGTTTTTTTTTCCAGGAAAATTTGTATTTTGCGACTTACCCCCTTTCAACAAATAGCGATTCGTTTTCAAACAAGTATTTTGGGTATTGGTTGATTTATAACGTTTTAGGATTTTGTAACTAAGATACTAAAACTACAGTTTCTGTCACAAACATTGATTACAAACATAACATCAAAAGAAGTAAAGAATAATCATCAGAAAATCTTTTTTAATAGTTCATAAGGTAAAAATCAAGTTAACAGTTGCTTATTGAAGCCAAGTATTTGATGGAAAAGCAAAAAATTATTTAGACTTCGGTTTCTTCTGTTTGAAACAGTTCATCAACTTGGTACAGTTCATCAAATAATGTTTAAATAAATGTCAAAAGCAAGAGTTAAAAAGTAAATTTGAAATATTTTGTTTATCAAAGCACTCTAATGCAGAGGAGGCTGCTTATCATAAGAACATCTAGCCCCATTCTAACCTATCTTAATAGCCACAAAAATTGTTTTTTTTTTTGTTTGTTGCTAAATAAGGACACTAGAATAGTCTTGATGCTTTTAAAATCAATTTTGAAAATATGTTTTGTTTATTAAAACAAAACGAAAATAAAAGTTTATTTATTTAGAAGCAATGACATCAACTTTGGATATCAATAGATAATCCTCCTTACAACTATTTTGCTGGAAATTCAATAATAATCATTATTTTCATGTTTAGTAGCAGAGGCATAAGAGCATTTAGAAACTCTCTAATAGTTAGTTTATCTTTTGCTGACTTTTCGATAGCAGGAATAATAGTGCCAATATGGATTTTAGACACAAAAGGTAAGTTCTTACAAATACTTCAATGTTTTATAGTTATCAACAGATTTGTAGATCTCTACATTTTATCTCCCACATTTTTGAAAAACAATTTATTTAATTTAACGCGAAATTAGGACTAGGAAATTAGGGTCTTTACTTCTGTCCTTTAAAGTCCTAATTTCTGTAAACTTTGACGTCAATGGATATATATATATATATATATATATATATATATATATATATATATATATATATATATATATATATATATATATATATATGTATATATATATATATATATATATATATATATATATATATATATATATATATATATATATTTCTTGAACATCGTAATAGCATATATTGAGAGATAATTTTAAAATAAACGCGACATTTTTTATTTTCTTCATATGTTTCGTAAATTTTATTTACATTCAATCAAAAGATTTATTTTACAATAAAAAATTTCTGGAATAAATATTAAAAATAAAAGACAATAAAAAGGAGTAATAACGGACAAAAATATACATAATAAACCAATAAAAATTGATTACAAAGTGACAAATCAACAATTAAGATAAAATAAACTTTTTAAAGTGATATTTTGTTTATTAAGTGTGAGATTTTCTCATTTGATATGGAGGGCTTCTTTTATTTCAGGTTTTTGTTTGGTTGGAGCAGTATTTAAAACCACGAAAAAATCGCAATCATTCTGATTTTTGCAATTAATTGATAAATTTAAGGGAGGTTAGAAATAAAATTAATGATTGCTTCTTTTTACTATAATACAGGTCAATAAAAAGAGGCTGATAACAAGTTACTTTGATATAATTTTGATTTTCAGTTCACCATTATTATTGCTATAGTATAAAGTTTAGGTTAAAATCTTCAAAGTGGATAGGCCAAAAAATACAGTTTTAAATAGTGAGGGGGCCATAACGCTTGCTCCCCCATGATTCCACTGCCCCTATATATATTTATATATATACACACACACACACACACACACACATATATATATATATATATATATATATACATATATATATATATATATATATATATATATATATATATATATATATATATATATATATATATATATGTATATATATATATATATATATATATATACATATATATATATATATATATATATATATATATATATATATATATATATATATATATATATATATATATATATATATATATATATATATGTAATTTTTATGTGTTTTTTAAATCTGATCCATTTTACTTTTACAGATTTACTAGAATTATTTAATTTAAATAATTCTAGTAAATCTTCATTAGTACATCAATAATTTAAAATTTGATGCAAATATTACTTAATGATATATTTATTAAAGTTGGCTTACGGTAATTTATATTGTATACTCATTTTACTCAACTTTCATGAAAAATTAGTTGAAAATTCTAGAACTTTTAAATGACGGCAACTTACATTTAACCTTGTAGCCTACATAATGTGTATATCTATGAAGAATAAATCTATGTAATTTTTTTTTTGCAACTGTTTGCAACTGCAACTGCAATATCTCTTTTAATGGTGTATATTTAGCAAAATCTGTAAACGTGGCACGGGTTTTTATGTCAGGGGAGGAGGGAGGGGTATAATATTTTATATTATATTTACAAAACTTTATATTATATTTTATAATAAAGTTCAAAAATAAGGAAAAAAGTTTGGAGAGAGAGAGAGGGGGAGGGGTGCAATGCACAGCAGAACAGAACAGCTATTTTTGAAGAAAAACTAATATTTGACCGATATTGTTATATTACCTAAATTTGGAATTAGTAAAAATATAAGGTCTCCGCATAGAGGGATATTTTTTTTATTATTGATTGCTATGGATACCTCATTTTTTATAGCAACAAGCTTTTTGTTGCCATATTCAGTTTTATGCAAAATTCATAAAATACTCCGCATTTACGCGAATGTTAAATATAACTGTGAATATATGGATCAGATGAACATAGTAGTTGTCTTAGTTTGTCTTCATTATTCTTCACTCTCGACATTTTACGACTAAAATGTTCACAATTTTTAATAAAAAAGTTACTTTGTTGCTTCGTGAACTTCTTCTGATAACATGCCTATTGGAAGAGACATTCTTCTTATAACTGAATGACCACGAAAAAGAATTTCATAAATACTTGCTGGCATCATGACTATAGAAATAAATTTACATACGTGCGAGCAACTTGTAATCAAAATTCTTGGAATTTATCAGCATCAACATATAGACCACAGGGTAATGTACATAGGATCGCAAAGAAGTTGTCAACAATAGTTTTTGGTAAATCAATTATGTTAGATTTTTCTGCATACTAACTGATGCTGAATAACTGTCAACATCCCAATTTTTTATGTCTGGATAGCATTGTTTTTTAGATTCTTTAACATTATTGTATGCTGGATACAAGTCATTGTGGCCTTTAATTGCTGCTGCAGATCTTATAAGTTGATATGCATTTTTAGTCAGCCCACATAAAATTAAAACAAGCGCTTTATCAACTGAAAATGTTTTTGCGCCTTGTAAATTTCCTTTTTTTTTACTTTTTTTACTTGCAGCAAATAATAATTCTTCTGGTGTATTTTCTTTTACCAAACTGCCTACTCTTCTTTGTTTTGTTTTAATTGATGCTTTATTGAAATTAATTTTTGGTCTTCCGCCTTTTTCATTATCTTTTTAGTTTTTAGAACTAAATTTATTTTCAAAAAAAAAAAAAATTTTGCATCTTTTCCATTTTCTTTTATACAAACAATAAATTGATCCAATTTTAAACTATTACCACCAATAATGTACTTAAAATATTATTGATATCTTTAGATAAAATACTCAAATTGTTTTCTCTTATATAATGGCGTAATTCACATTTTTTTCATTTTCTAAAATAAAAACTAGACTGTACATTTCATAAATATTTTGTACTTGAATTTATATAAGAGTTACTATACTAAAAAGCAATATAATTACCTTAAAAGCATTGCCTAATTTTTATAAACTTATCAGCAATGATAAATTTTTTTTTGAGAAACTTTTGATTAAATAACTTGGTCGAATACTTTTATTGTTTGTAAAACCACAAAAAATGTTTTCAATAACAGATGTTTAACTGGTAACTATAAAAAATAAGAAGTATAAGTACCAAATATACTGTACACTGTAGGGGAGACCGGGGCTAGTTGCAACAGGGGTAAGTTGCAACAATGCGGTTTAAAGAATGGTTTTTGTATATTTTTCCCAAATTTTTCTTAAATAATATAACTATAACTTTAACACGTCAGCTGTAAAAAACTTACAGTTATTCAATAAAAATTTCAAAAGTTATTGATGTTTGTTTTTTTTCGATATAAAATTCTAAATTTCGTTTTGAAGTTTTTTTGGGTTTTACTTTAAACTTAGAGGTATATGACCATAATAAAGTTATGGTAAGTTAAAAAAATCTTTTTCAAACACGATAAGTCAAAAGAAAATTTTTTTTTTAATAATAATAATTATATACAATGATTAGAGTGATAATGATGCCTATGGGGTAAGTTGCATCAAATTGCTTGGGGTAAGTTGAATCATAAGTTAGCTGCGGGTTTTGTTGATTTTACGCGCTTAACTAGTTTTTTCTAAAATAATGGACGCTTTTTTTTATTTAACAGCGCAAGCAAATATAAACGAAAACAAAAATTTTATGATGAAGATAAGTTTAAATAAATTTTAAATGTATATAATATATATAAAGCATATGTATACATATGTATATATGTTTATGTATTACATATTATGTATATATACATGTATCTTATATGTATATTATGTTTAATATACATATTACATACATGTATATACATATATATACATACATAATATATAATAAATGAATATATATATATATATATATATATATATATATATATATATATATATATATATATATAAATTTATACATAATATACATATAGCATATATGTATATATACATAATATATAATACATAAATACCCTTCATATATATTATATACATATACAACTTATATAATCTTTTATTTTTTTTTTAAACTTATTATTATCATAAAATTTTGTTTTAAATTTATATATATATAATATATATATATATATATATATATATATATATATATATATATATATATATTATATATATTTATATATATATATAAATTTATATATATATATGAATTTATACATAATACACATATAACATATATATATATGCATATATATATTTATATATATATATATATATATATATATATATATATGTATGTGTATATATATATATATATATATATATATATATATATATATATATCTATGTGTATATATATATGTTATATGTGTATTATGTATAAATTTATATATATAAAAATTTATATATATATATATATATATATATATATATATATATATATATATATATATATATATACATGCATACATATATACATGCATACATATATGCAAAGATACATTAATCATTCATATATAAATAAATGATGATGTAAGTTAAGTTGTGTAAAATGCTTTAATGTTTTTTTATTTTATTGTTATTTGATTAAACTGTTTTTTTGTGCTTAAGTAAAAATTGTAAATGAGAACTTATAAGAGAAAAACTGAAAAAGGACTTTATCCAACAGCAGTGGTAATAGAGGCAGCAAACCATGTTATTGATGGAAAAGAAATATCAATTAGAGCATCAGCAAAAAAGTATGGAATCCACTACTCAACTCTTTTTCGTTACATAAATAAAGTAAAAAAAGCTATTAATATGAAAATGCCGCTACCTATTCCTGGTTATAAAAATTCATGCCAAGTTTTCAATTTATAACAAGAAAAAGCTATTGCTTCATATATATCAACAGCTTCTGATATTTATTTTCGATTATCACCTTATGAAGCACGAAAACTTGCATTTGAATGTGCTATAAAGTATAACCTTAATTTTTCAAAATCTTAGTTAAAACTTTCAATGGCTGGTCCTGACTGGATGAGAGGGTTTTTAAATCGACATTCAGGATTGTCTATCAGAACTCCAGAAGCAACAAGTCTTGCACGAACAACTAGTTTTAATTGTGCTAATGTAGGTGTATTTTTTCAAAAATTATCAGATGTTTTAGATAGAAATCATTTTTCTGCATCTAATATTTACAATGTTGATGAGACTGGTATCACCACTGTGCAAAAACCAAACAAGGTAATTGCTCGTAAAGGTATTAAGCAAGTTGAAGCATTAACATCTCAAGAACGGGGGACACTAGTGACAATGGTGTTAGCTGTAAATGCATGTGGCAATAGTGTGCCTCCAATGTTTCTATTTCCGAGAAAGAAATTTTTTGATCACATTATTTGTGATGGACCAAATGAATGCATTGGTGCTTCGAATGGGTCAGGGTGGATGAATGAAGAGTGCTTTGTTACTTACTTAAACCACTTTATTCGGCATGTCAAGCCCATAAAAGAAAGTCCTGTGTCTATTACTTTTAGACAACCATCAGTCTCATTTATCTGTTCAATTAATAACAATGTGTAAAAATAATGGTATAGAATTGCTTTCCTTCCCTCCTTGTTGTATTCGGACCATTCAAAAAATGCGTAGCTAATGCACAAGAAAGACTCATGGATGAAACAATGGCCAGGAAAAACAATGAGTATATATGATTTACCAGGAATTGCAAAAATAGCCTTACAGCATTCTCTTACACAATAAAACATAACATCTGGTTTTAGAGTGGCAGGAATATTCCCATATGATAAGGATATATTTTCAGATGCAGATTTCTAATCTCAACTCAATCTAAAGCAGGTATTGATATTAGTATATCAACTTGATTTTGCAATTCCATCTCTGGCATCATTAGAATTTTCTCCAGAGAATGTAAGACCTCTGCCAAAAGCACAACCTAGGAAAGAAATACTCACTAGATCAAAGAGAAAGTATGCAGAAATTCTTACAGATACTCCAGTAAAACAGCGACTTATGGCTGAAAAAGAAGTTAGTTCTAAAAAGAGAAAGTCTAATACTTCCACATCAACAAGCAAAAAAGAAAAACATTAAAGGTGAATTAAAATGGAATTAATGTAATTTTTTGCATTAAAAAAATTGATTTTTAAACAAAATGTTATTGTGTTTTTATATCCTAAAAACAGAAAAAAACAGAACTTAAATATCCTAAATAGTCCTCTTGTCTTTTTTTAAACTTGATTGTTTTTTATTTGACCAAGAGAACTTTTTTTTTCAAAAACAGTTTTTAGTTTACTAAACATGTCAGGTATATGTGAAGTCTAGCATAATAAATGTATTGCAACTCAAGGAAAATACTACTTTCTTTTATTGTAATTATAAAATTTTTGTTGCCAAATAGAAATTAAAGATTGACTTGTAATTTTTCTGTGAACTCTACAAGGCTTATTCTTTTAAAGTAATGTGTTGCAACTTGCCCCGCTCACTGTTGCAACTTGCCCCGATGCGGGGTAAGTTGCAACATTTTTTTTTTCATTTTTGTTTCACTATTGCGGAATAACTAAGTTTTATATTATATTTATCAATGTTGGATTAACATGTCACTAAGATCTATTTTATAACCCTAAAAAAAAAATTTCAAAAATAGTAAAGTTTAAGGAGATAAATGCAGTTTTATTAATTTTGTTGCAACTAGCCCCGGTCTCCCCTACAAATAATCACTACAACTAGCATTAAAAGGTTGTTGCTATGCAAAATTAGGTAATTATAGCAACCAATCCATAAAAAACTTTCATAAGTATCATTGACTTTATATAAATACGCATAACAAGTATAATGAAAATAGCATAAATGCAACTCCCAAAAATAACTTGTTGCTATGCAAAATAAGGTATCCATAGCAACCAAATAATTAAAAAAATACCTTTAAAAAAAGCCCAGTCCTTATAATATTACTCTTTCCAAATTTGATGAATAACTAATAATAAATTAGTTATTTTTTGTCTCAAAATTTGTCATTCTGACCCACTGTGCATTGGTGACTATGTATTCTGGCCCACTGTGCGGTGGTAACTATGTATTCTGGTCCACTGTGCGGCGGTAACCGGCTAAAAGAAACTTAAATTTGCAGTAAATCTGTATCAATCTTTTCTAATGAGTAATTATGTTAAAGTAATGGAAAATAAATTACTATGAGTTCATATTATTATTTTTGTTCACTCTAAAAAAGTCTGCAAGCAACTACTAGCAACCACTATTTTGCGGTAAAAATAGAGAATTAAAGATTAGAAGAGAATTAAAAATCTTACTGTCTATAAACAATACAAAAACCTTTTTGAAAAAATTAAAAATAAATCAAAAAAAAATCTATTATTCTAAACAATTACAAAAACACAATGGTAGCATTAAAAAAACATGGGATATTATGAACGATATTATCGGAAAAACCAAAACTAAATCCGAATTGTTACCCTCCAGAATTGTGGAAAATGGAATTGAGTATACAGATAAAGAAACTATCTCCGAGAAATTTAATAAGTTTTTTTTAAATATCGGTCCTAACCTGGCATCCAAGATAAACAACTCGAACAATTCATTTAATAACTATTTTACTGACCATACTAGTTCATTTTCTGAGAGTGACCTAAAATTGGAGGAATTTGAAGAAGCGAAAAAATCAATCAGAAAGAACAAAGCTCCGGGCATCGATGACATTTCCAGCAATGTAGTATATGATATTTTATCCATTGTAGCAGATCCTTTATTTAATGTTTTCAAGTCATCAATTAGAACTGGAGTTGTTCCGAACAAATTAAAAATTGCGAAGATTTTACCTGTATTTAAAACTGGAGACACGGCATTGCTAACCAATTATAGACCTATCTCAATTCTTCCAGTGTTTTCCAAACTCCTGGAAAGAATAATGTACAACAGACTTTATAAATATTTAGCAGACAATAAAATTCTAAGTGAATGTCAATACGGCTTTCAAACTAATCATTCTACGGAACACGCAACCTTAGACCTACTGGACAACATTAGCTCGTCATTTGATAAAGGAAAATTTGTATTTGGAGTTTTTATCGATCTTACAAAAGCTTTCGATACTGTCAACCATAAAATTCTGCTCGAAAAAATGAGAAAATACGGTATAAAAAATCAAACTAATAAATGGTTCACTAATTATTTAAATAACAGGCAACAATGTGTTATTAAAGACGGTATCACTAATACGGAGTTATTAAAAATCAAATGCGGTGTCCCCCAGGGATCTATTCTTGCACCTTTATTATTCCTTATCTACATTAACGATTTTCCTAAAGCCTCTAAAAATCTCGATTGTATAATGTTTGCAGATGATACCAATCTGTTCTATTCATCTACCTCTATCAATGACCTCTTTGATAAAGTCAACTTTGAACTTCAAAATCTTAAAACATGGTTCAATGCTAACAAGTTATCATTTAACGCGCAAAAAACTAAATATATTTTATTTCACTCAAAGAAACAGAAGAACAAGCTACCATCAATTGAACCTGTCATTTCGAAAAGGGCACAAGTCCATTTACTAAAACTTTTCAAAATCAACTAAAATATGATTTTTATTAAAATAATGTCTAGGTTGCTAAAGAAATTAAACATAGAAGTAGATAAATAAAGAACGTATATAACTTATGTATTTTTTATTTTTTATAAAAAAAAACATAAATCATACAGAAATTTTTAATTCAAACTTATTAACTAACTGCTAAAAGTTTTGGACTTATGTCCTTTTCGAAATGACAGGTTCAATTCTACCGACACTAAGTATTGACTACAAAAAAATTGAAAGAACCCAAACAATTAAATTTCTTGGTGTGATTATTGACGAAAATGTTTTTTGGACAGCTCATATAAATGCCATCGACACTAAAATATCTAAAAGTATTGGTATACTTTTTAAAGCTAGACCATTTTTATCGCAAAAAAATTTAAAACTTTTTTACTTTTCCTTTATACATAGTTATCTCACATATGACAACATAGCCTAGGGAAGCACACACAAGACAAAATTAATATCTCTTTATCGACGACAAAAACATGCTTCTAGAATAATACATCATAAAAACAAACTGACCCACGCTAAACCCCTATTAAAAGAAATGAAAGCACTAAACATTTACCAAATTAATATCTACGCTAACATTTTGTTCAAGCTTAAATACAAACTAGGATTAGTTCCAAACCGATTCACAGGAAACTTCTTTCAATCTAATATCAACAAATTTAACACAAGAGCAACTGGTAACTTTATTGTACCCCTGAAAAAAAAAAAAGTTCTCAATTTTCTATTTTTTATCGTGGCCCATATTTATTCAACAAATTAATTCCGAATTATACCTCGATTTCTCTCCCAGGCAATATAACTTCTTTAAAGTCGAAACTCAAAAATCATGTTCTTAATATGGATAATTACCTAGAAATGTTCTAGTTCTGATGGTAAATCAAAATTTACGCTCAAATTAAAATAATCAGCAATCAAATACATATGGAAAATGTAAATTTTTATTTAACAAATAAAGCTAGTATTATTATTATAAACCTTAACACTAACACAAAACATAGTTCAATTAAAAAGAAAAGAAAAAAAAGTTTGCAATAATAACATGTAAAACATTTCTTTAATGAGAATCACATTGTTTATATGTGTGCTGTACGCAATACCTCAAGGTTCTCGATGATAAGACTAATCTCAGTCTTCTACGAGTTCCCTACAACAACAAAACCCTTCTTATTTTTTTTTTTTTTTTTTTTTTTTTAATTTTTATTTTAGGTGCCCTAAGAAGTCCTAACGGTCTTGTCACAGAGCACCGCGGAAGTGCATTTAACCAGGAAGTTCACGCCTCCTTCCTTACCGTGACGAGAAAATTTGTCAAGAGCTCGTTTCGAACCTGGATCTCCTGCTTATAAAGCAAGCGCTCTAACCACTGCGCCACGGCCGCACACTTATCATGTCATAGCATACCTAATTATTGCTTCCTATACTTAACGGTATTTTGTAAAATGTATTTTTTTTTTGTTTAGGAAGTACAGTTTCTTTATAATATTGCAGTGTAAAAAATTTGTAATTATAATATGTAGTTGTGAAAATTTAAAGAAAAAAAAAAAATACAAAAAAAAAAAATACAAAAAGTAGAGAATTAAGTTAAAGAGTAAAAAACGGTTGACAGAAGACTGTAGGAAAACTTTGATTCAGGAAAACATGAAAGTACGAAATATGAAAATATAGAAATTTCTATTTAATTTGACCTAATTTCAATGTTATAAAATCATAAAAAATCTTAAAAAATATCTTACACAAAATAAAACACAAATTTTCTATTTTATTTTAGTTTGTATTTTTGCATAAAGTGATATAAAAAGTACTTATTCTAACTGTTTGCAATTATTACAACCATCATTAGGGTGTATCCATAAAGTATATTGATAATAATTATTGAGTTGGAATAAGTAAGTAATATTGATAATAATTATTAAGTTAGAATTAAATAATTATTTATTGAATAAGTACTTTTGCATAAAGTCATACCAAAATACTTATTTATTCTAACTTAATAATTTCAACCATCATTAGGTGTATCCATAAAATAGTAATTGTTAGGCTGTATCCATAAAGTATGTACTCAGTAAAACTGCTAATTTCTTTAATTAAATTTATACATTAAATTCAAAAATTTGCGAAAATGTTTTTATTCCAAGTCTATTTAAAGCAAAAACAGAAAAATATCATGAAATTTTACTGAATATCAAAAATTATAACTCTTAAAAAAAGAAGTAAAAAAATCTTACCAAAGGTGATAAATAGTGCAAAGTGAAAACAAAGGCAAGAGAGAATTCAAAAGAATTGATGAGCGGTGAAAAAAGCTAGACGAATATGACTTTTTTATACACCTGGTTGGCACATGGGTATAAAATGGTTCGTATATTTAATAGTTATTTTTTATTTTTAAAACATAATAAATCACAAAATGTTATTTTTGGAAATGTAAAAAAACTATTTAACAAATTTTTAACCAAAAATTGGTTTTAACATATGACCAACATGACCCAATTATTGCCCTGCCCCGTCTTGATGATTAGCGTATCAATGATTTTAGTCTTGAACCAGTAACCAATAATGTTTTACATTACTTACTAAAATAATCCTTAAACTATAAGCGTTAAATTTAGTATTTGGATAATGCAGTAATGTCAAACAAGAGTGAGCATATTAACGTCGAACAAACAGTTCAAAGTTTACTTTGACGTTTAAAAAATTATTTAAACAGCCCCACACTTTCAAATATGATAAATAAGTACGATTTTTTTTTGGAAAAAAGGGTTAAATTTCTCAAAACCTTTACTTAGATTCCCAGCTCGCAAAAGCACATAATTTTTGAACAAACTCAACTGGGCCAACTTACCTCAATGGCCAAACTGCCCTCGACTACCCTACTATAAATTCTTGTAATAACTTTGTAAAAGTGTATAAATTGTAACACGGTGCTAGGCGACAAATCGAAATTCCTTCTTCTTGCTCCGGCAATTAATTGTAAATTTACTTTAACTGTAATATTTATTAAATAGCAAAACATATTGTTAAAAAAAAAAGAAGAAGCTTTATTCAAAAGCGTGTGTACTATTTAAGGGGGAGGGTATTATAAAAGTATGTTTGTAAACATGCGGGAGGGGGAGAATAATATTTCGTACTTTATAGACGTAAAATTTTCTTTTAGAAAATAATTGTACTTGCAGTTTTATTCAGTTCGTATACAAAGATTTTAGTTCTACTTTTTACACTTAGTTTTAGTACAGTAAATATTTTTAGTTCTAATTTTAATTAGTTCATTTTTCGTTCATCGTATAAAAATTTTATCTCGTATATTTTAAGCGTATTATAAAATGTATTAATATAGGTATATATAATTAAAAGAAGTAAGACTCAATCCTATTGGTAAACACACAAATAAGAAAACATAATCAAGCTTGACGTTTTATTAAACACAAATCAGGGCCGACAACGCGGTTTGCTAGTGGGGGAGGGAAGCACACTCTCATATTTTGAATAATTTAATCTCTATAATTGATTTCTAAAGTCAAAGTCAATTTCTAAAAAATAAAAAGGATATGGAGGGCGCGTACCCTCGACCCCCCACACTGTAGTCGGTCCTGCAAATAAAAACTTTATGAAAAACTCTGACTAATTTATATTGTGTTACTATTGTCAATACAATATTGTGTCGTGTCTGTCCCATTAGTTGGAAAATCAATAGTTAAAAGCGTAAAAATAATAGTTTCCCCATCCCTTTTTCCCCCAAAGCATTATTGTTTGCTATTGACAATACCGCGACAATACATTAATACAGCGAAAGAGTGGCGGATAAAGACTTTTCCTGGCCCGGAGCTATTTTAATTAGGAGAAAATCCCAAATTTAATGTTCAATCAAAAAAAGGAGGAAATCTCCAATTTATAATACCGTTGCCAACAATTCACGAATAGTATTAACTTTAATCGTGCAATTTCGTTGTGTAATAATTCTTGATGAATTTTTATTCACTTCAAATAATTATACTTAAACTTTTTAATAACTTTATTCAAATATTCAAATATTTAAGTATTTAAATAGTTATCTTATATTATAATAATTAATTTGTTTTACTTATAATAATTATTTGTTTTAATTTGAATTACCTGAAACAAGTAATTTTTTTCAAGTAATTTCTTTAACTTGTTTTCAAAATAGAACGAAAATAGTTTTTTTCTATAATAACTTTCGATTCAGTTTTTATTCCATTTCAAAAAAATTTTTATTTAGTTTTCGTTTTTAAGATAAAATTCGGTCTCGTTTTTGTTCTCGTTAACGACAAGCTTTAACTTTCGTTCTTGTTTTTGTTCTTGTTGACAAAAATATCAATCCCAAATATTTCTGCATTTTTTTTAAGCGTCATATGCCTTGCCTAACTCTTTCTGTGTGGTAGCCTGAGATGTAGTCAAGACAGTAAAGTCCAATATTTTTGGTCTTAAGAATAAGACCAAGACCAAGATCAAGATTTAAAACTTAATGACCAAGACCAAGACCAAGACTTCGAAATTAGAATAATAGCTAATTTATTTTACCATTTAAAAACATTACTCTGTATAAACATATTTAAACATCAGCATATACTTAGTTCCGAACAAACGGGGGGTTATAATAAATGGGTACGAAAGGTTAGAAATATTTCTGGAAATGCATAAACGAATTTCCGGAAATTTTTTTGTAATCAAACAACGGGAGGGGGCGTCAGAAATATCGAGAAAAATCGAGTAAAAACTTTTTGGGAGTTGCAGCAACCAATAATTTATTTTTAATTACTAATCCATCCATTTTGATGAAAATTTTTGTAAAGATCCAGAGCGTGCAGGACAGTAAAATGACAGAGACCAAGACTAAGACTCCAGGATTTTAAGACCAAGACTTCAACCTGCAAGACCAATACCAAGGCTTTAAGCTTCAAGACCAAGATCAAGATAAGAACAGTTAAATATATGTCTTTAGACGTCTCGAGACCAAGACCTCTCAGAGTCTCGAAGTCTCGAAGCTACATCTCTGGTCGAGATGTAGGTCTTGAGATTAATACTAATTTATATTAAATTATGAAAAAAGAAAATTTTATAAAATGTGAGTGGATAAAATTTCGAAACTAAAATTATTTAACAAGTTAAAAATTAACAATCAAAATATAATAGTTTTCAAGTTAAAAATTAAAAGGTAAAAATAATATAGTTCAACACATATATTACAAGTAGTAAATCGTATAATACGGTATATATATATTTAGTTACTCATTTTTCAATTTAATAGGATTTAAATAAGAAACAAGTAAGAAACAAATTTAAACAAAAATACAAATTAAAACAAAAATAAGTAAGTATTGATTACTTTTTTCAGTTTAATTATCATAGGTAATAATCTTAAAATAAATTTTTAATAGCGAAGTTTTTTTCTAATAGTAAACGTTTAGATTATTTTTTGAATTGTTCAAGGGCAAAGTTTGGAAGAGTTTTATTTTTAGTAATATTTTTAAAAAAAACCTTTCCATACAAATGGTCCACGAAAATGAATTTGAAATGAACTAAGTTTTAAATAAGATCTTGGAACAACAAAATTATCATTTGAAAATTGTGTGCGGAGAAGTAAGAATGAAATATATTAGGTGATAAACTATGTTTTGTCTTAAAAATTAGAAACATAACTTGGTATATATTAATTTTATAAATATTGATTGCATTAAGCTCCCTTAAAAGAGAATCACCATTAACAGTTCTAATAACGCCAAATATAATCCTACATGCATGTTTTTGTTTCCTATAGATTTTTTTAAGCTTTCCATAATTGGTTCTTCTCCATGCAACATTGCTATTGGAAAGATATGAATGAATAAATGAATAAATGAAAAATATACAATTTTTAAAAACTCAATATTAAGAAACGGTTTAACTTTATAGAACATTGAAATATTTTTTAAGATTTTATTTTCAACAAATTTATTATGAAATCTCCATGATATATTTTCATCTATAATTACTCCTAGAAAGTTGATAGTTGACTCTCTTTTAATAACTATTTTGTTAATAAAGAGATTGGGTTATTTTAAAGGAAGGCTATCACCCCTACTAGGTTTGTGGAACAACATAAATTTGGTTTTCTCAACATTTAATGAAAGTTTATTACTTGTAATTCACTCATTTATTTTCAATAATTCTTCGTTAAATAATCTGAACAGATCTTTTATATCATTGTTTGAGAAAAAAAGATTCGAATCATCAGCAAACAAGATAACATTTAAAATTTTGGATGCTAGATGTAGATCATTTATATATAGTAGAAATGATAGCGGTCCTAAAATTGATCCCTGGGGAACACCACAAATTATAAATGTATTTCTGTTTCATTTGCTGTATATATTATGCATTGTTTTCTGTTTGACAGGTAACTTTTAAACCATAGTAAGTTATTGTTTAGTACTCCATACAGTTCTAGCTTTTTTATAAGAATGTCGTGGTTTACGGTGTCAAATGCTTTTGACAAATTAATAAAAACTCCTAGAGTATAGCAATCATTATTGAACCCATTGGATTTATAATTTATGAGATCTATTACCGCATGATCCGTTAAATGATTCTTTTTGAACCCAAATTGTTTATTATACATTATATTATTCTCAGTTAGATAACTGTTGAGTCTATTATACATTATTCGTTCTAACAATTTTGAGATACATGGCAAGACAGAAATAGGTCTATAGTTAGACATATTTGTGCCATCGCCAGTTTTAAAAATAGGTATGATCTTAGCAATTTTTAATTTCTCCGGTACAATACCGGATGTTAATGAAAGGCTAGAAATGTAAAACAGTGAAAGGTAAAAATGTAAAACAGGTTTAATAATATCAAACACTTCTTTAACAACATTCACTCTAATTTTATCTATGCTTGCGCATTTATTATTTTTTAGACAGTTAAAGGCATTTTGCAACTCACTTATTTTTAAATCAACTTTTTTCATAGATGTATTGGTTGATTTCATAATAGATTCAAGGTTTGAGGTGTTTTTTGGAATTTTATCAGCTGACTTTGGGCCAATATCAAGAAAAAATTTGTTGATCTTTTTATTTATGACTTCTTTATTATAAATTATTTCCCCGTCAACTAAAAGTTTTTGTGGCAAACTAAAAGTTTTTGTGGTTAGTTTTGGAGTTAAAAATAAGTAAAATTCCCCGACTTTTATTTAAAACATTTTTTCTAACAAAAATTACTAATAGCAAAAAAAAGTTTCAAAAGCATCTTTTAATTAAATATCAGATGGGCGTGGCGGGGCTTCAATGTCAATAACTTTGGTCGTTTTCAAAATTAGATTCTAAAATCTGAGCAATGATTTCAACATTGGTAGCATTTGAACCAGTGGTTACTACGTCGCAATCTAAACAAATATAAGATTCCGCTGAGAGGCCTTCTTAGATGACACTAGGATTGAACTCTCGTAAACTGTCGAGTTTTTCTGTCAAAGAATTAAAAGGATGATCATCACAAACTTCATGCTTGTTTTGCTGATATCAGCTTTTTTAAAGCAATTGATGACAGTCTCCTTTGACACAGCTTTCCAAAAAGAAACAAGATCTTTCATTGCTTGAAGAATAAAAGGTTTTGGCAAGAGTTCAATATTATCGACAGCCTTGGTATACAGCCGCACAATTTTGTGACAATGGTGAGCTTTAAGACTTGAGTATCATACTTTGATATATGGGCTAAAATACTGATGTGGTGTTGGTGGGAAGAAACATTGGGTTGGTGTTGCTTAGCTCTTCTTTGAGTGGGTGGGCAGAATAGTTAACCACCAGGAGTGCTACTTTCCTGTCATGAACACGAAAAGATGAGTCAAGCTTCTTTACCCATTCTATAAAAAGTTCTCTGGTCATCCAACTTTTAAGGTGATTCTTATATGTGCAAAGAAGTTGTTTTATGTGCTTAAAACATCTAGCGGTTTTAGATTTTCTAATAAAAAATATAGGTAATTTTTTCTTCCGTTGCACCCTGACTAGCTGCGGCCATGCCTGCTAGTCTGACATTACTATTTTTTCCGCGAAACATTTTTCTTACGATAAATGGTACGTTTTGTTTGCTAGGCACTGGTAAATTACTCCAAACTCATCGACATTGAAAATGTTTTCAAGTTTGTAATTCGAATGTAATGCTGGAAGTGTACTTTCATTACTTGAAGCAGTCATATTATTTGTCACGGAGGCACTTTTGCCTGAGATTATTTTAAAGCTGATGCCGTTCCTAAAAATAGTAACAGAAAAATTGAATTTTAATCAAACGTTTCAGAAATTCAATGCTGGTACATGTATATCAGTTTATATTTAAATTGAACAAGATTTCTGACTGACCTTTCTTTCCAATTATGAAACCAAGAATCAGATGCCTTAAAATCCAAATCTACTAATGCTTATACTAATTTTAGTGCATTTTCTTTTAGTATGGTGCCATCGATTGGTACTAGTTGACTTTTTTTGAAACAAATCACGTAAATATGGCCTTATCTAGATTTTCGAAATTATCACTACGAAGTTTCTTACGTGGAAAAGATCAATGTGACAGGGAGAGTGCAGTTGTAAAGATAATTTTAAGGAGTTACGTTGACTCTGGTAATAATCTTTTGACTGCTGAAGATATACACAAGGCTATGCATTATAGTTTTCGCGCTAAAGATGCAAAAGTAGCAGTTGCTCAAATTAGCAATGATAAAACTGTAGTTACTGGACCAAAGATTAAGAACATTAGCAACTATCACTCATTTGAGTTTGGTGAGAAAAGTATGAAGATGTGGCGTTATTTCAATATCGGTGAGGGAATTGAACAAGAGTATGGAAATCTTAAAATTGAACCCTCGTTTAAGTTGTTGTTGCCATATAGCAAAACAGATAATTCAATTAAGCGTAACAAGTCACTTAAGGAAAAACAGAAAAGAAGTGACAGGCAATTATATTCATTAAGATTTTATCACTGAAATGAATTGTACTTTATCATTTGAAAGCGATGCTGAGTTAGAAGAACACATGCTATCCGGTCTTCATACAGTTCCGAAATCATTAACATCATTGGATAAAGTTCGCAACTCGTTTGTTCATAAGATGAAAATTACTTCACAACTAAATATGCCAATTTCTTCATCCTCTAACAGTGCTTCCGTAAAAGACAAACCACATTGCATGAACATTTTTCTACTGCAAGGTTGGGCATTACCAGTTCGAAATTCTTTTAGATTTTCAAATCAGCAGAAAGAACTGTTGTATAAATACTTTATTCGTGGAGAAGAATCAGATAATAAAATGAGCCCTGAGCAGGTTCACATGCAGCTGAGGAGAGAACTTCCGCCTGATCAATATGTAACTAGCCAACAGATAAGATCTTTATTTTCAAGGTAGGCATTGTTGCTATCAAAACTTTTGCAAATTAGATTATGTTTCTGACTGTTAAATAGTTCTTTTACAAATATGAAATTAAAATTTAGGTGAAAGTTATAATTTTGTGTGTTTGTTTACATATGTTTAAAAATATGTACAATTGATATTGTTATAGATTTAGTAACCTGAAAAGAAAAGGTAAGCTGGTAGAACCGACAACAGAAAATAATGAAAATAGTCAGGTTAACGATAACAAAGAAGTTTATGGCGAAAATGATGACTTTAATCTGGCAGGAGACAATGAAGATGATAATAAATATGACGAAGACATCGCCAATCTTGCAAAAGAAATTTGTCTTGTATGGAAAGTGAATGATTGGGTTGCTGTTGCATATGAAAAACAATGGAATATTGGATATACTGTGGAGGTAATATTATTCAAAGTATATATTAGTTTCAAGTTTTTATTTTGTTTTACAAAACAGTGCTCTAAAATAAAAGGAATATAAATAAAATGTAAAAATAATTTCAGAATGACATTATATAAGACTTTACAAGTTTTATTGAATGTAAGCAAAATTAAACAAATCATAAACTCTTTATTATATTATTTTAAATGTTGCGCTAATACTTTTAGGTATCTATAACTGGGATCAGAGTTAATTGTATAATTAACGGGCAAGAGAAGAATACTTTTCGCTGGCCAGTTACTACCGAGGAGATAAATAACCAAACTGATAAAATTATCTGTTTAGTAAATGCTCCTTTTCTAATCAGTGGTTGTGGCGATTATTCATTATCCGAAGAAGACTATAATACAGTCATATCATTTTTCTTAGAGAAACTTACTGCAGCAGAGTAGAAATTATGTGTGATGTGGTGGATAATGTGTGTAAATTACTCTATTAATAAATGAAAAACTAATTTTTAAATGGAAAAACATTTAAATGTTTGATTTATGTTTTATTTAATTAGCAATATAGTTATCTTGATGTTAGATTTTTGTTCAGTTTTTAATTCATGTTATATCATGCGTGTGACAAAATCACACGAATTTTATTATTATGTTAGGACCTTTTTGTATTGACAGTTGGATATGTTTACATTTTTACAAAACTAAGCGCCTCTGCCGTAATGGTTCATTTTGTAAGTATACTAAAACATTTTTTTCCAATTTCAAGCCTTAATATATTAATAGGCCTTAGGTATCACATAACTTTCTTTGCATTTTTAGACTCAATACCTTTGATAATTTCAAATCCTAAAAGAAAAATTGTGTGCAACACTTCGCCGCTAGAATTAACTCCGATTAAAAGTTGACAAAACTGATTGATTTTGTACTTTTGAACTATGATAATTAGCCAACCGCACAGTGTCACGCAACTTTTTTATATTTTTTGGAGAGAGCTTTTGGGTTACGTCTGATATTAACTACAAAAGCTATGTGCAACTTTTTGCCTTGCCAAAAAAATGGGTTCAAAGGTGGCAAAAACTAAATTTCTAAAAATTTTTAAAAAAATCTCAAAAATTTAAGCCCAGATTCCGAGTGAACGAAACATTTTTGAAAATTTTTTTTTTCCCCAACAGGTTTTCTCTATATTCTGATCAATATATAAAAAATTCAAGCAATTTGGAGGAGGTCACTTCCATTGACTGCCTGATTCTTACAAAAAATGACTCTTAACCACAACAAAAATTACGGTTAAAGTAAAGTAATCGTTTCTTGCATACCTCGTATCAGATTTTTTTGAGTGCTAATATTTTTATTGTATTTACGGTAGAACATATATTTTAAATGTAAGAATATAAAATACCTGTTTGTAAATACGGCCAAAATAGGTGTGACAGGAAGAGTGTCAAAAAATATATAAAAAATGCCTTATATCGCAAAAAAAAACAAATAGTGTAATAAATGAACTTAATGAATAGTGTCGAAAACAAAAAAAGGAATAGTGTTGCTAATTAATTAAATGAATAGTGTCGAAAATAAAAAAAAGGGTTGGTAGGCAATCCCATGGCTGAGATTCAAGTCAAATTTTTCGTTTGCCGTATTTTTGTTTAAACGCAAAATTTTATTAAATAAAAATGGCCGCCCCTTTATGCAACGCTCGTTCTTATTCCTACAACAACAACAAGTAATAAGTTATTGATTTACTTTAATCTTATATTACAAGTAATGCTGAAAAATTTTGCTTCTCCAAATTTTATTATTTCTTTATTTGCCTAAAAAATTGCTTTTAATGAAATAATGTTAAATAATGACATTTTATGAGCAAATTAAATTATGTTTTGAACCAATAGGTTTAGATGTTTTTTATTCAAATATAGGCTAAAAATCAATAGCGAGAACAAACATGAAAGGCAATAAGATGTCACTATGCTTGAACTTGAGAACTTAGACCATAAGATGTCACTATGCTTGAACTTAAGAACTGAGTTTCTTGCTAGAGGAGACTGAGAGTGAACTATTTACACTTTTAGAGGGGCACAGTAATGTCTATTTACTATATATTCTACTAAATCTTTGAAACTAATCTTTTTAGAGAACTGTCTGGTGAATATAACTGAGTGTACTTTATAGATATAACTTAAGTTATAAAGAATGCTTTTATTGTATCGAAATTACAAAAAAATCCAGATCTTAGTAAAAATGTAGTATATAACAGTGGTTGTAAACTTAATTAAAAATGAAATCAGAATTTAAATAAATCTGTATTTTTTTTTTTTCTCTTCATTTTTTGCCGTATAAGAATATAAATACAATCAATATTTCCAATATACAGATGGCCGGGGCAAAAAGAAGACACAATTTGTCTTATCGCCAAGCCCCGAGATTGATTCTGTAAAAAATAAATAATATCGTATAGAGTATATAAATGTTACCAATATATATAAAATAAGATAAGCTTTAAACTAAATTGAAAAAACTTATCTGTGTCACCTGAAAAAGTCAAGCACTTCATCACTAACTAGGAGCATTTGCTTCTAGTGATATCCATCACTAGAAGATATATATGGGATATTGAGTACAAGGTTGCGCAGTTAACCGAACCGAATCGTTCCTACGGGGAAAACCGAACCCAAAAAATTGACTTAAACCGAACTGAATCTAATTATTTAAAATATTAAACCGAACGGAACCGAAACCGAAAAAACCGAAAAACCTATATAAATATTTTACAAACTAAAAAATGCATTCGAAACTAAATGATATATTTTTTAAATAATTTATTTTATTTTTTCAGCTATTAAAATAACTGCAAAATAGTCCGTTAATAGTTGCCGTGAAAGCATCTCAAATAGATAGAAGTTATTTAATTTTAATAACTTAAATTATAATAATAATTTAAATTTTTATCCTTTACTATCGTACTTCAAGGAGCATTCAAAAAACTTGGAATTAAATCCAGAAGATCGATTGTTCCATGTACAACTCGATTTAATTCTGAGTACATGTGCATAAGGTCAGCCCTCCAAGTTAAAGATGCTATTAAAACACTTGCAACAGCAAACGAAGAGTTTGAAAGGTTATGCCCCTGAGACAATTAATGGTAATCTATTGCAGATAATCAAGAACAGTTCTTTGACGATAACTTAATTGGGTTTAGAAATTAAGCATTATTTAGGAGCCAGCAAAAGTAAATATTTTTTTGAGTGATTTTAAGTGGAACTGTGAAGTTTAAAAATAAAAGCCTAACTTATTACATCTAATGGCTAATAATCTAGAGTGTCAGACTAGCCCAGGGTACCGGGATACAATCGCACCCTGGGCTCCTACCTATCCTAAAGAAGTAGACCCTCACGGTGAACAGACACAATTTCTCATAATGACGTATGTTAAGAATATTATGGTCAAGCTTTCGTGCATGCTATCATAAATATCACAATAATATTTAACATAAATATAAATTCTTATCATAAAAAGAAATGTATTATTGGTGCGTTAATATTTTTGTTTTCCAACTCAAAAACTATAATGTATAAAGGAAAGGTAATAAATGAACTTTATCTTTAGACGAATGAAAGAGGGATTTTTTAGCTAAAGCCCTAATTTTTTAGGTAACAACAAAGATATAGATCTTCAAACTGCAACAGCTGCAAGTAATATTGTATTACAAGTTATCACAAAAAAAATTAACAGCTATATATAACAATATATATCTAACAATATAAAAACCAAAAAATGCCAATCCCTAACTGGCCAATCCATAACTGCAACCCCCTATATATATATATAATATATATATATATATATATATATATATATATATATATATATATATATATATATATATATATATATATATATACAGCTATGGACAAAATAATAGTAGTGTGATTAAAATTAACGAATTAATATTATTCTTTAAACAGTTACTGAAAATGAAATTGTAATACTGGATTATTAATTAAATAGGTGTGAGATGATTAACTAATTATAAGAAAATTTTAAATTTTTGCTTTTATTTATAATGATTATATAAGTATAAAAAACAGGTTGGACATAATAATAGTAGTAATTATTTATTTAATGTTATATTACAAATAATTTATTTTATTAACAAAAAAATGATATAAATTTAATTAAAAAATAGTAAAAAATTAATATTTAATCGCATGCCCCCGGTTTTTTATCACAGCTTTGTATCTATTCGGCATTGAGTTAATCAAATTTTGACAACGTTCTAAAGGAATGTTGTTCCAAGCATTCTGGACAACTTGCCATAACTCCTGCTGATTTTTTGGTTTTTAACTATAAACTGTCTCTTTTACATCCGTCCAAAGGTTTTTGATCGGATTGAGATCCGGTGACTGTGCTGGCCAATCCATGACTGCAAACCTATTCTCGATGAACCAACTTTTTACCCTGTAACTGGTATGCTTTGGATCGTTGTCCTGCATATAAACCCATCTTAGGGGCATATCTTCTTCTGCATAAAGCAACATGGTATTTTGTAATATTTGAAGGTATATGTCTTGATCCATAAAACCATTAATCTTATAGATTGGCCCTACGCCATAATAAGAAAAACAGCCTCAAATATTTATTTTTGCTCCGCCATGTTTTACAGTTTTTATGGTGTATTGCAGTTTGTATACAGAGTTAGGTGGCCTCCTTACATACATCCTGCGTCCACCTGACCCAAATAAAACAATTTTGCTTTCATCAGACCACAAAATATTACGCCATTTTGAAACAGGCCAATCTGTATACGTTTTTGCAAAACGTAATCTTGCTACCACATGCCTTTTTTTCAAAAGGGGAACTTTTCTTAGGCTCCCGGCGACTATCTTACTTTGTACTAACCACCTACGTACTGTTCTCGAAGAAACGCTTAAATTTAAATCTTTTTTAAAATGGCGGGAAGTTACAACTTAATGTCTCTTAAATAAATTTGTATGTTTTCCCTCCTTGTTTTAATTTAATAATTAGTTGTCTCTTTTCTGCACAACAATGCTTTGCACGACCCATAATTTCTATTTATGAAATAAATTTATACGATTATTTCATATATTCCATTAAATTAACACTAAAATTAATCTTACCTTTAATTAGTCTTACTAAAACCAAATAAACAAAAAGCTAATATAAATAAATTGATAGGAAACAACAGATATATTATTTTAACCTACAAATATGTTTGTAGATATTATAGATATGATTGTATAAAAAATTCGGGACTTCACTATAGTAATTTGAACAGTGCTACCAACAATTTTTACTCCCATTTCATTATTCAGTGTTTGTATTACTGTTATGCCTAAATTTATTAAGTTATATTTAAATTTACATAAGATTATTATCACAAATCATTGTTTTACTAGCCAGTACTATTATTTCGTCCACAACTGCATAAATATATATATATATATATATATATATATATATATATATATATATATATATATATATATATATATATATATATATACATAAATTACTAGTAATTTAATTCAA
The DNA here is from genome assembly GCF_038396675.1 of Hydra vulgaris. Taxonomy (NCBI): domain Eukaryota; kingdom Metazoa; phylum Cnidaria; class Hydrozoa; order Anthoathecata; family Hydridae; genus Hydra; species Hydra vulgaris. The sequence continues at coordinate 2,599,928 of NC_088924.1, forward strand.
TTTATTATTGCTCTGTTCTTTAAGAACATTGAGCACTCTGATTGTAGAACACACTAACATAATTTATATATATATATATATATATATATATATATATATATATATATATATATATATATATATATATATATACATAAATTACTAGTAATTTAATTCAATTTATTATTGCTCTGTTCTTTAAGAACATTGAGCACTCTGATTGTAGAACACACTAACATAATTTATATATATATATATATATATATATATATATATATATATATATATATATATATATATATATATATATATATATATATATATATTGATTTACAAAAATAAAATTAAAACAATTTAAACATTATTTTTATTTGTGCAAATTTTAGTTTTGATTAATAATATGCAAAAAAAAGAGTTGTTATTAATATTACATTCCGCCGATTTTAAAGATGGCAGTCGTTTTATTGTGAAATTTAATAATAATAAAAACAATAACAAATAATAACTGGTAACACAGAATCAAAGTTTATATTACATAAACATTATTGGATATTGGACTTTTTATTCCCTGTGTAATAATTATAAAATGACAAACATCACCAAAGCGATGCTTGACCAAATTTTGGCAAGCTACGTCACAAAGACAACGTTAGACAAAGCACTAGCTGAGCATGCATCTGAAATACAAACAATGAAAAACTCAAATAAAAGTATTTTAGATTTTTATAAATCAGATTATGAAAAGGAAATAAATCAACTAAAAAATGAAAACATACAATTGAGAACACAAATGACAAAACATGAAACAAAACAAGCACAAATTGAAAAGACAGTTATTAGCGAACCAGTTGCATGGTCATCAATGGTAAAGAACATTAAAATACACCTAGTAAATGCACCAATAAATGAACAAAAAGAAAGAAAGAAAAGAAAGAAAAGTATAATCATATCAGGAGTCCCAGCAACATCGAATGGGACTGATGAGGAAAAACAAGCAGAAACTGAGCAACAAGTTAGCCAAATATTAAATCATATAGGAGCAGTCACCAACCCAGAACATGTCAAAAAACTGAAATTTTTTCAAAGAAGCTCAACAGCAGGCCTACAAACCGAGCCACCAAAAGCACGCCAGGAAAAGATATTAGTTATACTAAGTGACGAGTCAGAAAGAAACCCAATATTAGCCAAGGCAAAGAAACTTGGGGATAAAACAAACCCACAGTACAAAGGAGTTTATATTTCAACAGATATGACACAAGCAGAGCAATATGAAAATATGGAGCTCAGAAAATTAAGAGACACCAAAAATGCAGCAAGAAGACAAGATGATCCCTTTCGATATGCTATACGTGGAACCGGACTTGTCAAGTTTAAATGTAACGTTGAGAATGGAAAAAGAACTGAGCAGTACTAGCAAATACCTGCAATGTTTATACACGAATGCAACATCGCTTGGCAATAAAATGGAAGAATTTAAAATCTTATGTAAATTAAAAAAAAACTAGTATAGCTGGAATCACTGAAACATGGTTTCAAAACTCATCCATTGTACAGATAGAAGGTTACAGGGTGTACAATAAAAATAGATCTGATGGACGGAAAGGTGGTGGAGTTGCCTTATACATTGAAAACAATCTCACATCATATGAAATAAGTATTGGTAATCAGGACAGCAAAATAGAACAAATATGGGCAGTCGTTGTAATTATGAATATTAAATACCTCATTGGATGTATATATAAACCAAACGAACAAATAGACATGAATGATTTTAGACAAGTTATACACAATGCCAAAAGTAAAGTAGATGTTAAAATGTATGTAGATATACTAATACTAGGAGATTTCAATTTTCCGAACATTACCTGGAATAATGGATATGTTGAAAACGTAAATAGCAGTGAAATTTCAACAGAACACATTTTCATTGATATAATAAATGACGAATTCTTAATTCAGCATGTTAACTTTCCAACTTTTCAACTGTCAGACACAAAGGTAAAGAACACACTGGACTTAATTTTTACCAAAGATAGTAACAGAATATATGAGCTCCAATCACATGAAATTCTGGGTTGTGCAAACAAGGGGCTCTTAGTACTTACATTTAAACTTGAATTAGACATAAACCAGACAAGCAGAACACCAAAATATAAATTTGACTACACCAGAGGAGATTACACAAAAATAGACAAAAAAGTTAATTCGATCAACTGGAGCTTCTGTTTTCACAATTTAACAACACAACAAATGTATGATTTTATATTACACTTAAACTATCTGAGTAATTTATATATACCAAAGATTGATGTTAATGCAAAACATAAACACAAACGAAATCCATGGTTTAGTAATAAACTTAGAGCACTAGTACGAATGAAAAAAGATCTAAGATACACAAATCTAGCAAACAAATGGAAAGATGCAGTACAAGTCAATGCGTACAAAACAATAACAAAATTAGTATCCAAAGAAGCCATATTAGCTACAAAAGATTATGAAAGAAACCTGATTATAAAATCAAAATCTAATCCAAAACTTATTTTTAAATACGTAAACAGTCAGAGGAATACTAAGCAATCAATAAAAGCCATTTTGAATTCTAATGGTACTGTAACAAATGACCAAAGTGAGATCGCAGATATTCTAAACGACCAGTTTCACAGCGCCTTTGTAAACAAAAGCAGCATTATGCCAGAAATAGCAGATAAACTAATAAGTTGCACACTTGATCTAAACGATAATTTTATTGACTACATAGATATTCAGAATCGTCTTGAAAAATTAAATACAGACAAAGCTTGTGGTGTGGATAATTTACATCCTATTTTACTAAAGCATTGAGCAAAATCATTGGCACTACAACTTACATTAATCTACAAATCATCTTACAATACAAGTAACCTTCCTCTACAAAGGCGCGCAGCAAATGTGACTCCAATTTTTAAAAAAGGATGTAAGCTAAACGCATCCAACTACAGACCTGTGTCAATCACATCAATAGCATGTAAAGTATTTGAAGGAGTTATAAGAAATGAAATGCAAAATTTTTTTGACAACCATAATATAATCTCAAAATGCTAACATGGCTTCGTAAAACGGAGATCGTGTACATTTTAGAGACACTTGATTTTATCACACAGAAACTAGCAAAAAACATACCAGTAGATGTTATAATGCTAGATTTTGCGAAAGCATTTGATACAGTGCCACACAAGCGACTTTTATTAAAGTTGAATGCTTATGGAATAAAAGGAAAATTTTTGAACTGGATTGAGGCATTTCTGAATAATCGAATTCAAAGAGTTGTCCAGGGTGAAGCGGTGTCAACATGGAAAAAAGTATCAAGTAGCGTTCCACAGGAATCCATTCTGGGGCCATTCCTTTTCATAGCATACATAAATGACTTGCCAGAAAAAATTAAAAATATGGTGAAAATATATGCAGACGACACTAAAATCTTATCAGCTGTATATTCAATTGAGGACGCCAAATTAGTTCAAAGAGATTTAAATATTATAGAAGATTGGTCAGAAAAATGGTTAATCAAACTGAATGAAAGTAAATGTGTAGTTATGCAATATGGAAAAAACAACATAAATTTTAATTACACAGTAAATGGGTCAAAAATTAATAATTCTACGCATGAACGTGATCTTGGTGTAAATTTTGATACATCACTAAAATGGAAGAAACACATAGTAGCGTGTTCATCAAAAGCTAATGCAATAATGGGAATGATAAAAAACACTTTTGTCCATTTGGATCAGCATCTTCTCAAGCAACTATATACTACTTTTGTTAGACCGCTGATTGAATTTGCAGCGCCAGTTTGGTCACCAAATTGCAAAGGTGACATTGAAATATTAGAAAGGGTGCAACACAGAGTGACAAGGATGATAAAGAACTTAAGAAGCTTGCTGTATGAAGACCATTTACAGATACTTGGTTTAACAACATTGTCAGAAAGAAGGAAGGAGAGGAGATCTTATTCAAATATTTAAGATTTTAATGAGATTGAAGCAGTAGACCTTTTAAACAAACCAGTATTTTCAAAATCATGCAGAGGTCACAGCAGAAAATACAGCAGAGAGCAAACCAAGTTTGTCCCAAGATATGAATTTATCATAAATAGAACTGTGAATTTGTGGAACAAATTGCCATTGGAAGTGGTCATGTCGGGAAATGTAAACATTTTCAAAAACAGTTTGGACAAATTTTTGGCATTAAAAAAATAACTTAGAACTAACTATATATATATATTTTTTAATTTGTTCATTACTATCTTTAGTAAATTTTTGTATATTTTTAGATTGTCAAAAGCTGTCAAAGTGAGTTTTTAACTCACTCGCTGTTAACACAGCTACAGTTTTAAATACTACTACTACTACTACCTAATATAAATCGAATAAAAGAAAAAATTACCAAAAAATTTAATTTCCAGATACAAAGAAACTTATTTCTTGCGTTTATAAACTTATGAACAAGTGTTATTTTTCAATTTCTTAAATTTAATTTTGCCAATAGAAAAAGGTAGAGAAAAAAAACAACAAAAAAAAGCTACAAAAATATTATTTTGAATCTATTTAAAATAAAAAAAAATACAATATAGGGGAGAAATGCGGGTATGTTTTTAATTATTTTGTATTACGTCAGTAATTAAATCCGCGTAACTACATACATAACTACAAACAGAAGTTTAAGTAGTAATAGTAGTAGTAGTAGTAGTAGTAGTAGTAGTAGTAGTAGTAGTAGTAGTAGTAGTAGTAGTAGTAGTAGTAGTAGTAGTAGTAGTAGTAGTAGTAGTAGTAGTAGTAGTAGTAGTAGTAGTAGTAGTAGTAGTAGTAGTAGTAGTAGTAGTATTAGTAGTATTAGTAGTAGTAGTAGTAGTAGTAGTAGTAGTAGTAGTAGTAGTAGTAGTAGTAGTAGTAGTAGTAGTAGTAAAATGCTGCAACAGGTTTCCTATTTATGACCTACAGGTTATGGCAACCTTATCTACTTCATACTCTACTTTTGATTAAATCAATATACAACAGTTTACATAGTCATATAGTATGAAGTATAAGTTTGTACTTTTTTTTTCTTTTTCTTTTAGTTATTATCTCGATACTTATGCGGATTATTAACAGATGAAGCGCATACAACTTCTGATGGCAATCCACTTATTCACAATTCGATTTGTTTGTTTTTCGATTTGTTTGTCAATGCCTATGCTCGCAATTTAGAACAAATTCTTTTATCATTTTTAGATACACGATAGGCTTTATTGGTTGCATGAGCTGAATTGTTATGCCATTTTAAGTCTGGCGTAATCATGATGCCCAAATCACGTTCCACTAAAGTGATGCTAGTTCGACACTATTATTGTTATCACCTGGCATTGAGTATACTAAATGCCAGCTGATAATGTTGAAAATAGCCATGTTGTTAAACTCCTAATTATAACGTTGAAATAACAATATATTATGTAGTTATTTATATTTATTTGTAAATTTTTAAAAGTTTTACAAAAATATCTTTTTTTTTATTTTTGAATTGCGTTTTTAAACTCCCAAATACTTACCGAATAAAATTATTTATATATCGTCATATTGATATATCAGATATGTCAGATATTTGAATTTTGCGTTTTATTCGAACTTACTTATATTCATTTAATTTATATGAGTATATGTTTCTTTTTATTAACATGTAAATAATGTAAAACTGAAAAGATTTTTAAAAATATGAAGTGTTTTTGTTGCCTTTACCACATAAAAAAGCATATATGTTGATAGATATTTATAATTAAAAATACAATTGAAAAAAATGTAATTGAAATACAATTGAAAAAAATGTAATTGAAAAAAAAAGAGAAAAAATGAAACAGGCGAGATTTTTTTTCAAAATAGTTAAAGTATATTTTGTACCAATTTATATTGTACAATATATACTTTTTAATAAATGAACGAGGCATTTCGTTTAATTAATTACGTTACTATGCTGAAATTCACACTATTTCATTACAGAATAATCACGGTATTCTACCGAAAAATAACGGCGTTTTACCGTGATTTATTCACGGTGTTCTACCGTAGAATAATCACGGTAGTATACCGTTACCCGTAAATGCCGGTATAGTACCGTGATTTTCATGATTAAGTTTTGCAGCGTAGACATGAATTTTTTTGTTTTACCAATGTGAATGATTTTAAATTACATCGATATTGATTTTCATTTGCCAGGTTTTACACCATTCGGCTATTTTGTTGATATCAGTTTTTGGGAAGCTAATGAGTCGTCTAAACGGGCCAGCAGTTTTGTGTCATCAGCATATATTTTTCACGGAGGGTTAACAATATCAGATATCTCCTTTACGAAAACGATAAAAAGTATTTGACCTAAGACGGATCCTTGAGGGATGCTACTAAACCCTTCCGGCCTCAATTTTATTTTTCAAAAACAATTTTATCCAATTTAGCAGCTTTCCAGTAAAACCGTATTCCTCGAGTTTGTGAATTAGTCGCTTGTGTGGAACCGTGTTGAATGCTTTACTAAAATCTATAAATGTTATTTATGAAAATCATTTGTTTGTGAACGGACGTGTTTTTATCAATCTTATTAAAAAATTAAAATATGGATTTAACGTTGAAAAACATTGAAAAGTTAATAACAACAAAGCTTGAAGAACAAAAAACTTTTATACTATCAGAAACAAGAAAATTATTAAAAGAACTAGAACAAAACTTTATATTAACAATAAGTGGAAACTTAAAAATTCTCCCAGAACGACTTGACAAAATTGAATATGAAGCAAAAGAAAGCAATTCAAAAGATGCCATCATTGAAAGAGAAATTTACGAAATTAAAGAGAGCTTGAGCTATCAAGAAGAAAATATAAATAAAAAAATGGAAAAAATTACAACAAATTTGGGGTATAAATTATCTAGTAAAAAAAACACTTAGAGAACCGCTCACGCAGAAAGAATCTGAGAATCGACGGTGTAAAGGAAAAAAAAGGTGAAAGCTGGTATGATTGTAGAAACTCGGTAAAAGAAATAATTAAAAACAAACTTAACGTATGTGACGAAATTGAAATTGAAAGAGCCCATTGTATTGGAAATGTAAGAAATGATAAGTTACCAAGAACAAAAATCTTCAAACTGCTGAATTATTTAGATAAAACTAAAGTTCTTAACAACGCAAAAAAATTAAGAGAGACTGGCCTTTATATAAACGAAGACTACGCGAAAGAAACAATAGAACATCGAAAGAAATTATGGGAGGAAATTAAACGACTTTGTAAAACTGGTAAGTATGCCATTGTTAAATTTTATAAATTCTATAAATAAACAGCTGTTTTAAGCGAGCGCATTTTCTAACAAGTTTTTATTTTCTAAAAAATCTTTATGGCTTATTAAAACGCTGCGTTTTAATATCTTTATAATTGCTAAAAAATCTTGCTAAACATAATCATTATGACGACTTGAGTTTTTTAAACGAAAAAATACTCCGATTCTGCATATTTTGATATACAAAATTTGAAATTTGAACTAAAAACCACTATAAATAACTTTACGGTAATATGCATAAACATCTTTACTTATTAATATAGACAAATTAAAAAACTTTCTCCTTGAATGCAAATATACTTTCAGTATGATCTGCCTTACAGAGATTTGGTGCTCTGACGAAGCAGCAGAAACAAACTCTGACCTCCAAATTCCAAACTATAAAATATTTTTTAAAGAAAGATCAGTTTGCAAAAAAGGAGGAGGAATTGTGAATTATATACGGAATGATCTAAACATTAAGATAAGAAATGATCTTTCAAACTCTAATGTTGATCTTCACAATGGAAGTTATTAACACTGCCTCAAAGAACTTTATAGTTTCTACGTGCTACAGACCACCTGATGGTGAAACTTGTAAATTTTCAAATTATATGAAACATATAATTACAAAAAATATAGAACAGAAAAAGTTATTCATAATTGGAGATATAAACATAAATATTTTAATGTACAACAAGCATGCTATTACTGAAAATTTCTTTGACGACATGTTTCAACTTAATATCTTTCCCATTATCAACAAACCTACCAGGGTAACTTCCAAATCTATTACTGCTATTGACAATATATTAAAAACTCAATACAAGATCCTTCTTTAAAATTAGGAATAATAAAAACAGATATTTCAGATCACTTTCCTATATACTTCTCTTTGTCACATAATTCCAAAAAAATTAATAATTGAAAAATCTTGTTATAAAAGAATTATCGATGAAACGTCTACTCAAAAATTTTAGGACTTGCTATCGGCAACAAATTGGCAAAAGGTCTACTAAGAATGTGACAAAGGAAACACAAACTCTGCGTGCATTAACTTTATAAATTTATCCTACAATATAATAAAAGTTTTCCAATTCAAGAAAAAGAAATAAAAACAAAATTTAGGTTGTCCATGGATAACAAAAGAAATAAGAAAATCCTCAAAGCAAAAACAAAAACTGTAGGTAAAATACTTAAAAAATATAAGCAAAGCGAACCTGTCCCTGTACAAGCAATACAAAAACCTATTTTAAAAAATAAAATAAAAACACAAAATTTTATATTATTCTAATCAAATACAAAAATTTAATGGTGACTTAAAAAACATTATGAAGGAAATAATTGGTAAAAGTTAATTTAATTTTAACGAAATGCCTTCTAGAGTAATAATTAATGAAAGTGAATCAAACAACAAGCGAGATATTTCCGATGAATTTAACAACTACTTTGCCAACATTGGTGCTGATCTTGCATCAAAAGTTCAATGCCCAAATAATAAATTTAAAAGTTACTTAACAGGCTCACACCGCTCTTTAAATTTCAATGAAATAAATCAAGACGAACTTGAAATAGCTATTAAATCACTTAAAATTAAGCCCCCAGGAATCGATGATATCTCTTGCAAAGAAGTGTCAGATGTTTTTGAGGAGATACGTAATCCAATTTACCAAGTATTTAATTCATCAGTTTCGACAGGTATTGTACCTGATAAACTAAAAATCTCAAAAATTGTACCAATCTATAAATCAGAAGAAACCAATTCTTTAAACAACTATAGACCAATCTCTATCCTTTCTGTATTCTCAAAACTTCTAGAACGAATAATCTATAATAAATTTAAATATTTAAAAACAAACAAAATTATCAATATAGGTCAATGGTTTTCAAAAGCTACACTCAACTGAGCATGCAATCCTTGACCTCTCAAATAGGATAAGTAGATCATTTAAAAAAAAAATTCTTATAATGGGATCTTTATTGATTTGTCAAAGGCATTTGACACCGTCAACCATGCGATTTTACTAACAAAAATGAAAAGCTATGGCATAAAAAATCAAGCTTTAAATTGGTTTAAAAACTACCTTAATAATAGACAACAGTGTGTTATTATAGATAGAAAAAGCAACTCAAATTTACTAAAAACAAAATGTGGTGTACCCCAAGGTTCCGTTCTTGCTCCTCTTTTGTTTCTTATTTATATAAACGATCTTCCAAACGCCTCTATATCTTTAAAACTATAATGTTTGCCGACGATACAAACTTATTTTACTCGTCAAAGACAATCGAAGGCCTCTATGAAAAAACAAATGCCGAACTAAAAAAAGTTAATATATGGTTTAAATCAAACAAACTGTCACTCAATATAGAAAAAACTAAGTATATACTATTTCACTCTAATCAACAAATTAAAAAAATAACCTTAACCTACCAACAAGTAATATAGAAAATATAACCATCAAAAGAGCTCTGAATACAAGTTCTTAGGAGTTCTAATTGATGAACACATCTCCTAGAAACCCCACATAAACTACATAAACACAAAAGTATCAAAGAACATAGGTTTACTTTACAAGGCAAGACCATTTTTGTCACAAAAAAGTCTAAAACTTATCTTCTTTTCATTCATACATAGCTATCTCATGTATGCCAATATAGCATGGGGCAGTACCCACAAATCTAAATTACAACCACTTTACTTACGTCAAAAACACGCTTCAAGACTAGTATACAACAAAAACAAATTTACTCATGCTCAACCCTTACTGGAACAAATGAACGCACTAAATGTATTTCAAATAAATATTTTTCAAAATATACTTTTTATGCTTAAATATAAGCTAAGTCTGGTTCCAGAACATTTTACAGCACACTTTTTTTAATACAATATAAATAAATACAATACAAGAGCAACAGGCAACCTTAAGATACCTTTTGAAACAACAAGACTCTCAAAATTCTCAATTACATATCGTGGTCCCTATTTATTTAACAAAATAGTTTCCAGAAACGAATCACTATTAAACTTAAACAACGAACACTCTCTGAAAATAAAGCTAAAAACTACAGCAATCAAATTAAACAACTGTAAGGACTTTTTTTAAATTTGAATAAAGAAATAAATAAATGTAACTTAACTTTTAATAAAAATCGATAAAAAAAAATAATAATAATAACAAGGTATAAATGTAACACATACATATATACCACGTATGAAACTGATTTTTTTATGTGTATTACACGTCTAAGAAAAAGGTACTCGATGACAAGACTGACTTAAGTCTTCTGCGAGCTTCCTATAACTACAAATAAGTAATTCTTTTTATCAATCTTACACAAATTTTGTTTTTATCATATTTATACCCTAACATTATTTTGAAATGTGGTTAATAAACTTATAGCGAAACATCTAAACTCTCCTCCGAAAAATCAGCAGGGTTATTTTTATTTGTTGTATTTTTTATTTTAATTGGAATAATATAGAGATATATTTCTCGGATTATTTTCACGTACACGTTATTATATTGTTGTAATTGGTATTTTATATTGGTATTAATTGTAATTGGTAATTTAATTGTATTTGATTAATTGTAATTGGTAATTTATTTTAATCATGTCTCGGAGTTGTATGCAACTATATTTTTATTTACTTCGTATATTTCGAACTTTATATTTATGATTTATATTTGTATATCTTTACCGCCGGTCTGTGATTGGTTACTTGTAAATACTTTGTAATTGTAAAATAAACATGTATAAAATAAAGGAAAAAAAATGCTACGTCCACAGATACTTTGTCAGATAATGCTTTGATATCATGTCAATCGACTCTAATCATGAAAAATCATGTTAATTTGTTAAAATAAGGCTATGTTGAACTAAGTGATTCACCATAGTGTCACGTATTATTTTCTCTGTCACTTACAATTACATACAATTGATGTTAAGGATATAGGCCGGTAATTACCTGGGTACTTCCTTTTTTGAACAGTGGTGTTATACTCGTTTTTTTCCATATTATAGGACAACAACCAATACCGAGTGACTCTTAAAATAATTGTGCTTAACGGTATCGAGAAGCTGGCAGCACAGTTTTTTAACGCATGTGTGCTTACACTATCAACACCAACAGTTTTATCAACTGAAAAATCGCTTAGCTTGTTTTTAATCAAGTTTTGTGTTATTTGCGAGTATTTGCAGATGGCTACCGTTTATTTTTTAAAACCTGGCAGTTCATCGCCTTCATTTTTATTGAACACACTCTTAAAGTGGTTTTTCAGCCGATTTGCAATTTCTATTGGATTTGCGGTAGTGTCGCTATTGATTCATTTCAAGGCTGTATTATAGTTTTAACATTTTGTTTGTTATATAGGGTAGATTAGGGTAATATGAGCACCTTGGTAATATGAGCATACTTGAAGGTTTCTTAGATGTAAGCAGTGAAGTTAAAGTTGCTATGTATTTTTTGAATCGACTTTATGTGGTGATAACAGGAATCAGTACAATTAGCGTAAATCTATATGCAATAATTAGCGGGTATCATCTAATTAAAACGCTGTTAAATATTTTGCGTTTTTAAAATAATATCATCGCGCATGAATAAATCTGTGGCGCGAAATTTTGGTGCTAAAATAATGAAATTAATTTTTTCATAAAGAAAATATGTTAGCTAAAAATCCAATCCTTTTTGGCTTGAAAAACAATGCATAGAACTATTTAGTTTTGACTTTATTTAAAGATGCCATTTTTGTGTAATATGAGCATGCTCAAATTACCCAGTGATTTTCATTGAAATTACCTAGTTTAAAGTCCTAAAAAAGCAGTAGTTTTAATTGGTTTTTTGAATAAAAATAAAATATAGCAAAACTTTTTATTATTTTAACAATACTAAATATTTTTACGTAATTTAAATTCAAAAAATTGCATTTTTATGGTTCAAAGGTTTGAGTTGATAAAATTGAAAAAATAACAAACTAATTTTTTTTTTCTTTTCTTGCGGAAAACATAGTAGTATTGCTTGAACAAAAAGTGGCTAAAATTTGATCTTTTAATGATAAGTTTTGTTAATAACAAATCATTATATTCCAAAAATTAGTTCTAATTGTCAGGTTGGTATTTTTTTTACAAAATTAATGTCTTTTTGTAAGCTAATTTAGAGTGCTCATATTACCAAATGGTCTGGGTAATATGAGCATTTTTGTTACTTTTTTAAAACCTCTGTGTTTTTAAGAAAAAATTTCGGATGCCCAAAAATATAAGTGGATCATGAGAAGGGATCCCTAAATATTGTTTATTCGTAAATAAATAATATTGAGGGATTAAATATTATTTATTTGCAAATAAACAATATTTAGGGATAATAATCTACCCTATATACTTAAACAGGATCTTTGGTTTGTGTGTCGACTTTTTTTCTTAATCAAGTTCAAACTCACGACGAGCTTGATATAGGAGATACTTCAATTGACTGTTACACGCTTTGTATTTGTTGACTAGTTCAAGATTTTTATATCCACCCGCTCTGCACCAAAACCATAGTTTATTTTGAGCTTTTATTTTATTCTTGATGTCATCGTTCATCCATTCGCTTCTTCGACAAATTCATTTTGAATTAGTCACTGGGACAAAAATTTTGCATGCTGCCTCGTAATGGTTCAAGATGTTATAGCAGTCATTAGTATTGCGTCCGTTGAGTCCAACTGCGAGTCGATATTGTTAAAATATTTTGATATCTTTACAAAGTTACTTTTTTGATAAATGCTTTTTTCAATCAGTTTACCTACAACTGCAGCGCTTTAAACAGCGTAATCCCATTGAAGGACGTGGTGAGATTTTTTATCAAATTGAAATGCTGAGCCTAGTTATAATTTGATTCAAAAACGACTCGGCGAGGATGTAAATGAAATCACTTGAAAAAGTATGTGTTACTTACAGTTGGGATACTGCTTGGGATACAGTTGGGATTCCCTGTGAATCCCAGGAAAGTTAAAGTCCCGCAATTCAAAAAGCTAAAGTTTTGCATTTGCTTTAGTAATGGACACTTTAAATTCTCTCGAGGGGATCGAGTATGTGGCCTGTGTATGCAATTCAAAATGATGTGTTCTGAACCATACGATATTTCGAACCAAATTTGTTCAGGGGAATCAAATTAAACAATTTCGCTTAGTTCATTAGGTTTGAATGAAGTTTTGACATAAATAGCTACCCAACCTCCTCTGTTGGGCACCCAATCTCTTTTGAATAAAATATAGTTTTTAATGTTAGTTATCGATTATTCATGCCACCAAGTTTATGTAGAGAAGATTATTTGAGATTTATATGTCACAATTGATGCTAGAAAATCTGGCATTTTATTGTTTAGGGATGTGGCATTGGTAAGAGTATGGAGAAGTTGGACACCCCTATAATTTTAATTAGGAGCAGCGCCTAATAACTGTTAATTAATGTAAACATATAGATTTTTAGATTGTCCGCTTTTTATAAGACATTGTTTTGTCTCCCTGTGTATGCTAGAAACCACCTTTTTTGAAAATACGACTTAAAAGCACTTTTCGCCCACAGCCTAGTAGCTCATTTAAGTATATATTTTTGACTGTTGTTGCACATTTTGCTTATTTTATATTGAAATGCAATTATCGTGTGACATTTTAAATTTATATTTAAGCTTTGTTTGTGAGGCTGTTTCAGTTTTATTCTGTCTGCACTACATAGAGGTGAAGCGAGACAGAGAAAATATTTCACAATAAGTCTGAAAAAGATAACTCTTAACTTAAAAAAATAACTTTAAACTTAATTTAAAGAAATTAAGTTTGATAAAAACTTTATTTATTTCTAAATAAAGTTTTTATCAAACTTAATTTCTTTAAATTTCAGGCCATGTCTAGTGTTTATCAAAAAGAGAAAGAAACTCCGCATATCAATATTTAAAATTAGTCAAAGACTACTTTTGACTATTGATTGTTTTTGTTTTATTTAAACAAATACAACGAGTTTACTTAAATTAATATTCAATTTGTTTTTGATTTAATATAGTTCCCACTTCTCTTGCTCGCCTATCCTTTTTCAACTCTCACTTGTCCCACTTTACTCCAATGGCACGGTTTTTCTAAAAGCCAAATTTTATATACTAGATTAAAATTCGGCAGAAATCTAAGTGGATGGAATTGCTGGCCAAAAAAAGGTTTATTTGTTAAAACTTGTTTGGTTTAGTTCGTACATCAAACAAAAAAGATATTGCAATTACCCTAAAAGTAATTTTTTGTGTCCCACTTCTCTCCACACTCCCCTACAATTTGTAGTAGGGAGTGGAACTGGTAATTTTTGTAATTTTTTTTTTGCTACGAACTGCTTTTTATTATTTTTATATACTTTTTAATTAAACTTTGTTTTGTTCGATTCCAAAATCCCGGCGTTGTTCAATATTATTCCCAGGATTTCGGGACTATAAAAAAGGCCGGGATCCCGGGATTGCAATTTATTCATTTAGAGTTAAGCCTGGCTGCACTGCACATATTTCATAATTTAATTGAAACATCGAGTTGCAAATAACTAAAATTATTGCAAGTTTTTTACAGTCCTTGCACAAAAATTCAGTTGTCTTTCTGACACATAGTTCAAGCCCTTTGCATATGCAACTCGTTTACCGGTTTAACCCATTTACCCGTTTGCAGCTTGTAGTTTCATGGTAAAAACATGATAGGGATGACGTGATTGGGATTACAGTTCACAGCACATTGAACATTTAGACTAAAATCTTTTTTCTCTTGTTATTTGAGAACTGCAGCGTTGAACTTGGTTGACTTTTTATTCACTTTTATCACATTAAATACATGATCTCAATAAACACCATCAACTTAATTAAACCATCCGCCTATTTACTATTGCTTGTTTCAAACACACCAATTTTACAGCTTGCATGCTATTAGCCTTTCTTTCAAAAATGTTTTCGTCGTATTTTCTCTTAAAACCATAGTAACAATTTTGTTTACAGGCCTTAAAAAATAAAATTTGTAAGATTACTTCAAATACTTTTAAAACGCAGTTTAAATTATTTTTTTAAGCTGAACCTAATGTCACTCATAACTGGGCGCTAAAGCCGATGCGCCCTCTTTTTTTTGTTTTGATTATTGAATATAAAAGAGAATCTGTCTTGATTAAAACATTCTTTTTAGAAACTAATCACTTGAGCCCAGTCTCTTAACAATTGTATATAGCTTTTGAATTAATGTTTTGTTCTGCATCAATATTTGATCTAATATTAACAAGTTTAGAAAGATTTCATGCTTTAAAATGTACTTTGCCTAACTTTACTTTAACTCAATGTAGCTACATTATAGCAATCACAGTATTGGTGTACTTAATATATAGAACCGGTTTTATAAAACCGGTTAAATAAATAAAGTACTTATATATATTTTTTTTATTTAATAAAAAAGTTTTCCTCTTTTAATTATAACAATAGATTTTTCTCTTATTTGCTTTGACGTATGATTTCATATAATAATCGTCAATCGAGTTATATGATTTCTTTTTTGCAGAAAAAATATTGATATTAAAATTTAATAGAATGTTAAAATATCTGTTTTATTGAGCATAGTTAAAAAACTTTAATTTCATCTATCTTTTTATTAGGACCCCAAATGTTTTAATAAAATATTTATTTACCTTTCATTCTAAAATGGCTTACAAGGTCACGGTTTCTATTAGTAAAATGTGTGCAAGAAAAAAAAGAAGCCTATTTTCATTTGGATTAGAATAACATAAGCACATATCATTTGTAGGTTAAAATTTTAGGCGGAATTAATTACAACGTTTATTGCAAATATAGGAACCTTTGTTTGAATATTTGTATATATATATATATATATATATATATATATATATATATATATATATATATATATATATATATATATATATATATATATATATATATATATATATATATATATGATTTAAATGTTTACATCTTGTACGAGAGTATATATATATATAAAAAAACTATTTTAAAACATCAGATAATACGAATTCTCTCAATATTAAATAATGCAGACCTAGGATCTGAGTGGCGCTCAATTTGTCGCTCAGCAGCTTTTTATGAACGGACGCTCGCAAATCCGCTCAAAAAATTTCTTGAACGGGCGCTTCGCTCATTCGCTCACAAATCTGCTCAGTAACTGAAGAGTAACTACTTTAAAAAACGTGAAACAACGGTAAACATTAACTGCAGTATTGATATTAAGAAGATTCTCTGGCTGGTTAAAAACATGTGGCGCTTTAAATATGAAGTTAATTATTTGATCGATAGATGGCGTACTTCAACATGGAGTTCAATATTTGGCTGCTATATGGTGCAGAATGAGCGTAATTTTTGAGCGCTAGAAAAAACGCGTTCGCTCGCGCTCACGTTCATCTAAATTTGACGTCGCTCGCGCTCACGCTTCGCTCAGAAACATTTAAGCGCCACTCATGAGCGAGTTCAATTTGAGCGGCGCTCATCCTAGGTCTGGCTGTATGTAGTTTATCTTTAACAGAATCAATTCTCGGGGAATTCACTATAAGACAAATTGTGAAAAGCTTTAAAAAAACACCATCCACCCGACATTTGGGTGGATGATGTTTTTTTAAAAAAACAACATTTGGGTGGATGATGTTTTCTTTTAAGCGGAATTTTTGTCATTCAAATATTGTAAATCCTTAAATAAGAATACAAAGGTTAGGACTTCGAACTTGTTTTGAAGTTATTTAACTCAAATACCATACAAAATTTAATAGTAAAGTGCTTTCAATTTAATGTTGTTTTGAATTAACAAAAGTGCAGGATCGGATAAAGTTAGCGTTAATATATTAAAATTAGGCTATAATATAATTAAACCATCTTTGTTTCATATCTTTATTCAGTCACTTAAACCAGGTAAAGTTGCGGATAATATAAAAATTGCTAGAGTAACTCCAGTATTTAAGTCTGAAGATGAGTCAGAACCTTCTAATTACAGGACTATATCTGTTTTATCTTGTTTCTCGAAATTGCTTGAACGTATAGTGTACAATAGGCTGTATAATCATTTAACTGAAACCAACATGTTATAAAGTAAGGAATTTGGCTTCAAAAAACAACATTCAACAGATCACGCAATAGTAGAGTTTGTTAATCACTTATCTAATGCTTTTACAGAAGACTGTTTTACGTTGAAGTTTTCATTGATCTGTCGAAAGCTTTTGATACGGTGAATCATTCCATTCTAATAAAAAAAACTGGAATATTACGAAATAAAGGAGAAAAACTTGCTCTGGCTTGAAAATTACCTTTCAAACAGAAAACAATATGTACAATTTGAAAATTTAGAAGCGACCAAAAAAACTGCAAATTGCGGAGTACCTTTTTTTACTATACATAAATGATTTCAACATAAAACCAATTAAATTTTATTTTATTTGCAGATAACTCGAATCTTTTTTATTCTCACAAAAATATTGAAACACTTTTTACAGTAGTAAATGAAGAATTAAATAAAGTAAATGAATGGTTTATATGCAACAAATTGTCTTTGAATGTTCAAAAAAATAAAAAACCAATGCATCGGTATTGGCCCTAAATTTAAATTAGTCTTTTCTTTTTTATAAATAGATAAACTAGGATTTTTGTACAATTATAATAAAATATCAAACCTCTCGTTCTTAGTTAAAAAATCTTAAGGAACTCCGCAGGGTCCGCCTTTTTCTGTGTTTAGTGGAAAATTATTTAGTTCTGGAAAATATCTAAGAATGAGTCTTGTTCTTAGACTTAAAGCTTGGAGTCTTATTTTTGGACTTTAAAGCCTGAAGTCTTGGTCTTGGTATTGGAAATTTGACTACATTGTACATATCTGATAAAAAAAATATCAACCCAATCGCGGGATGATGGAATCTTAATAAACCATTGCTTTCTGCAACTACCAAAAAATTCTCACAAATATTAAAAGCAGTTATTGTAATTTTCTTAAAAGTAAGAAAATAAAACTTATGAAAAAACTCATGTTTGAGTGCAATCACGTCCCTGGTAGTATCGCGCTTAACTTGTTGTTCTACGCTCTGTAGACAAATTATCAGAGATGGGGTGCTGCGCTTTATCCATCATGTATAGAATACGTGTATATATAATATGAAGCTTTTGGCCTAGCATGCCTGCTATATGTGCGTTATTCCTAATTTTACAGTTAGATGTTATTAAGTCATTCATTGTTGGTGCATTTTCTTAACAGCTCAAAAAATGAACTATTTTTTATTAAAGATATATTTTGTAAACTGCAACAGTGCACAATATTCCCTTCCCAAAAAACAAAAGTATAAGCATAATTCAGTACTGGATTAAGGGGGACTGTAGCCCCGGGCCCCGCACTTTTTAGTAATTTTTTAACTGTGGTACATGAAAAAGACCTCGAAAAAAAATAGCCCCGGGCGAGTAGACTTTTATGTTTCCGAAAATCTTTCACGAGTATATTGGTTTTAAACTTTGAAGCTTATTTTCTCAATTTTATTTTTTTGTTTGATTGCGAACAGCAAATCATTCCTATCTTTTTAACCAGATATGCAATTTATTTTTCAGGGTTGTTTCTTTATAGATAGAACTACAATACCTTATTAGAACTAATCGTAAACTTGTTTCCATTTGAATATATTGATATTTTACTAAAGGTTTATGTATTGATAATATTCTTTATAATTGAAAGTTCTGCCATTTTAAAAATTATTATTATTTTTAGTTTTTCTAGCAAGATATTGTTTATTACATTATTTAGAGTCAGTGTTGTAAGTTTTAGCTTATAATGTCATAAAAAGGCTGAGAAAATGTTGTTTTCTTTTTAACTGATTTTTTTCCATTTTATGCTGAATCAGCAAAAAAAAACCAAATTAGTTTTTTATGAACATTTTAAATTATATTAAAAAGTATTTCTCTTCTAAACTAATTTTGGTATATGATTAAGTTGGCAATCAAAAAAATTTTTTTTTACCTGATTAACCAGCTTAAAGAACAGAGTAGTAATAAATTATTAAAAACACTTATCTGATTTTTTTTCTACAGTCTTTCACCTTCGAAAGGCTCTTCAGAAAGAAATTCTAAATATCAAAAAAATTCAAATTGTGGGGAAAATATTTCACAGTAAGGTGAATTAATTTTGCCGAATAAAAAAAATGTCAGGGGAATCGAAAAAAAAGTTATGCGAAACATAAAAATACTCAAAGAGACTATGCTTTCAAAACATATTTGGAAACTGAAAGATAAAAGTATTGATTTTAAATTTAACTGGTTCATTCTAAAAACCGCACCTCACACTATTACATACCACTTATAATATTATTTCCAAAAAATGTATACTATGTTTGCAACAAAAATTTAAAGGGCAGGTTCTCTTTTAGAAGAAAACCTGCCCTACCTTTGGGTAAAACAGGTTCTCTTGTAAAAGAAAAAGTCATTTTTTCACATTTTCGGGCCTTAAGGACAGCGTCGGAATAAGGGTTTGATAAGAAAGCCTGCCCTAAAAGCCGACTAGTCGGAAGTCAAAATTAATCGACTTTGAAAAATCTAGTAGTCAATCAAGTCGACTTTAGATTTTCTACTAATCGACTAAAAGTCGATTTATTCGGGTAACGTTTGGTTAAAACGGGTAACGTCGAGTAAACGTAATGTAACGTTCGTTCAACGTTCTTTGATGTATTTTATATAACAATATAGTCTCTGGAAGCAAGCATCGATTATACTTAATATTATGATATATTTTACTATTTTCATGCTGTAAATGATTTTTAAAAAATTATTACTTTCAAAGAAGCACCAGTTATATAGCAATAAACACTTTTATAACTTTTATCAGAATGAAAAATTATATAAGATTAACTAAATGAAAAATACAACTTTATGATGAAACTAAAAGTTTCATGCCTATTGGTAATCATTAGCCAATATATATTATTCAAATCAAGAAATATTTACAAAAACAGCAGTAGAATGAATTCCGATGTCAAAACAAAACAAAAAAGTATATTAGAAAGCTTGTGTCAAATTGACCTGGAGGAACTTTGTTTTTATGTCAGCACTTAGATATTATATTGCTTTTATTATTACGAATTTGGATGTTTGAAGAATAAAATTTCAGACTTTTTATTTATGAATAAGTTAGAACGTTTTGTTACAGGGTTAAAGGCATCACACTGTTTAATTATTTTCCACCTAACAACTGTGTTCAAGCTCTCATCTTTTAATCTCCAAACCTCCTTTGATAACTCAGTGTTATTTTTATATTTGGGAATTTTAAAAGATTTAAAATGATTGGCATATCTAATTTTAAGACGTGTTTCGCTTATGCCAATATAGAATTTATTGATGGGAGTTAGGACAGGATTGTTTAGGGGGTGTGGGGAAGCGGGGCGAGCTGCCCCCGACGCCCCCTAGAACGGTCAAACGGCGACCCCGGTCGACCCTATTCATTGACGTGTCCCCCTCCCTCCCGCAACACTAAACCTCAATCCGCCTCTGGATGTTACGTTTACGGCTCTTGGTGGGATATAAATATAAGCTAGGTTGGTAAGAAAGATTGTAATTAAAATTTTTTTAATGCTTCGTTATACATAGGAGTAGATTTTTGAAAGATTTCCTCGTTCGATGAATTTGCTGACAGCCTTAATTCAATAGAATGCGGGAGCATTAAAATACTAAACGGGTGGTTTGATTCAGCATGAATATTGTTTCAAGAATTTCCGGGTTTAGTATACGGTTGGTAAGTGTGGTTGTTGCGGTTGTTGAAATTTTTATGTTGCGCTGTGTTGATATGATAAGCTCGTTTCTTTTAAATATATTAACAACATGTTTTTAAATTCTTTCCATTTGAGGACCACTGGTGTTTTAAAAATTGCTAAACCGTCACAACGATATAATTCAAAATCATTCTTATTATAAAACAGCGTAATCTAAAATAAAAGAAATATCCCAACAAGTTTGAATACCTCTGCACCGTCAAAAGCTCCCATTGAAACATCGAATAATCCGCTTGATTTCTTAATCCAAACTTGATCTTTATCAAATAGCATTGACTTTCTGGCGTGGTGAATTAATGACTTTTGCTCGGCGTCTATAACCAGACGCTGCTCAGCGAAACTAATACCATTGCTAAGAAGTTTTTCAATTGATGGATAAAAATCAACGATACAAATAAGAGATAAAAATTAGAAATTTATAAAGATTTGGATCACTGATGGACTTAAACCAGCTTATAAAATCTTGTGTCTTTTTTCCACTGATTAAGATGGAGTATATTCACAAGTTCAGAATTTATGTTTGAAAGAATAACTTTACTAGTTCCGACAATTTCAATTTTGGTAGGGTTTAATAATAGAACTGTTGGATTGTTTGCAAAATTTTCTTTATGGTCTTTTAATGTTATAAAGCAATTAGATGATGTGTTGATATCGATTTTAGTAAAAATGTCATCATTCTGTAAAATACGTGTACCTTCTTGATTTATATCATTTTTCACTTTTGTATCCGAATTTTTTAAGTTAAAGTAACGGCATTGGTTAATAAATGATTGTAGTCTTGTTTTGATAAATTGTATAAATTATGTTTTATCTGCAAAAGTGTAGGTGAAATTACAATTGCGTATATTAGATATATCGTCTTTTAATTTGTTCTGGAATTTACTATATACTTTACAAAAGTTTATGTTTTTTATTAGTTTTATTAACTCGCTTTCAAATGCACACATATCAGTAATTTGTTTAGGGTAATTCGGTGTTCTTATTCCATAATTGTTATAAAAGATACTGTTCTTACTTTTCTGATCATGATTAATAAAGAAAAATGCTTTCTACCTCATTTTTTTATTAATGCTTCGGTTTTACTAATCAATTGTATTTTGTATTCTTTAAAAGATAGAATCATGATGTTCTAGAAAGAAAAATTGTGGAAAGTATTTTACAAAAAAGAATAATGGAACACTGCGTTGCTAATGGTCTAATTTCTCCAAATCAGCATGGCTTTGTTCATCGTAAGGGATGTGTATCAAACCTTTTAGAAACTCGGGATATCATGACGGAAGCAACTCACTGCAGACACGCAGTAGACGTCATTTACACAGACTTTGCAAAGGCGTTTGACAAAGTACCACATAAACGCCTTCTTCATAAGTTGAGAGCGTACGGTATTCAAGGCGCTCTTCTTGACTGGACCGCAGCTTGGCTAAGCAATCGATGTCAACGAGTGGTTATAAACGGCATTACTTCTGAATTGAAAGCAGTCAATAGTGGAGTGCCTCAAGGCTCGGTCTTGGGCCTATTGCTATTCGTAATCTTTGTAAACGACCTGCCGGACAGTATTACTCATCATATGAAACTGTTTGCCGATGACAGCTACGTCGCTTTAAGACACAGGGGTTTTTCGTAATAATTAAAATTAAAAATTGTCAATATATATACAGCTGCCTTTACATAAAGTTGCCATCAGTGTTTAAGGAGTGGTTCAGGCTACTAAGTGTAAACGGCAATCATTCTATAAGAAATGTAGTAATCTTTTAGAGATTTATTATGTGTTCAAACCTATATTACAGTATTTTATGTTAAATACTATTTTACAAACTCTGCAATAATGGACTAGAATCAACTCCAAAATAAACTCTAGACCATCCCTTTTTGTAATATTAGAAAACATGATATTACAAATAAATTAAAATAATACTTGTAGCGTCAAGACAAATACAAAAACAGTATTAAAGGCGATAAAAAGTTATTAATGGCGATAAAAAAGGTATTAAAGGCCTTAAAAAAGGTATTAAAGGAGATAAAAGATTTGTATATGGGATGATATAAATGTAAATGTTGACTGACTAATAGTATATTATCAAAATTTGTCTTTTTATTGGAAAATTTGTACTTTGTTCTGAGCTGTTTTATTGACCAACAAACTATAGAGTTGTGAATACTTTGCATTTTTACATAGCTTACAAAACGTTGCAAGAATAAAGCCCTATAGCATTTCATTTGCGGTTCAATTATAATCAACTTTTTTAGGGTGATTTAACCATTTTTCGATTCTAGAGAATCATCTGCTTATTATTTTAGTTGCATGCAAAAGCTTTAAACATTACCTTTCCTTCGAATAGCAAACCCTTGTCCACAATCTTTAGTAAAAAAATTTTGCTATTAGTAAAAGAATTTACATAATGAGTCAATTCATTGAACTTTTTTTATTTTACAATGTTTTAAAACTTTTTTCCAGTTAACAATATCCGTTTGATAAAAAGGCTTTGTACGGTTCTTTTTACCTTGAATGACAGAGTAAATACAATTTCGGTAATTTTGATAAAAGTTTAACTAAACTCATGCGTGTGTGTGCGCGTGCTGCGTATGTATGTGTATGTTTGATTTACGATGGGTTTTAAACTCCTTTGACATTCTTTAGAAAAGTGGGATCCCTGAAAATATATTAAAAAACTATATTAATAAATTAAATTTATTATACAAATAAATTAAATTATATTATCAAATTAAATTTTTATTAAGCTATTACTCGGAATGAGTAGGGGAGATGGGGGCGCATTGATCGCCGTAGCAGTGTTTTGAAAATTGCGCAGAACCTGAAAGAGATGTAAAAACTTATTAACTACAAAACACATGTAGAACTATCTGGCTTTTGGAATATATAAATATTTTGATTTAAAAAAATGATAAACATGAATAATTTTAACTTTTAAACAACCCTCTCAAAAGATCAATGTACCCCAAACTATGGGGTACTATGATCTCCGACTTGGGGCACATTGATCTTATATGCGTAATATTATCTAAACGTTTAACACTTCTATAACTAAATCTTGTAAATAATTTAGTCAAAGGGTAATACTGTATAACATATAATACATCTAAATTTTTTAATTATTTTTTAAATTTAGCAGTTAAACCCACTAGTCTAATTTTTAATTAAAAAATGTATAAATCACAGCAGCTATAAGCTACCCGCTTTATATACGTTTAAACTTTACAACAACTTGAAATTTATAAGAACTGAAATATAAAGACTGAAATAAGAATACAACTTTTAAGTTTACAAAACTTGTTAAAAGTACAATATTTTGATTAAGAATATTTCATCATTTGTGAAAGCCAAGTTGTGAAGCAGCTTTTGGTTTACATTGTTTTTTATTCCTAAGCAAGTAATTCTTAGTTTCTTTCTTATCTTTTGTGGAGACATTTTGTTGATTTTTGGTTTGCTTCAAAATTTTCTTTTTTTTTGACAAACGAATTTCATTTCTGACAGGAGTATCAGTCAAGATCCTTGTTTTTAACTGCCTACTTTTAACATTTTTTTTTCTGGCAGATGCTTTTGGGTAAGGTTTTAAAACCTCAGGTGAGATTATAGAAGCAACACTTGTTGACACTTTGTTTAAAATACTTGTTTCAATATTTACTATAGTTATTTCAGACTCTATGTGATTAACATGAGCTGGTATCATTTCAGATTCCATGTTGTTGACAGGAGTGATAGTAACTGTATCTGGAGCAGCTCTATCTGTAACTGATGATGGTAAATACTCGTCATCTTTGAAAATTTCAGAATTGAATGGCTCAATGCCAGCTACTCTAAATCCTGTCTGTATATTAGATGGTGAGAAAGCTTTTGTATACGGTTCTCGAACTATTGAAACAATATCATAAATGGTCATTGGTCTTAGGTTTGAAACCATCCAATTATCACATGCAGAATTGTAAAACCTTTTCAATGGTCCAAAAACAGTTCTATCTAATGGCTGCAATTTATGGCTGCAATGGGGAGGAAAACTTATCATTGTAATTCCGTGTTGAATTGCAAGCTCCAAGCCTTTAACAGAAATATGACTTTCATGACTGTCGAGAAGTAACAAAACTGGAGATTCCTGAGAACAGTTTGAATATTTAACAAAATGTTTAATCCATTCTATGAAAATTTCTGAGTTCATCCAACCAGAAGGATTTGCAAATCCCACACATCCAGGAGGTCCTTCCTTAATCATGTAATCATGAAACTTTACCCTAGGAAAAATAAATAATGGAGGAATGGAATTTTTAATAGCATTAGAGGCACAACATGCAGTTACCAATGTTCCTCGTTCCGCAGATGTGATTCTTCCAACTTGTTTGCTTCCTCTACCAGCTAAAACCTTTACCGGCTTTTGAACGGTTGTTAAACCAGTTTCATCAACATTATATATACAGTTAGGATTATATTTATATCGATTTCTTACCGTTTTAAGATTTTGAAAAAACTCTCTTACAGTGTGTTTGTTAAAAGCTGTTGATCGAGCGAAGCTCGTTGCTTCAGGTGTTCGTAAAGACAACTCTGGTTGTCTTTTCATAAAACCTTGCAACCAATCAATGCCTGCAATTTTATTTTTGATCCATGATGATGGGCATATCTTATTGTTTTTTAAAGCAAATTCATATGCCAATAATCGCGTTGACCTAGTTGAAAGGCCATAGTTCATTTTTGATGCAATTAGTAAATAACTTGATAAACTTTTTTCATCTTCTGCTGTAAAAACTTGTCTATTGTTGTAGTTAGGCTTGAAAGCTTCATTTGGATTAGCCTCTTTTCACGACAATATCTTTTTAAAGTCATTCTATCTATGTTAAACTGACGTGCTACAACATTCAGTTGTGTTCCTTCTAAAACTTTATTAACAGCTACTTTCATTGTTTCACTTAGTATAGCAACTTTATTTGTTTTTTTAATTCTATTTCTAACCATTTTAAGATCTGTAAAAAAATATATCAATAAAAAAATATGTTTTTAATAAATGCTAATATTTAACATAATAATATTATGTTAAATATTTTTTAATTATTATGTTAAATATTATTCTTTTGATATTATAAAATAATAGTATTATTATTACTAGCTTATAACATAAGTAGATTTAAAAAATGAAATGCTAAAAGCTATTGTTTGTTTATATATAGTTTTTTTTTTAATTATAAATACAATTCCATTCGTTTAACTGTATTGCTTATAAACAAAAACATGGGGCACTTCGTCTTCTATGGGGCACTTTGATCCTCCGATCAATGGGCCCCGCATAGTCAAAGATCAATGTACCCCAATAGGTATAGGTAACATATTGATAGCAATATCTACTGTATAAATTGCAGCCAAATAAAAATTATATATTATATTATACACCTAACACTTACAAATTTAAAATAAAATTGTTGTTAACCCATACAGACATCTAAATAAAAATATATTTGAATTATAGTACGATTTAAAAAAATCACTTTTTATGACGAAAAACAATATTTTCTTTATTTTTTTTGACGCTGATAACCTTATGAAAAAATATTACGAATAATCAATTAGGGAAGCATAATGGTTAATTAAATTGCAACCTCACTTCTAGTAAGGCAAAAATGAACGAGTAAAAGCCAAAAGATTATACTGCCCCGGCGATCAATGCGCCCCCATCTCCCCTACTTTGAAAATCTACAAAATAACATTTTGCGCGTGAACCTGAAAAATGACATATTAAGACATTTACGTAATTGTTTTCATTATTTTTATGTTATTATTTTTAACTATTACAATATCATAATTGTTTATTATAATATTATAATATCTGCCCCACCCATAATTTTATTTTAAATGCTAAAAGGTAATAACTGATAATCATTCTGCCTTAATCTTATATTACAGTCACAAGATGCAAATAAGGCGTATGAATTTTTTTTGATGCAGTTTTGTAAATACTATGGTTTGGCATTTCCAATAAAAAAAGAGTTATAAATTCTAACTGACTTTTAAACCCTTCAATGACCAAAGGTTTACTTAAATCATCTAAGAAGAAACAAAAACTTTAGGAAAAATATTTAAAACATAAATCATATAAAAATGAAATAAATTACAATAATTATAAAAACTTGTTTAAAAAACTAAGTAACGCTCTAAAAAAGTTTATTATGCTAAGATGTTAGAAAAAACCCATTAAACACACAAAAAAACCTGGAATGTGATTAAGTTGTTAATTGATAAAAATAAATGTTCGAACAATAATTTGCCACAAAAACTCTTAATTGATGGGAAAATGATCAGTAATAAAGAAATCATAGTTGAAAAGCTCAACAACTATTTCCTTGAAGTTGGCCAAAAGTTAGCAGATAAAATTTCAAAAAACACTACAAATGAAAGAAGTTAATTTAAATATAAATGAGGTGCGTAATGCGTTCAATAGTCTAAAAAATAATAAATCCGTTGGCATTGATCAAGTTAACAATAATACCGAAGATTGCTTTAACTACGTTGAAGCAATCTTTGGTATCATTGAACCATCTCTGTTTCATGATTTTAACCTTTTAATAAAATCCGGTATTGTACCGGAGAAATTAAAAATCACTAAAATATTACCTATTTTTAAAACTGGAGATAGCACAATTATATCAAATTATAGACCTATTTCTGTCTTACCATGCTTCTCAATATTTTTAGAACGTATTATGTATGATAGACTTAATAACTATTTAATCAAAAACAAAATACTGTATAATAAACAATTTGGATTCAAAAAAAAACATTCAACAGATCATGCAGTAATTGAATTAATAAACTATATATCCGATGAGTTCAATAATGATTGTTAAACACTAGAAGTTTTTATTGATTTGTCAAAAGCATTTGACACAGTTAACCATGACATACTTATAAAAAGACTAGAACTCTATGGAGTATTAAACAACAACCTACTCTGGTTTAAAAATGACCTATCAAACAGGAAACAATACATGGTGTATAAAGAAAACGAAACAGGAAACAAAAATAAAATTACTTGTGGAGTTCCCCAGGGATTCATCTTAGGAGCACTATAATTTATACATTAACAATTTATATTTAACTTCCAAAACTTTAAATTTTATTTTGTTTGCTGACGACCCTAATCTTTTTTACTCAAATAAAAATATAAAAGAACTTTTTTTAAATATTTAATGAAGAACTAATAAAAATTAATGAATGGATTACATGTAATAAACTTATTAAAAGTACTGAAAACTAAATTTGTGTAGTTTCATAAACCTAGTAAGAGTGATCACCTCCCTTTAAAATTACCCAATCTCTGTGGAAAGCTGAAAAAAATATATGGTAAACGAAAACTTGCATGCAGAGTTATTTTTGGCGTTAAGAGAACTGCTCATGGAGAGCCTCTCTTAATGGAACTTAATGCACTCAATATTTATAAACTTAGTATATACCAAGTTATGCAGTTCATGTTTAAATCAAAACATTGTTTGTCTCCTAATATATTTCACTCTTACTTTACTAAAATTTCTCATAAATACCCCACAAATTTTTCCTATGATAATTTTGTAGTTCCAAGATTCTATTTAAAACTAACTTCATTTTAAATTCAATATAATGGACCATTTCTATGAATGAATTTTTTTTTTAAATTATTAAAAAGAACATTTTTCAAAAGGTCTCTTTAGAACAATTCGAAATAGGATGTAAACGTTTCTTATTAGGAAAAAACTTCGATTTAAAATATTTCTTTTAAAATTAGATTATAAAATAAAACAAATAAATTGAAATGTCTTTTGTTTTGAAAAAGTCATCACCTACTTTGTTTTGATTTTCTGAGTTTTATTTTTTATTAAAATATGCTATTATTGAAAACTTATGCTATTTTATTTTACTATTATAAATTTTATAATATCTTTGTAGAAATATATTTATATTTTTTATTTTACCTATTTTTATGTTTTAAGTTTTTAAATTGTAATATTAACTGACGGCTTCAATGTAAACGGGGCTCAGCGATAAAACAATATATGTCTTCTTCTTGCTCCGGTCATTTTTATATATGTATACAATTTTTCTCATTTTAAATAGTATTTTTCGGCAAAAAAGAAATTATATATATATATATATTTTTTTTAATTTTAATTATTATTATTCAGTGATCAAATACAAATACAATAATCTATTTATAATTTGATGAAGAGGTGCTACACCAGATCCCTCTATGCTGACGAACATGGAGATTCAGACGCTACAGACAAAGCAGCAATTGTATCTATAAAGTTACTTTCTTATGTTGTTTTTGAAAGCGTTGATAGATTGAGCGTTCACTGCTTCTTGCGAAAGCGAATTCCATGGGGCGACAATTCTATTTGAAAAAAAGTTATACCGCTCCTCGCAGTTTTTTACCATCTGACGTTCTAGTTTATGGTTATGGCTTCTTAGAATATACTTATCTTTACTTTTTAAAATTTTTTGCGGGACGGCAAAACTAATAAGCTCGAGTTTACAAGTGATTTTGAATTGCTCGATAAGATCTGCTCTTTTGCGGCGTTCTTCAAGAGTTGTTAAACCGAGTCGTTGGAGTCGATCTTCATAGGTCATGTGTTTAATAGTCGATAATGTTTTTGTTGGTCAATGTTGGACTTGCACGAGAATGGCAATGTCTGATTTTAAATGCGGTGACCAGGCTTGAACAGCAAACTCAAGATGGGCGCGAATATATATATATATATATATATATATATATATATATATATATATATATAATTATATATATATATATATATATACAGTAGCGTGCAAATGTAACCGGACAAGCGCATAACTTGAGATAGCTTTTTAATGAAAATTTCTTTCAAATTTTCACTGAAATATCAAAAAATTTATTACAAATCTAAAATCAAATGAATTTTTAATAAATTTAAGCAATCTAATCTTAAAAAGTCATTAAATTAAATTATGCGCGTGCAAAAGTATCCGGAAAAAAATAAAAAAATTTGAATTAGGTTTTTTTTTTAATATTTTTAAAATTGAAAATGCTTTATTTTACAGTAAATTGCTTTAGTACTTCGTCGGGAAGCCCTTAGCATTGATTACTGCTTGAGAGTGACAAGGCATAGAGATTTTTCCCCATTCTTGTTTCAGGGTATTCAATAAATCATGTTTACTTGTTGGTTTTCGACCTGGAATTTTTCAATCAATGAGCTTACATAAATATTTAATAGAATTAAGGTCAGGACTTTGCAAAGGCTATTCGATTAATCGAATTTCTTTGGTTTTGAAAAAGTTTTTCACAATGGTTGAAGTGCGCTTTAGGTCATTGTCCTGCTGAAATATCAATCCTCGAGCCCTGAAAAATGTTCCACGCAAAATGTTGTCTTGATAAATGTTGAAATTAAAGAACTTTATAACGCAAAATGTAGTGTTGACACAATCAAACATCTTTTGAGGTCTGCAAATCTATTTGGAAGAAAGAAACTACAAAGAAACTTTTTATTTATATAAAGAATTGAAAAGCACGCTTAAGATTTGCTAATAAACATTTGAATTGGGCAAGAAAACAGTGAGTGAAAGTGCTTTTTAGTAATGAATTTAAGTTGATGTTATTTGGATCTGATAATATTATATAAGTCCGTCGACACAAAGGCCATAAAAACGATCCTAAATACCAGCTACCAACTATAAAGCACAGAGGTCGAAACGTTATGAACTGGGCTAACTTGAATAGAGATTGTATCGGTCCTATCCATTTGATCGACGGCAAAATGGACAAAAATATGCACTTTATATATATTTTTGTATACTTAAGAATGTTATGCTACCACATGTTAAAGACAAAATGCCTCAAGAAAGGATGTTTTAGAATGACAATGACCTAAAGAACACTTCAACCCTTGTGAAAAACTTTTTCAAAACCAAAGAAATTTAATTAATCGAATAGCCTTAGCAAAGTCCTGACTTTAATTCTATTGAATGTTTGATAAATTTCAGGTCGAAAACCAACAAGTAAACATGATTTATTGAATACACTGAAACAAGAATGGGGAAAAATCAAAATTATTCTGATTATGAAGCTGGTGGACTCAATGCCTTGTCACTCTCAAGCAGTTATCAATGCTAAGGGCTTCCCGACGAAGTACTAAAGCAATTTACTGTAAATAAAGCGTTTTCAATTTTAAAATATAAAAAAAAACACCTAATTCAAGTTTTTTTATTTCTGTCCGCATACTTTTGCACGCGCATAATTTAATTTAATGACTTTTTAAGATTAGATTGCTTAGATTTAGTAAAAACTCATTTGCTTTTAGATTTGTAATCAATTTTTTGATATTTCAATGAAAATTTGAAAGAAATTGGAGTTTTCATTAAAAAGTTATCTCAAGGTACGCTCTTGTCCGGTTACTTTTACATGCTACTATATATATATATATATATATATATATATATATATATATATATATATATATATATATATATATATATATATATATATATATACATATATATATACATAATAATATTATGTATATATATATGTGTATATATATATATATATATATATATATATATATATATATATATGTAATATATATATATATATGTAATATATACATATATATATACATAATAATAATATTATGATAATATACATAATTATATATATATACATAATATACATACATATAAATATATATATATATATATACATATATATGTATATATATATATATATATATATATATATAGTATGCGACAGATTTCCGGATGGGGCTCGAGCCCCCAAGCACCAGTGCGTATTACTATACCCAATAAAAGAATAAAGAAAATATTTATAACTCACTTTTAAATGATTTTTTTTTTTCATAGAATGTAGGTGTAAAATTTTATAGAATGTTAAAATATTCGTTTCATTGTACAAATTAAAAAACCTTATTATTAATTTCCTCTATCTTTTTATACGGACCCCTAATGTTTTGAGAAATTATTTTTACTTTACATTTTAAAATGGATTTTAAGGTCAAAGATTGGATTGGTAAAATGTGTGCAATTAAAAAGTGATCTTTTTGACCGATAACGTTGTATAAGATAATAAAAATAATTAATACCTGCGGCAATAGAAATGATCGTTTTTCTCATTTCCATGAAAATCGCCATTGAAGTTCTTATTAGAAAAGTGTACCAATACCTGGATAGTGAACCAGTAGCAGTAACCGCTATTTAGATTGAATTATATGTACTTTTTACCTTCAAGTTTAATGCTAAACTTTCGTGATGCTTCATAGCCAGCTCCAACCTTCTTCTCAGATTTACACAGGGTAATGTACTATTCTACAAACTAATTTACATTATCCCACTGATAATGGATAATCAGAAATAGAAATCCAGCTCTTCTCAAAGGTACCAAGACTCCAGAAAGGTGACATCTAAACTCAAAGTTAGCACCATCATCAACGCAGAATAATCTAGAATAAATTTGTTAACATATCAATCACTGTCCAACTACATGATAAAGGGAACTGTTTTCCAGTAATTTTTGGTGGAATGGGGGTATTTTAAACTATTTTTTGCACTGAAATTCTAATTTCATTCTAATCTCACAATCTATATACTTCAACTGACTGCAAATTATAAACTACAATATATAAAATTTCACAAACAGCTCACGTATTTAAACTCTGGTGTCTTTTTCAAAACTTGAAGAGCATTTTTTTTTCTTTCTAGTATTAAACCTAATGATTGACGGTTTTTAAATTTCTTGGCCCTAATGACAGGTTAGTTACGGCACTGTATATATATATATATATATATATATATATATATATATATATATATATATATATATATATATATATATATATATATATATATATATATATATATATATATATGTACATATATATATATATTATTATTATTATTATTATTGTTATTATTATTATTTTTATTATTATTATTATTGTTGTTATTATTATTATTATTTTATGAACATCAATAAACACGATTTGCTCTCATAACTAAATTTTTTTTTAAAAGAAATTTTCGCTGGATTGCTGTGACCAGTGTCTTCAGCTTAAAAGTTTTTTTTTCTTTTCTTTTTAATTTTTAAAACCGCAGTTCTATTTTATGTCAATGGGATGGTTTCATCTTTTTTTGACGTAAGTGCGCCATAAATGGTGTCCAAAGTTTCATTGACACATATTGTCCCACATCTAAACTGATACCGTTTTGTTGAGGAGCACATTGGAGGTACTGTATTTCAAGTGCCTCACGAACTTTCCTATCAAACTTTTTAGCATCAACTTTTAGAGTTCTGCAACTGTCCCAGTTAATTTGTTGTGTGCAATGTCTCATGTGTGTGGTTAATGCAGATCGTTCTGTTTTATTTCCTATTGTACTGTTTTTGTGTTGTTGCATGCGTGTCTTTTATTTGCATTTTTGTTTCACCTATATACTTTTTGCTAAAATGATATTTAATAAGGTAGACTCCTGGGTGTTTGTTCATTTGTAGTTTGGATTTATTTCTTGATTTTAATATTGCCTCTAGTATCAGGTTTGATTTGAAGTTCGTTTTATATCCTGCCTTCCTAAACACCTTACGTAATTTGGGAGACAATATAGGTACCCATGGCAATGAAATCGTTGGATACGTAATGGTGATGTTTTCAATATTTTTAGTAGTCACTAGTGATTTTTTGTTCTTTCGCTTTATTTCTTTTATGATTTTTATGAGATTGGACAGTTTGTAGATTATTTATTATATTTATATTATATATATATATATATATATATATATATATATATATATATATATATATATATATATATATATATATATATATATGCATATATATATATAAGGGTGGAGCGATTTTGAAATTTGATTTGCCTGAGCAGCAAATCAATATTTACTCTTTTTTTTTTTTAGTTTAGATGAGTTCTTGAGGTTCCTCTTTCGATTCTAAATTTTTGATGGGTCCTAATATTGTTTAAATTTTTTTTTTCTAAACTATATTAACTTGATACTTAAAAGAAGCAAAATAATATGCTTATTTTGAAAATAATATTTGTTTTTATTAAAAAACTAAAATTAAAAAAGTAGAGTTGTTTTTTTCATTAAAAACCCTCGTCCTCAACAAAACAGGGGTTTTAAGGTATATTTTTGGAAGTATTTTTTTCACTAAAAAATTTTTTTAATAAAATTATTATTTATGAAACAAGCATTTTTTTCTGCTTTTTTTGAGTCCAAGGTTGTATGGTTTAGAAAAAAAAAAAATTCAAAAATATTAGGACCTGTCAAGAATTTAAATTCCAAAGAGGACCCTCAAGATCTCATCAAAATCAAAAAATATTTTTTTACTTTTATCTTATAATTAATAGAAATTGTTTCGTGTCTCAGTAATATTAATTTTTAAACTCTTCTTTTTTTGCTATGAAAATCGCTCCACCCTAATATATATATATATATATATATATATATATATATATATATATATATATATATATATATATATATATATATATATATATATATATATATATTGCATAGAGTATAAATAGTATTCTATTAGTAAATAGATTAAATATTTATCAGTACATAGAGTCAGTAAAAATCTATCAGTAAATAGAGTAAATAGATAGTATTGTATCACGTGACGTTGAAAATCTGGTTGAGTAAATAGAAATTGTCTTTCTAGAAAAAGCTAACTCACATTTTACGCGTTTTGAGGAAATTGAATTTATAAAAAAAAAAGGAAATTGAATTATAAAAGTAAAAGACACACCACTTTTCGGAATGTCAATAACTTTGTCATTGTAAACAAAGATGATGAACAAACTTTTTTTTTCATATTGACATAGGTTTAAAGCTTTTTCTATAAAGATTCTGAATGTTAAAAAAACTCATTTTTGGAAAAAAACATTTGGTCCTTTTAGATTCTCTATATATTTTCTTTACTCCTACTTGACGCTCTTCATATGTGGTTTGTTTGATTTTTTTGCTTCATGTCAATAGTAAAGTATGTTTTAAATGTTTTTTAATTTCAAAGAAAACAAAGCACAGACCTAAAAAGCTAAAATAGTCACCAAATTCTAAAATGTAAAAAAGTGTTAAATTATAAGCAAATATCTTCAAAATAAAAACTTTTAACAAACTTGTTAAAATCTCAAATTCCTTTGT
The DNA here is from genome assembly GCF_038396675.1 of Hydra vulgaris. Taxonomy (NCBI): domain Eukaryota; kingdom Metazoa; phylum Cnidaria; class Hydrozoa; order Anthoathecata; family Hydridae; genus Hydra; species Hydra vulgaris. Next base: position 2,635,182 of record NC_088924.1, read on the forward strand.
AGTTTCTTAATTATTTTTTATTTTTTAATTGTATCTAAGCACCGGCAAATAGTGTTTTCATTAAATGAATAGCGAGTTGTACTCTCTATTCGTTTAATGAAAACACTATTTGCCGGTGCTTAGATACAATTAATTTTTTTTTTTGATACAATTAGATACAATTAAAGTTACAATCATACAAGATACAATTAAAAAGTTTTAAAAAGTTTTTTGTTAAACTTCTTTTCGATTCCTTTAAATTTGAAGTTAAACGAACTTCACCGGAGCTTACTTGCATCTATTTTAAAAACACTTTAGTGTTTTAAGTTAAGAAATTATTAAAACTTGTTGATAATTCAAATAATTTTCTTTTTTTAAGTAATAGTGTTCAATGATTCATAGACTAAAATTAGAAGTAAACTTTCTAAAAACTTTAAAAAAAAAATTCGTATTCTAGGAGTCAAAAAAACTTCTTTTTGCGTCGAGGTTACGGTAAGAGTTAGGGTTATAATATATAGGGTTATTTATTCGTTAGGGTTATAAAATATAGGTGGCTGCCAAGATTCTGTGTTTGACACAGAATCTTGGCAGCCATTGCAACCGAGGTAATGGCGAGAAAGAGTCACAGCACTTTTTTGATAAGAAAATGTGAATGAAAGTGTATGCAAATATCTAACTTATGCAAAAGTGTATGCAAATATCTAACTTATGCAAATATCTAACTTCATATAATGTAATGTTAAAACATACTAAAACATAATTCAAGTTTTGCAGTTTTACTTTTACTTGAAAACGGCATTGCGGCAACATCTCTTTAATTTTGATCTATAGCATTTATTTCCGTTTTATAAAGTCCTTTGCTGATTAGATAATTTTTAAATTTTCGTCGTACAATAGGCCTGCGTGGCCGAGTGGTTAGCTAGCAGAGTTTCTGTAGCAAAAAGCCGTTGTTTGAATCCTGAGCCGGGTTTCTTTTTTTTTAATTTTTTGATTTTTCTTAAATACCAAATAAAACACTTTTATAGTTTTACATATATTATATACATAACATCTGTAGTATAATATCTATATAAATCTATTATACACTATAAAAAACGAAGAGAAGAGAGTTTTTAAAAAAGCTTCTTATATTTCTAAAAACATCAAAATCATCCGCTTGAAAAGAACCGGTTCTCTAAATAAGCGCAGCTTTTTTGCATACGACCTAATATAACATTATGTAACAATAAGCAAATATGTTGTATGCCAATATAAAAATCCACTTATATAACGTTTTATACAGGATATAAAAAAACTTTTGAAGATTTTGAAGAACAGGTCAAGCAAGACTTCATAAAATCTATTTTGCTTAAATTGTTTTGTTTTGAATTTTAGTATTTATGTTATTATATTTAAAAATAATTGATGACATACGAAAAAATACGAAACATAAATTTTTATTTTAACAATCATAAGTTTTTTTGCAATAAATAATTTTCGAAGTCGAAGAAATGCACCTAGGAGTAATACAAACCGTTTCATAAATCTAAGTAAATTAGGAATAAGTATAGAAATGAATGGTTTGACCTGTATTTTATGGGTCTGGACTGCTATATAAATAAATAAAAAGTATAGAAAAGGTCGGTGTGGAATATTTTTACAGGTCCGTTCAGTTAATAAAAAATAGTTTATTTTTTTACAAAAAGTCTTTTTTATATTTTTCTAATAATAAATGTTTAAAGTTGTTAAACTAATAAAACCCTGTTATGGTTTTACTTATTGGTTTTTTACGTTAGCGATAAAATTATTTATTTACTGATTATTTAGCTGCTCCAAGATGACTAAACAGAGCACTGCGGAAGTGACATAGCATTCAACATGGAGGCTAACGCTCCCCTTTTTACTTGTATTGCTTATATAGAGCAGACATTGAGCAGAACGCTTATATTGCGACAGCTGTAAAGTGTAAACATTGCTGTTAGTAAATATGGAGAAATATACAGTTGAATAACGCGTCTTCATTAGCAAAAATTTTTTTAAGTTTTGTGATAATTATGCAGAAGTTGGAAGAAAAAATTTCGTACAAATTTTGGAAGGTAAAACTATCCAACGAACTCTACCATTTGAAATATTGTGAATAAATTTGAGGAAACTGGTTCGATACTAGATCAAAAAAAATAAAATTTACAGTCTTAGTGGTTGTTCCTTAGAAAAAATTGCTGCTATCAGTGAAAATGTTAATGAAGATCCAATTCGTCATCGTTCAATATTTTGCAAAAGGATCTTCATCTAAAAGTTTTCAAAATACAGTTAACACAACAATTATTGCCAACTGATTATGGATTACGTCATTTGTTAGTTGGGCTCTAGCAGCAAAAGAAGAAAATTATGATCTTTAAAGATGAAGCTCATTTTGAAATTTGTTAATTCTCTTGTAAAGAAGATTAATGAGTAATACTTGAAAAATAACTCTATCCACAAAAAGTAATTGTTTAGTGTAATTTTTGGTTAGGAGGATTGATTGGTCCATATTTCTTTGAAAATAAAACATGACACGCTGTACCTATGAATGGTGCTCGTTATCGAACAATGGTTAGTAACCTTTTGTTTGACAAATTGGAGCATTTTGATGTGCAGAATATGTAATTTCAACAGGGCGGTGCATCATGTCATACAACAACAGAAACAATGAACCTTTTGAAAAAGAAATTTGGTGATCAAATAATTTCTATAAAAAAAACTGTTGTTTGGCCACCAAGGTCATGTGATCTAACACCATTACATTACTTTTTATGTGATTTTTTGAAAAGCAAAGTTTACGCTAATAATTGTTAAACCATTCAACATCTGAAATAAAACATAATCGAGCAAAACATAATTGAGGAAATTACTCAAATTGAACCACAATTGTATCATCATATGTTGGAAACTTTTACTAAAATATTGGAGACCTGCTGGGCTGCAAGAGGTGGTCACTTATCTGACATTCTTTTTCATTATTAACTGCCATGTGTCTACTTTAATAATCGATGAAAATATCTCGCATGAATAAATCTATGGCGCGTGTTTCGGTGTTTAAATAATGAAATTAATTTTTTCATAAAGAAAAATATGTTAGATATTTTTCGTTCCATTTTTGTTTGAAAAATAATGCATAGAAACATTTAGTTTTGAATTTATTTGAAGATGTCATTTTTGTGTAGTATGAGCATGCTCAAATTAACCAGTGTTTTTCATTAAAATTACCTGTTTAAAGTCCTAAAATAGCAGTGGTTTTAACTGCTTTATGAATAAAAACAAAACATAGTAATAAATTTTAATATTTTTATTTATTAATTATATAATTATATAATTACTACAATTATTATAATAGTTATATTATAATAATATAGTAATGATACAATAATTATATAATTAATACATTAACTCTTAGTTCAATACTGTGTTTACAAGTTATAATAACAAAATGGATAAATTTAAAGATTCCGAAATCTCAATGCAGTTAGTGAAGCATATTTTTGAAGAGATGTATCTGAAACAGCAAAAGGATATTTTGAAATTGACAAGTGGTAACTTGAAAATTACTAATGAACGAATCGACGGGTTACTAAAGGATATTTAATAAGATCGGCAAAGAAGAAATAACTTAAGATTCGAGGGAATTACTGAAAACGAGTCGGAAAGTTGGGATGATTTGGAAATAAAAATTGAAAATATTTTTGAAAATAATCTAAATGTAAATGGAGTGAAAATAGAAAGAGCTCATCGGACAGGTAAGCCTAATACCAACAAACCAAGAACAATTTTGATCAAGTTATTCGATTATAAAGATAAAATAAAAATTCTGAAAAATGCAAATAAACTTAAAGGTTCGGGAATATTTGTAAACGAGGATTTCTCTGTCGAAACATCTTATTATTATCTTATGCGAAAAAAATTATTCGAAGAAAAAAAGTTACAAAGAAATAAAGGTAAGTATTGTATTGTTATATATGATAAATTATTTGTAAAGGATTTTAAAAAATCAAATATTTGAATTATTTTATTTTATTTGTTATTAAAATTACTTATTAAAATGGCTGACAAAACTGACAGATCCGATTTTGAGTTTAAAACGTTTGAAGTTAATAATTCAACACTTTTATATCAAAGTTCAGATCCTCATATTAATTTTTATAATAACGATGAAGTAATTAAACATATTAGCCCACTATATTATAACTCAAACTAAAAAAATATCACGGAAGGAATGGACTCTTGTTTAATTCTCCATATTAATGTTAGTAGTATTCAAAAAATTTTGAATCTTCAAAGTTTTTATATAAAATCAAAATTAATTTTAACACTATAGTGTTTGAGGCTTTAGTGTTTAGAGGCTTTCAAAAACTAATTACTATTCAGATCAAATAATAAAAAGTTCACAAAACACATGGTTCACAAAACGCATGGTTCACAAAACACATGGCGCATTATTAAGGAAGTAATTGGCAAGAAAAATTTAGACAGAAATGCTCTGCCAAAATATCTCAAATTCAATAAAAAATTAGTTGTTGATAAATCTATGGTAGCAGACCATAGATTTATCAACAACTAATAACTTTTTTGTTAATGTTGGTAAAAGTTTAGCCGCTAAAATCGAACCATATTAAATAAGCTTTAAATCATACTTGACATCAAATAATGCTATTATGCCTAATCATGAACTTACGAAGGAAGAATTATTAAATTCAGTATTCATGTTAAAACCTAATAAAAGTTCAGGTTTGGATGGTGTCAGCAGTAATGTCATTATTAATTTATTAAAATATATAACAATACCAAATATATAACAATACCAAATATATAACAATACCACTTTTATATATTTTTAATTTATCTTTAAAGGGCAACTACCCTCAAATTTTTTCAAAAATTGAATTTTTTTCTTCTAGTAATTGTTGACCAAAGTTTTATGTAGATTTTGAATCTAAAAAAAGAATTATAAATTTCTTTATAAGTTTTTGCTTAATTTATGTTTTTTTGAACCCTAGTAAAAAAATATTTTCATAGCAACGCGTTGCTAGGGGGTGAATATTTTGTTGGTGAACTTATTCTGGAGTACTGTTTCAAATAAAAAATGAAATTTTTAAAAATTATAAATAATTTTTTAATTTTTCTAAATGAACATCGAATTCCATTATTCTTAGTTTTTTCTATTTTTATTTTTTTTGTTTGATTGTCTCTTATTTTTATCATTAAAATAATTTGTCAGTATTTTAAATGACTATCGTTAAAATTATATTGATACTATTTACTTTCTTTCTTTAAATGTAAATATTTATGAAAGTTTTTATCTTTTTATTATATTGGAACTGTACATAGTATTTTTAACAATCTTATTCTATTTTAAACTTGTAAAGCCCACATAGGGGCTCTATGAAAAGATTGTGGTGACTTTAGTCATCCATATCTTCTTTGAGCCCCTGCCTGTTTTTTATAAATCAACTTTTTTTGTATGTAAATGTTTCTTTGTAACTATATTTTCTTATTATATAAACAGCAAATATATATTCAAAAAAAAAAAAAAAAAAAAAAAAAAATATATGTTTTGATTTATATCTTCTTTGCTAAATTATATTCTGTTCCTTATTATACTCAAACATAGGCCATTTACAATTGCGATTTTATCAAGTTATCAAAGTTAATTTATCTAACAGCAGAAACAAAAAAATATGATAAAATCCTTTAGATTTTTTGGATGATTTGGATATTATTAGGAACACAAAAATGAATGATAGAGTAAAGCAGAGAACAAAGTACCACAAAAAAAGAAGAGTATTTAATGTGCAGAAAGATAAAAATGCATGTAATGTAAGTGGATGTGAGTTAAATGGCAGTAATATTTTAGGCGCATTTGCTAAGAAAAATAAATTCATTACAAATGAATCAAGTAAAAACATTAAAAAAATTAGTGGTTACAGTATTATAGATACTGAAATTTTATATAAAGTTCTTTCATTGTTAATTTGTCCTCAATGTGAAAACTGTGCACTGTACCTAGGTTATTACCATGAAAAAAAGAAAGGACTAGCATCGTTGCTATATTTGAAGTGTACTACACTACCTTGTGATTATAAATATGAATTTTATACATCAGATAATTGTGTTAAAGAGTTTGATATTAAAACAGGACAATATATGCAATGAGAGTATTAGGACATGGTCATACTGGAATTGAAAAATTTACTCAGCTTCTAAATATACCTTAACCCATGACACCCAAAAATTATACAAAAATAGCAACAAAAACTGGACCAGGAATTCCTGTTGATATTATTCACAAAATCAAGCCAATATATGCTGATTTAATATATGCTGATTTAAGTAAAGATTCTGAATTAGTAAAGTGTCTGCATGGCAAAAACCAGAATTGTAATGAGAGTTTTAATAATTGAATATGGGAAAAATTAAAGTAATTATATTGGTTTAGCCAGTTTAGAGTTCGGAGTGAACGATGCTGTTGCAAATTATAACATTGGTATGAAGTCTGTTATTTTAATTCATGAAAAACTAAATATGAAACCAGGAAACTTTACTTTAGCTGGTTGCAGACTAATAAACAAAAAACGAATAAATCTATCATCATTTAAATCGAGTGAAAGTTTTAAGATTAAACGAAAGTTGTTACGACGTCAAATATTGTCAAAGAATGATCACCAAAAGTCAATAGAAAAGGCCAAGAAATATTATGAATCTGGTAGTTTTAAAAATATTCTTTTAAAAAGTAATTTTTTTAAAGAAATATTTATGAAATGAACAATAATTTATGATTTTATTTTTTTTTTTGCGTTTTCTGAGAATTTGCTTTTTAAACACGCCGGTAAAAAAATCTTGAAAAGTATACATGCAATCATTACAGTGGCGTAACTAGGGGGAGCACAGCCCCGCAAGGCGGTGGGGCCCCGGAGCTTAGAGGGCCCCGCGAAGATTTTTCACGTATTCTTAAATGAAAAACAGATAATTTTTCAACAATAGTAACTCTATCATAAAATTTAATTTCAATAGAAATTCTATTATAGAATTTAATTTCAATAGAAATTCTATTATAGAATTTAATTTCAATAAAAATTCTATTATAGAATTTAATTTCAATAGAAATCCCATAATAGATTTAGTTTCAATAAAAGTTTTATCGGAGAATTCAATTTCAATAGAAATTCTATTTCAGAATTTAACTTCGATAGCAAATCCATTATAGAATTTCTATTGAATGTTAGTAAACATTAGCGAATAGTAACGTTGTCTATTATAGAAATACCGCTGATATGATTTAGTACTTTAGTATTTGTCGATAAAGTCAGGTGATTTATAGTGGAAAATTAAGTATAAGTTATTAAATATAATTATATTCAGAAGGTAAGTGCTTTTCTATTTATATGCATTCATGCAAAGCAGTAAAAAAGTCATATAATTAAAATTTTCATTACAATAAGTTGAGTTATCAAAATGTTTAGCTAATAGGTAATAAATTAGTTATATTTAAAATATTGGTAATATTTTTTAACTGCTTGTTAAAAAAATCTTGCAATTTTATTCTAGCGATTTAAAATATCCTATATAAATTAATTACTGAGATCTTGAATTTTTAAATAAAAAATGTATATAAACGCAATACAGGTAGAACCATGTTTTTGTGTTGAGTGTTGAGAGGTTTTGCTATAGTACGAGGATATTACGAATTAACAAAGAAACACAAATTATGTGTACATATTTGATATAAAATTATAAGGGCGGACTCAAGATACGAACTAAAGAATAAATACAATTTAAGTTTATTATTTATTCAAAAATATTTAGCCACATATATTTATTCTATAGGGTTAATACATATAATTGTTCTAATAAAACATTTTTCTTACAATAGCATGGACTCAAAAAGAACTTATATGAGTGGAGCCAGAAAAAGGAAATTAAAAAAGGAGGCTAATGATAGATTACGTAAAAACAATAAAAAGATATCCTTATTTTTTTCATCAGTAGAACAGAAACCTAGTGAAGAAGTTGCAGATAAAAATACCAATGTCGTTACTAGTACTTCTCAAGCAACCCAACAAGAAGAAATGTTATCTGTTAACTTAGAACACAAGGAAATTTCGAAAGATCATAATAAATCTCGTTATAAAAGTAATGCATATATTTTCGCAAATCCTAACAATCTCACCACTGCAATGCAAGTTGAAGAAACAGATCCAGAACCGAATATATTTCAGGAATTAAATACATTAACAACAGATATGGGATATTTTAGAGGAAAATTTCTAGATGATAGCACAAAAAAATTTATTATTTTCTCTGAAAGATACAAACCAAAAGGACCATTTAAAAAGATCCTTCACAAAATTTTAGACATTTTTCCACAAATTATTATTATTGTGCATATAAATTTGGTCGAACACAGCGATTTTGGCTCTGTTATTCCAAAATTCTGGACTCAGCATATTGTGAACCATGTTGGTTATTTTCAAATGATAAAAATAACCAATGGCCTACGGGAGTTCGAGACGGGAAAGGGCTAAGTAAAAAAATAAAAAGTCATGCTTATAGCCTAAAACATATTGAAGCATGTCAAGTATACGATCATTGGAAACAAAAAAGGACACTTAATGAGGATACAGAGACAATAATTCGTCATAAAGCTTCATTTTGGAAGATGGTATTGGAAAGGTTATTTAACATCACTTTAATGTTAACAAAAAACTCACTTGCATTTAGAGGTCATAGTGAAGTGTTGGCAGATGAAATTTACAAGGGTAATTTTTTGTCTCATGTTTATTTGCTGTCAAAGTACGACGATACAATGAAACAAGTACTCAATAAGCCTAAAGGCACTATAAAATATCTTAGTCCAGGAATCCAAAATGAAGTGATTCAATGTTTAAGCCAATATTTAGAAAAAACATTATTATTTGAAATAAATGAATCTGCCTTTTTTTCTATTATAGTTGACACAACTCAAGATGTATCTAGAAAAGAACAATTAAGTTTAATTTTTCGATACGTTCACATAATGCGCAAACAGGACACTCAACCCTGTCAATTAGAGATTAAAGAAACATTTTTGGGTTTTTATGAAATAAAGGATCATTCGGCAGTAGGTTTAACCAATCAATTGTTATTATTGCTTGAAAATAAAGGAATAGATTTAAAAAAGTCCGGTGGTCAAGGATATGACGGAGCTAATGTGATGAGCGGCATTTATAACGGAGTTCAGAAAAAAATAAATAATATTCAGCCATCTGCACAACATGTTCATTGTGCGAGTCACAATTTAAACCTGGTTATAAATGACGCTGTTTCTGGTTGTAGAGAAGTAAACAATTTTTTTATAATTTTACAAGAAATTTACTCCTTTGTTGGCAACAGTATTAAAAGATGGGATTTGCTATCAAATTTTAGCGGGGAGTTGGAAGTAACATTAAAAAAATTAAACCCAACAAGATGGTCTTCAAGAACTAATTCTTTATTAGCTATAAAGTTACGTTTTTTAGATGTAGTTAAAATTTTAACTGAAATTTCTTTAAAATATTCGAAAAGAGTAGAACAAACTGAAGCTCTAAAATTAAGGGACAAAATATTAAACTTTGAATTTGTTTTTATTTGCGTCATTATGTATCACATACCCAGCAAGCACACAACGTTGAAACAACGTTGAAATAACGTTGATCGACGTTGATCAACGTTATTTCAACGTTGTTTCAACGTTGTGTGCTTGCTGGGTATTAACAAATGTAAATTATGCTTCAAAAAACTTACATAGATCTATACGAAGCGACCACGTTATTTGGTAGACTGAAATTCAAGTTAAAAGATTTATGATCAAATTACGATTTATTTAAATTAGAGGCTGTTACTATTTGCAGTAAGTGGAAAATAAGACCAATATTTAAGGTTAAGAGGCAATCCAAATATGCAAGACATTTTGATGATTTAAGTGGAAGTGATTTAAACGAATGCGCTGAAAAAAGATTTCAAATTAATGTTTTTTATAGAACCATAGATATTGTTAACGTGCAAATAAGTGATAGATTTACTGGAATGGAAAAACTTTCAAATCTTTTTAATTTTTTCCAACCTCAAAATTTAATAAAATTGTCTGAAGATGATCTAATTAACTCAGCTAAATTATTGCAACGTAGTTACCAAGACGATTTGACAAAACATTTTCCAACCCAATTAATTAATGCAATCACTTTTATTAAAAACGACATCACAGAAGCAACTACATTAAAAGATTTAGCTGACATACTGCTCATCAAATACAGTTTTATGGAGTGCGATTTTTCAGATGTAAACACAGCAATATTGCTATTGATGACAATACCTGTGACAGTTGCAAGTGCTGAAAGATCTTTCAGCAAATTAAAGATTATCAAATCATATTTAAGAAATAGCATGTCTCAGGAGCGTCTCAAACATTGTGCAATTTTGGCAATAGAGAACGAAAAAGCACAAACATTAGAATTAGATAAAGTAATTGCGGAATTTGCGAATAAGAAGGCAAGAAAAGTTTATATTTAAAGTTGTTCAACAAATACAAAGTTTCTTAGAATATTCTTTAATTTTTTTTTCTATTCTTGATAGCATTCTAAGAATTACTGTCTTAAGATAGTATAGTTATTATGAAAATAAAAATTCTCCCATAGGCTTAAGTGAGGTAAAGTTAGTTTTTGTTATTAAGGATGTTCGTTCTTTTTTATAATTATTTTGTGAAAAGATTCTAGATTATTTCTCAAATTTATAAAATAAATATTTTTATATACTTAATCGTGTTATATTAACTCAATATAAAAAGCAAATATTGGATATTTCATTTGTAAATATATTTTGAAAAAATTTAAAGTGGGAGGGCCCCTTTTCGTTTTTGGCAGGGGGGGGGGGGCCCAAATTTATATATACGCCACTGAATCATTATGAATTTTTCAGGGATTGTTCATTTTGCCAATATTTATGATATGATCGGAGTAGAATTTCTAATATGACTTAAGATTTTGAGTTAATAAGTTTTTTTCTTTGTATTTTGACCTTTTTTTAAAAAACGTAATTTGTCTGTAGCTTTTTATGGAAAAAAAATATTTATTCAAAAATCTGCTTCGTTCATATCACAAATTTAGATATTTAGAACAGTTCTGCAAAACTTCATTCATCATTTTTTACGGCGTAAAGACAGTTTTTGTGGTATTTTCAGCTATTTTTTTTGGTTACCATAGCAACGAGCTACCATTTTATATGTTTTTTGGTATTTTTAATGTCAGTATAATATTTCCTATGTGAATAAAGAAAAAGTTACTCTTTATGTGTAGTTTTGAAATTTGAGGGTAGTTGCCCCTTAAAACATGGAGTTTTTCCTGAAAAACTAAAAAGTGCAAAGTTTACACTAATTTTTAAAACAGGTGGTTCTTCTGATGCTTGCAACTACAGACCGATCTCAGTTCTTAATTGTTTTTCCAAGATTTTGGAGCGTGAAATGTATAAAAGACTTTATTTCTTCTTGAATGTAAATAATATTCTTTACAATAAATAATTTGGTTTTAAATCCGGTCATTCGACCAATCATGCAATAATTAATCTTGTACAAGAAATATTTAAAGCTTTTGATGAACAAAAATTTACTTTAGATGTCTTTATTGATGTAAGCAAAGCGTTTGATACCGTAGATCATAATATTTTTCTATATAAACTTAAAAATTATGGTATCATAAGTTTTAACTTAGATTGGTTTAAGAGTTATTTGAAGAATAGAAATCAATGCAATTTATATGATGGCGAAAAAACAGATTTAATGACAATTAACTGCGGAGTCCCCCAAGGATCAATTCTAGGACCGCTTTTACTTCTTTTTTATATAAATGACTTGAGTAAATTTTCCAATATCTTAATCTCAATTTTATTTGCCGACAATACTAATGTATTTTATTCTAATAAAGATATTAATACTTTATTTGTAACAGTGAACAAAGAGCTTGCTAAACTAGGCGAATGGTTTATATTGAATAAATTGTCCATAAATATTAAAAAAACAAAATATACTTTCTACCATCGTCTTCATGATAAAGAAAACGTTCCCTTAAACTTCTCGTTCCCTCAACTTTCTCAGCTTTTTATTAATAACTCTTATGTCAAAAGAGAGCGTTCTTTGTTGTTCTTTGTTGTTCTATGTTGTTCTTTGTTGTTCTATGTTGTTCTTTGCTGTTTCTAGGAGTAGTTTTAGATGAAAGTGTAATGTGGAAAGAGTACATACGTGTCTATAAAAAAATGTCAAAAAACATAGGCCTCTTATATAAAGCAAAACAGTTGTTAAACCAAAATTGTTTGAAACTTATTTATTTTTCTTTTATTCATTGTTATCTAAATTATGCTAACGTTGCTTGGTGCAGCACTAATGCATCTAAAAATAAAAAGCTTTTAATTAAACAAAAACACGCTGTAAGAGTTATTGGAAGTTTGGATCGCTTCTCGCACACTAAATTTCTTTTTAATAAATTCAAAATACTCAACGTATTTCAACTTAATTTATATCATATTCTTATATTTATGTTCAAAGGAGATAATAAAATGGCACCAATTTTATTTAACTCATTTTTTGAAAAAATAAATCATTTATACCTAACAAGATATTCAAATAACAATTATACTCAACCAAAAGCATAAAATTCTGCTACTAAGTTCTTGATTGCAATCAGAGGACCTAAATTATGGAACACGTTATTGGATAGTGAGATGAAAAAAATTCCTTCCCTTCATCACTTTAAAAATAAAATAAAAAATAAACTTTTGATAATTGACAACGAACTAGACTTCTTCTGAAACTTTTAAATAGGAATAATCACTCGTTTTTTTTACTTGTTTTTACTTTATTTTTGATCATATTTATTTTTGATTTTAACCTGAATCTTTACCTTTCTTTGATGTTCATATATTATCTCATTTTTATTTATTTTAAATTCGAGATCTTAATAAAAAAAAGTTTGAAAAAAAATAAAATTGTATATATATATAAAAAGTATTTTTTATATTTGCATTTATATATTTATTTTATGCATATATTACATTGTGATGACGGTAAAACTTTTTTTCTTGTTGTAATAATTTTTATTTCTCAAGATTGGCAATATGTTAAAAATATTTCATAACTAAATTTTATATGATTAAATATATATATATATATATATATATATATATATATATATATATATATATATATATATATATATATATATATATATATATATTTAATCATATAAAATTTAGTTATGAAATATATCTATATATTAAATATATTTATATATTATATATATACATATATATATATATATATATATATATATATATATATATATATATATATATATATATATATATATATATATTTAATATATAGATATATTTTATTTATATCTGTTGTAAAATTTATCATTAGATGAACTCATATTCAAAAAATCAGTTAAGTTTTAACTATATTTCATTATCCAATGTAATTAAATCTAAATAGTTTACGGAAATTAAGTCCTCGTCGGAAGTTGCATCGTCATAGTCGTCATCGCTTTCACTACCCTCTTCGCTTTCGCTATATTGATGTTGCGAGAAATTAGATGGCATTTCTGTTAGTAAACTTATTATCTCAGAAGGAAGAGGTAACTTAAGATGATTCTGAATTCTTCCATTAAAGTTAATACTGGATAGATAGGATCTGAGGTGTCTAAGGCTCTATGAAAAATATCTTCTAGATTTTTTTTTCTGCTGGTTTTACGAGCATGAAATTGTCTATCTTGTTTAAAAACTTTATGCCTAGCTTCAGACCCTTCTTCACCAAAATAACCTATTGGTAGTACTGTATTTTCTACAATTTGTCTGCCATGTATTAAAACTTTATATACAGTTGCAGGCATCGGATACCAAGGATATTTTGACATATAATGTTATGCCGTATCAAAACAATATTTTTCAAATTTATCTAAATTAATTTGATACTGGGAAGAAATGCATATAAGAATAGTTTTAAATTTTTTTTATTAATTCTTCATCCACGTTAGTTATTTCGAAAAATTTTTTAACATTTTCAAATGCTCGGCGTGCAGAATTGCCGTCGTTAGTACTTCCAAAACCACCTACTTTTGGTTTATCCACGTGAAGGTGTAAATTTTTAAAGAACCGTTGTTGTATTTCTTTTTTTCTACATAAAAGAATTTTCTTTTTACTAGTACCTCGAATTTGCCATTCACATAAATCATATCTGTATGATATGTGGTCGATGCATTCAAAAAATCGTATCCAAGCATGCAGTGGACTAATACCATACTGTAAAGTATTATGTTTAGGCTTAAATAATTCTGCGGTTTTGAATTCCTTCACTTTAACAAAATCATTGGGAGTAGCTCCACATATAGGACAAGCTTGGTTTGATTTTATTCAAGTTAATATATTTAAAATTTTGCCATCAATTAGCGTCATAAATAAAGTAAAGCTGATTTGAATTTTTTTATTATTAGAGAAATAAATTGTTATTGGCTCTAGCTTATTTTTTTGCCCGTCAATATCTTGTTTTTCTTTTATAATGTGTTCTGTGGATTCCTTTATGTATTCGACTTTTAAAGGTCTAGAAAACCGCACAGATTGACGAGTGCAGTTGTTCCATAGGATGTTATTATCTTCTGAGTTCAAACGAAGTGGTACAACAGTTATCACAAATAAATTTGAATCAGAATGACAACCAGCTGTATCAAATTTTTGTTTATAGGCAGAATGACCGGAACTGCCATCAAAACCATAACTAATTATCATATCGGCTACAATTTCGTTAGTATTAATGGATTCCATGTGCTGAAAAATCACTCCTTCTTGTAATTGTACAATACGTTTCACTGTATGCTCTAACAAATTCTTTAATGGTACTTGTGCAATGATATCGGAAATTGATATACCATTTGGTCTACATGCTGATTTACATTTCCAAATCTCTTTGTAATCTGGATACATTTTAAAATTTTTGATAACAGCTCCTTGTCTAATGTTTTGATACTGCTGTTTACTTAAATTAGAATCCAAAATTAAGTCTAATGCTTCTTCGACTGTATAACGTACTGTTTCTTTTTTGGGTAAAAATATAGTTTTTTTAATTTTAGTTGGCCGAGATGGACTTGTGTTCAATTCTTTTAGAACTAATGCTAAATCACGTTTCTTTTGCTGACGTGCAGCCATATCTGCTGCTTGTAATATAAGAGATGTTTCGTGCAAGTTATCCCGGCATAACTCTGATGCTTCCAATCTCTTGGCCCGATCCAATTTTTTGGTATATGATAACCTTGGTCGTCAAGAAGATGTTGATGGAATTGATTGACTTGAAGATGTTGATGGAATTGCATCATCAGTAAATGTAATTTCTCTTTTTAACCAATCTGAATTTTTACTTTTAAATCGGCATATTGTTCTTTGGCAATCTGACCATTTTTGTTCAAAAGAATTGCACAAACGACATATTTTCTTTTGAATATCATTGCTAATAACTATTGTTTCATCACGTCCAACTATTTGAATGACGTGCTCAAAAACATTTGACTTTTTCTCATTTATATCTTTCTTTTCCAGCTAATACATTAAATAAATCCTCGTATTTGAAACGGAACATTACTGCAAAAAAACATATATATTTTTAATTTGGGCAACTAGGGGCAAGTTTTGAAAATTGGAATATATTCCTAAATATTACCAAAATTTAATCGTGTAAAAATATTTTTAGAGAAATACGGAGATTTTTTTAAAAGTCAAATCAAAGTTTTGAAAAATGTCAAGGAAGAAAAAATTCTATACACGCGCTTATTTCTTTTATATAATCAATATAATAATGCAGTATTTTAATTTAATTAAATATTTTTAAAAAGTATATACCTGTATAAAAATAATTTTCTTTACAGCAATCAAAAGTTATGCATTATTAAACTAACAGCTCACCTAACTCACCGCAAACTAAGCTAAGATTAAAAATATCCACAATTTGAGTGTATATTAAAAACAAACTAGGCAATTAATTTAAAAATAAACCACGTTTATTATCACTTTGGTGGGTTTACTTTAAGGTACCACAAAAAAAAAAATTTTTTTTAGAACTTAAAAAAATTGGGTTTCTGCCAAAAAATCGGGTCTCGGAAACCATAGTGCAGCCGTGTATATACATTTTGTAAAAGTCTAATTTTGTAAAAAAAATTCTTTATGGCGAAATACATACATACATTACATTATAACAATACTAAATATTTTTTTGTAATTTAAATTCAAAAAATTCAAATTTTTTTTTTTTTGCGCTAAACATAGTTATATTGTTTCAACAAAAGTGGCTTAAAATTAGATTTTTTAATGATAAGTTTTATTAATAACGAATCGTTATATTCCTTTTTTAAAACGTCTGTGTTTTTAAGAAAAAATTTCGGGTGCCTATATATCTAGGTGAATCATGAGTAGAGATCCCTTTATGTTGTTTATTCGCAAAAGTTTTCGATGTAGCATAAATATTTTTGAAAGGTTTTTGCTTAAGGTGCTCATATTACTCTAACCCAGACTATTTTGTTTTTTATGTAAAATATAAAGAAATTCCCATAATCTTAATAATTGAACGAATCCACTGTCTTTAAAATTAGAATAGCAATTACCCAGCCGGTATTTGGTCTAAAAAAGATATTTTGAACGGTCAAAAGACGTCTATTTTGGACTAAATACTCTAAATAAAGTATAATAGTAATTACAATTAGCAAGTACAATTAGAATAGCATTGCAATAATTTAAGGAATCCTAAAGATATGCATATAATTGTTTTAAACACTCCCGTTCATCTTGTGAGTTTTTTTTATCAAAAAGGTTTCAAATATTTGCGTTTTTTGAGTTAACTGTAAATTAATACTGAGTTTAAAATTATTTTTAGTTTTGACATTTAGTTTGAGTCAAAGACCCATTTCAACACAAAGTTCTTCAAACATTTAGTAATTATTTTATTAATATTTTTTTTTAAATTAAAGTAATTAAAAACTTTTTGTCATGAGTTATAATAACATTAGTAATATCTTTGATATAGTGATATACCAAGACAATAAAAAAATTCCAAATTTCAATAATAACTTAATACTGATAACAAAGAAAACACGTAAACACGTACTTTTCTAAATTCGAAATTAAATTCGAAATATTCGTAATACTCTTATTCTTCTCACGTCCTCGCTGGCAATGACGTCACTTGTTATCTAAAAAGGTGCCTTCTCTACACCTAAGTACAATTCTGGGTATACATCCGAATTAAAGTAAAATACTGGCACCCATTCGAATACTTAAGCCGTTCTCTAGGAATTTAAATTCTCTAACAAAAACGGATATTTTTTAGACCGAAATATTTAAAACTTTATTTCTACACCATTTTATAGGTATTATCAAACTTTTAATTAAACGAGTTGCAAAATTTAACATCGAGTAGTTGTACGAAATTTCGTAAAAAAAAAAAGAGGAATCGTTTTACCTTAATTTAAAATATCGAGCACGATATGTTGTAAAAAAAATATCGTGTTGTACGAAAATAAGTCATTTTAATTAACAAATTTTTTCTAATATTAAAAAGTTTCTAAAAATATAAATCTAAAAAGTCTAAAAATTTGATTTGAAATTTTTTAATTAATAAAATTTTATAAACAATAACCGTTAGGATTAAAACCAAAATTTCAAAATTTGTTTCATTTAAAACGTTAAAACCTGATTGACAAAGATTATCCTTTAGATAAACCTTAAATTCCTCCCAAATTTTATGCGAAATGTTAACATAATATGATTAAATCTTCGTTAATCAGCTTTCAATTTTACTTTCAGTCTAAACATTATTTACTGTTCAAAATAAAATTACAGAAATAATTTGGTGATGTGATATTAACTATACATTCAGAAAAAATTATATGGGTGTTTCGGTGTATATGGGTGTTTTCTTTCTTCCATTATAAATACACGATTTCTTTCTTTCATTATAAGTACGTGTGGATTTTTGATATGTTTCCAATTTCATTTCATTATCATTACGTAATACGTTTAAGAAACTCGAATTATTATTAACAGCATGTGAAAGGTGTGCTAACTTTTTAAAATTAGAACTCATCAAGTTTTTAGTTGACCTAAAGTATACATATTTAAATAAATTCTTCAGCATTGATATACGGTTGTAAAATGATAGGTAAATGAGATGTAATAGATGGGCACTCTGACTAAGTGGTTTTAAATAAAACTAAAATTACCCAGCTCAATAAGAGCGTTTGATGCCGCTTCTTTTACTGTTAGATGATCTGTTTGAAGTAAGTATTTCAGTTTTGTTGCAGCAGACATAATCTAAACACATTTATAGATAATATATTTAAATTTAGTTTGAATAGAAAACATCAAAGAAAGTACCTTTAATTTTGCAATGGCTACACAAGCTCCTGCACGAATATAAATATCATTTTCTTCTAAAGACATTGCAATTAAGCCTAACATCTAAATTTAAATAAAAAAAAAGTATAAAAAAAAAAAAAAAAAGTTAGAAAGAGTATTTTTGAATAAATTAGAAAACAGATGGACATCATAAAATGTTTTTAAATAAATTGCAAAACAGACGGACATCATAGAATACTTTTAAACAATTTGCAAAACAGATAAAAATCGATTTACAATTATTAATCTTAAATTTTCCAGCTTTTTATAATAAATAAAAATAATACAATTAAAATAATATAATAAAGTAAATAAAAAAGACGCAAATATACGAGTATAATGTATCTAAACATATCTGCTTTAAACAGGAAAATGAAACCTCAGCTTCTGCATTGAAAACTTGAAAGAATGGCTTAATACACAGAGGCTTCTGGATATTTAGAAAAAACGAAATAGTTATTCTGGTAGATAAAGGACTTACAGAAAGTCTAACAGTCTTTTTTTTTACCAATTAAGTCAGTCAATACCGAGGGTACTGTGCTTATATACTAATGTCGATACCACAAAATACCAATTATAAAAAGAACCGTATGGTTTTGAATAGTCACATAGTCTTAATAACAAATAAAAAAAAATAAAAAATGGGACTTTTCGAAAATTATTATCAACAAAATATAAGTAAGATTACAATTTAAATGTTAATATTTTTGAGGACACCTTTTAGTAAGTTTAGTAAAAATAAGTTGTTAATGTTTTTTAACCACCTTTGGAAGACTATCGTTGCTGCTTTTTCCTTTGCTGTACTTTTTTGGCCATTTTTTGACATAATTCTCAAGAATAGTTTAGTATTGTAAAGACAATTTTATCTGCCTTGCCATCTTGTCCTCACTCACATCTTGTCACTGTCAAGATTGTATCTACAATATTGATGACAAGACCAGATGCAGAAAATGTTCATTCAGATGATGCAGAGGTCAGTGGAGTTGCCAACCATGATCTTGCAACACCTGATAGGATAAGCAGTTCAGTTACATGTTGCTTCCACCATGCCAAGGTGTTAATTTACCACACAATTAGTTAAACTAAATTGTGATTCTTTTTCAAACACTAAATGATGATGTCATGATATATATGATGTCATACAATACCATACAATCCTTGAGAATTTCTATTATACTATATGAGCCAATTATATACATCTCATCTCATATACATCTCATTTATTATATAAATCTCATTTGTTACAAAAATCTACTATTTCACATTTTTTATTAGTTTATTAAAAATAAAATAGAAATTTTCATGAAGATTCGAGCTACAATACGAAATGGTACCACGGGTACAAAACAATACCAGCATAATCGATACATTCAATACCAGTATTGCGTGATCTTGATATCAATACTGTAGGGAATTGCATCAATACCAGACAAGAAATGGAGACTTAAAACCAGTTATCTAGCATCTAGTAGAAATTGATGCTAAATTTTATTTTACGGTAAACAAAAGTATAAAAAGTACACACAAGGTATGGTCAAAAATGGTAATTAGGATATTAGTTTTAAAGTTATGAACATTTTTTTAACTACTAGAGCATTTAACTCGATAAACTTTATCTGTGTTTATACTAAACTTATAAAAATCTGTGTTTACAATAAACATTTAAAAAATCTGTGTTAATACTAAAAAAGTTTAATCAGTGAAAAAGTTTAATCAGTGAAAATAACCTTGTCCCACATAGGTTCCAAGTGGAATCCCATGAATCCCACACGAAAGCTGCATGGAACCATATTGAAAAAGCATTTTTTTCACTGAATTAATTGGCATTGATGAATTTATAAGATTCACCTGTTGTAACACATGTAAAACAGCATGTCAATGAAATTCTGTATAGTAAAATAAAAGCTATAAGTTTTTAAAGTATTAGAGGATGCAGATGGAGGAACCAAACAAATAATGCTGGAAACTTAGAAACAAGTTTATCCCAATGGTGGAACTTTTTTTGTTGCAAACATGTTGTGGTATTTATTTTAAATTTTTATTATTATAAATAAAGACTTAAAAAACTTAAATCATATACAAATTTATATTTTTACATATAAAACTATATACAAACCTCATTTTGATTAGCTTCTACCGCAAACATTTTAATGATGCTTTTTACTAAATAAATCATAAAATCTTTTTTTATTTTTATTCACAAAGCTTATCTATAAAATCCATCTATCTAAAAACAAAAAAAAACAAAATAAAAAAAATTTTAAATTAAGTAATAAGATTGCATAATCATTACATAATTATTGCCTAATTATTACATAGTTATTGCATAATCATTACATATTTAGTGCATAATCATTACATATTTATTGCATAATTTTTACATAATTATTGCTTAATCATTACATAATTATTGCATTACCATTACAAAACTATTGGAAATCATTGCAAAAATAATTTCAGATTTGTTATACATAAAAAAGTCAGAAAAGAATATTTAATTTGACTTAATTAGAATGGATTATTTAACTGTTTTAAACAGTTTTTGTAAATTGCTTCCACATATAAATTTTTTAAGATAATGATGAAGTAGATGCAGTTGATGTAAACATGGAGATGATGTACATGTGGAGTTGATGTACAAGTGCAGTTGATGTACACGTAGAGTTGATGTACACGTGGAGTTGATGTACAAGTGGAGTGTATGTACAAGTGGAGTTGATGTACACATGGAGATGATGTACACATGGAGTTGATATAAATGTGGAGTTGATGTACAAATTGAGTTGATGTACACGTGGAGTTGATGTACACGTGGAGATGATGTATACGTGGAGAAGATGTCCATGTCATGTTGATGTAAATGTGAAATTGATATAAACATTGAGTTGATGTACACGTGGAGTTGATGTACACATGGAGTTGATGTACAAATGGAGATAATGTACATGTGAAGATGATATACAAATGAAATTGATGTACATGTGGAGTTTTAAAGATAAAAATAATGATGCAGTCAATAATACAAATGAAACAACATAGTGATGCTAAGACTAAATGTACCAAAAATAAACTTTGATGAACATGATTTTTATGCAATGGTTGCATATAGCTGAAATTTAAACTTAAAAAAAAGATTTAAGATGAATAAGATCTATGTAAATGATAAAAAAAATTTTAAGTAGAAAATTACAAAAAAATATTTTATGTAAAAAACTACCAAAAATCATGTCTGTGTAAAAAACAACAAAAAATAATGAAAAAAGATTACAAAACTTAAAATTAAAAGGTAATATGATGCAATATATGATGCAATATTTTGACATCAAAAGATGATTATGATGCAATACTTTGACATCAAAAGATGATTATGATACAATATTTGTAGCAGTTACTGTACTTTATACAATACAATAGTATTTATACACAAAATTTTAAATGCCAAAACATTTTAAAAATAAAATTGTATGTAATAAAAACATATGTAATAATAATACAATAAATACAAAGCTTACAAACTTTTGAATATAGATACAATTAAATATTTAAAAATTGCAAATAAAAACAGTAAATACAACAAAAGATTACAATAACACATTTGATTTTACTTTTAAAAAAAAATCAAAAAATGTAAGACTATGTCGAACTCTACAAAACAAAATAATATTATAAACAGTGCCAACTAACCAAACTTTCTGCTATAGACATGAATAATAATGCCACCATTATTATCACCACCCTAATTATTACCTATGTCTCTGTTATTAACTTCAGTTTTCTAAAGAAACTTTTTTATAAATAATATAGCTAAGCCAACTAAATGATCATGAGTTATGGTAGAACATATGTTTTTATGAATTTAAGTTTAAAAACTCTCTGCATCTATCTGCAACTATAATCAGAAGTGTAAGTATTTATAACTCTTTATGCTTATATCTAACTCTTCTGCAATCTTTATAGATATTGCAGCTGAATCAACTATTTTTGAGATATGGTATAACAAAGATATTATTTTAAGAGTTTGAGCCTTGAGAAACTTCAACACTTTTAAATTATTACACTCACAACAGTTTTAAAAAAGGCAATCAAAATTTACAATGCCACATACATATATGGAAAAACAAGAACAAAGCTGAACTAATATAAATAGTGTGAAAATATAACTCAGGGTTTACTTTTTATAAAATTATTTTTGAAATAGCAAATAAATCATTGCACAGTTCTGGTGCAATAATGTTTGCTGAATCTTGGTTTTCAGATGATAAAGCTAATTGAAGGTTCATACTAGGGATGAGTTGTGCCAGGGAGTCAGGATTTTTTGTAATGCTTTAAAATGTAGGCATTATCTACCTAAACATGGATAAAATCTCATTTTTCAATATAAATTTCTTTTATAACTTACATAGAATTTAGAACTTACATAGAAGTCACTTAACTTTATTATAAAAAAAATCTTGGATCCACCCCTGCATCTTAAAAACCTCTTATTCGTCACATTTCTCTAGTTTTTTAATTTCATACAAAAATGTAAACAAGTCACTGTGAGATATGATTAAGTGAAAATGTAAACAAGTCACTGTGAGATATGATTAAGTGAAAATGTAAACAAGTCACTGTGAGATATGATTAAGTGAAAATGTAAACAAGTCATTGTGAGATATGATTAAGTGAAAATGTAAACAAGTCATTGTGAGATATGATTAAGTGAAAATGTAAACAAGTCATTGTGAGATATGATTAAGTGAAAATGTAAACAAGTCACTGTGAGATATGATTAAGTGAAAATGTAAACAAGTCACTGTGAGATATGATTAAGTGAAAATGTAAACAAGTCACTGTGAGATATGATTAAGTGAAAATGTAAACAAGTCATTGTGAGATATGATTAAGTGAAAATGTAAACAAGTCACTGTGAGATATGATTAAGTGAAAATGTAAACAAGTCACTGTGAGATATGATTAAGTGAAAATGTAAACAAGTCATTGTGAGATATGATTAAGTGAAAATGTAAACAAGTCATTGTGAGATATGATTAAGTGAAAATGTAAACATTGTGAGGTGTTAACGACATAAATTGATCACTAATTACTACACAACACATTTTGCTTTAATAAAAATTTAAAAATCGATTCTTTCTTTGTTTCTGTGAATAACATTTTTTGCATTCTTTACTACTGTGCTCCATTAAAAGTAAAATTATTATTGTTATATTATATCTGCTGTACCTGGTTATGACCAGTGAGTGTTTTTAACAATAATCATTTCCATTCATTTTCCAATCATTTCCATTCAATAACCATTTCAACTCATTTTAATCACAACTATTTCATAAAAACTCACAAGTAATAAAAAAGTCACTAACTAATAAAATGTATTAAGATTACCTGCACCATTAATAACAAGTGTGCTTCCTGTCACAAGCAGTGTTAATATTTGGTGGAATATAGAATTTTCAACAAGTGCATTTCCAAGTTGATGTAACTAAAAAAATGTTTAAATAAACCAATAAGAAATATAAATATTATAATATAATAAATAATAATATAAATGAGTAAAAACAATAAAAAAAAAAAACTTAAGTACTTTGAATCAACTTAACTATTTTAAGTATTTATTTATTTATTTATAAGTATAAATTAAATTATTTACTATTTATTTATTTATAAGTATAAATATAAATTTATGTATTTATATAAGGTTTTAACATGAAAAAATATACAGCAGTAAGAACAATAAGATCATCTCTGGATTGCAACAAGTTAACAATTGTTGCTTCTTTTCGAAGTTTTACTAAAAAATCACTGACGTTGTTTGACCTGTAATAAAGATAAAAAATTTTCATATAAAAAAAATTAAATAAATATTTTTATATAAAAAATTATTCAAAGTACTGTGAGACTTACTTCAATTTTTTGAAAAAGTTGATAAACTGAAACAATGACAATATTTCTTTGTCGCTCTTAAAACCTTCCTGAAGTCTTGATAAAGCTTTTTGACAAACTTAAATCAAAAACATTTAAAAAAGAGGTTAAAACACTGAACAAAATATAAATTCAAATTGTTTTTAAAGATAAGAAGTTGTCAAACCAAAACACCTTCATCAGTATGACAAACATTAGCTTGAGATGGGTTTATTCGACGAGAATGCTCTTCAAGTATTTTTAGAGTGTTTATAATGCAATCTTCAGTGCAATATAGAGGCTAAGAGTAAATATTGGATATTTAAATAAATATTTAAATAGAAAATACAATAAACAAATGATAAACAACTTTTATTCCTCCAGAACAAAAGATAAAAAATTGTTAATACTTAAATTCTTAATTATATAAATAATTTAGAATTTAAACTTTTGCATAATTTAAAACTTAATCTCTAAATTTACTTCTTCTTCTAATTGCTTCTTGTCATTCTCTAACTTCATTTGAACTCTTAAATTTCTTAAAAAATATTTATTTTTAATGCTTTGAATGCTTTGAAAAAATGCTTCGAAAAACTAAATAACTATAACACGCTTGTTTTTTTAATTGAAACAATATTGTAGAAAAATCTAAAACTCCTATAATACTTCCTAAGTCTTCGAAAAAATCCAATTCATAGGAAAATAAAATTTATTTAAACCAATAAAAATAAAGCATTTATACTTGAGCTGAACTCGATGATACTTCCCATGTGTTAGATAAGGTTGAACTTCCACAATATGTTGAACAAACTACATAAATGAATCAAAACCATTAAAAAGCAGAATGACAAAAATCTATCTACATATTTTTCAAATCATTTTTCCTTTTAACTAATAAAAAAATAAATAAAAACCGCTTTTTAGATTGCTGGCCTATCACAAACCCTGAATCGATGCAGCAGCACTCCACTGCGAGTTAGGCTATTTGTCAGTCCATGTATGTAGAATTTTTTAATTTTATTTTAAAATGTTATATTTATTTTATTAAAATGTTAATTAGTTAAACTTATGACATATTTCAACTAGATATAGTCATATGATATATTTTGAATATATATATAGAATATAATTGTAAGGATAAACATAAAATGATAACTGTATGATAATTGTTATCTTATTGCTTTTATTATGTTTGTTTTTACAATTATTTATTTTTAACAAATATATTTTAACTGATGATGATTATATATAGTTGAAACAGGTCTTAAATTTAACAAATAGTTTTAATATTAAATTTAACTTTTAAATAAAAAAAAATATTAGGGGTTGCTCAAGACCCTTAAACATCAGACAGGTCCCTAATATTTTGAAAAAAAAAGTTCTTCAAAAATATATAATGTTGGGTCTCAAAAGAAGTGAAATTTTATAAAAATTCTAAAAATAATCATTTTATATAAAGATGACTATTTTAAATTTTATGGCTTAAAAACTACCATTTTTATAGTTTTTTTTTACCAAACTTTCCAAATTTGTGTTTTTTTTACTATTTTTGAAATTTTTATAAAATTTCACTTCTTTTGAGACCCAACATTATATGTTTTTGAGGATTTTTTTTAATTAAAATATTAGGGACCCATCTGATATCTAAGGGTCTTGAGCGACCCCTAAAATTGTTTTTATTCAAAAATTTTTAGAGTTAGTATTAATTTATTACATAGAACACATTTAGGGGGTGGCAGCAGACAATTTCAAAAAAAGTTGTTTTTAGAATCACCCTAATATATATATATATACACATATAGGGGAAGGAGGGGAGCATTGGGCAGTCGGGAGGTTTGGGCACCCCCTCATTTCTCATAATCTATTCTAGATATTTTTTGTTTTCTACCATAGCACTATAGTTTTATAACTGGCAACACATATAGGGGAAGGAGGGGAGCATTGGGCAGTCGGGAGGTTTGGGCACCCCCTCATTTCTCATAATCTATTCTAGATATTTTTTGTTTTCTACCATAGCACTATAGTTTTATAACTGGCAACACCGCTCATCAAAAGTGTCTCTGTCATTTCACTTGGTTGTCAAGTTACATGCGCTTAATGGTTTGTTGCGTACAAAAGTAAATATTTTGTTTGGGATTTGAAGAAAGATAACAAAGTGTCTCTGTCATTTCACTTGGTTGTCAAGTTACATGCGCTTAATGGTTTGTTGCGTACAAAAGTAAATATTTTGTTTGGGATTTGAAGAAAGATAACAAAGAAATCTGCAAGAAAGTGTAAGTATCTGTGTTAACTTTTTCTTTTGCATTTAATAAACATTATATTTACCTGGCAATTAGGATTTAACATTTGATAAAAATAAACTTATTCAAATCTATTTGAAAAGTGAGGTTATAAGGAGCATTGGGCACACAGGTAGAAGGGAGGTTTGGGCATGCCCAATGCTCCCCCTTTTTTATAGTTTGTTTTGGTGTCATACGTTTGTAGTTTTTTGCTATGCCTATTGAATTGAATGTTTAATCATTTCTTTTCAGGACAATGCCGTTTTCATTTAAAAAAAGAAATAAACGACGTGAAATACCTAAAGATGTTATTTTGCGCGCATTGGATGAGGTTTCTAAAGGAGGAAAAATTAAAACTACTGCGATTAAATATAATATACCCAGGTCTAACCTTCAAAGATACATAAAACAGGGTGGCGTTGTGAAAGATATTTCTTCTAAATTTATATCATCCCAAATATTCATGAAAGATGAAGAAGAAAAAATTTCAGAATATCTTGTAACATTATTTAAACTAAACCATGGAATGTCAAAACTGAAGGCACGTGAATTGGTTTACAAATACGCCACTGCTATTAATAAAAAAATACCGCACAACTGGACAGAGAAGAAACTTGCATCCAATGATTGGCTAAGGGGATTTTTTAAAAGACAACCTCATCTTTTGATAAGGACACCAGAAGCTACCAGTCTCTCACATGCCACAAGTTTCAATAAGAAAAATGTCAGAGATTTTTTTGAAAATCTTAAAACTGTATATGAACGGCATTGCTACGGCCCTGAGTCTATTTACAATATAGACGAAACTGGATTATCAACAGTACAACGAACCCAGAAAGTGATTGCTCTCAGAGGCACTAAGCAAGTTGGGCAAGTAACGTCAGCTGAAAGAGGGACACTTGTAATGCGGTATTAATGCATTGGGTAACTCAATACCACCCTTTTTCATATTCCCACGGGTTAATTTCAAAACATATATGCTAAATGATGCACCTGTTGGTTCAGATGGAGCAGCACATCCTTCAGGGTGGATGACAGCACCATGTTTTTTAAAATATATACACCATTTTGCAAAACACGCAAAACCAATGCCTTTCTCACCAGTTCTATTGCTGCTGGACAATTACGAGAGCCATATTTCAGTACCAGTTCTTGATTTTTGTAAAGAATCAGGCATTGTTTTAATGACTTTCCCACCGCACTGCAGCCATAAACTGCAACCCCTAGACCTGACTGTCTATGGACCACTCAAAACTTATTATAACACTGTTGTAACAGATTGGATGGTAAGCAATCCTGGCAAAACCGTAACAATTTATGAAATCCCAAAATTAGCAGCAAAAGCCATCCCACTTGCATTCAAGTTGCAAAATATTAAAACAGGATTTAAAAAACCTGGCATTTGGCCATTCAATTCAAACATTTTCTCTGATGAAAATTTTGTTTTTTCTTCTATAACTGATCGCTGCTTGCCGAAAGAGAATAATGTTGCTACAGAAAAATCGATTTTAGAACAACCTACCATGGAACAGCCTTCAACAGAAGAAAATCTGAGTCTGGAGGATCGTACAAGTTCAAATGTGGAAGTCACTGGGCCATCTCAAATGGAATCTCTATCTAAAAACCAGACTAGGGGCACTGTCAATGTAACACCTGATTTAGTAAGAGCATTTCCGAAAGCCGGCCCCAGAAAATTGGATGGCATGAAACGGAAGAAAGGAAAAACTAGAATATTGACAG
Organism: Hydra vulgaris; assembly: GCF_038396675.1. Taxonomy (NCBI): domain Eukaryota; kingdom Metazoa; phylum Cnidaria; class Hydrozoa; order Anthoathecata; family Hydridae; genus Hydra; species Hydra vulgaris. Next base: position 2,663,525 of record NC_088924.1, read on the forward strand.
ACACACACGATAAAAGAATTATAGAAATGGAAGAAAAAGAAAGAAAAAGAAAAGATAAGATCAAAGAGCTCAACAAAAATCTAAAATACTCTAGAAACGAGAAAAGCACGAAGATTAGCAGTGATGATGAAATAAAAAATGCTTCCATTTCTGATGTAGATCTTGTTGAAATTGATTCATCGGAAGAAGATTTTGATGTAGACGATGTGATTGTTATGGATAGAAAATTCCAAATCAATAACTTTGTGTTAGTTAAATTTGACACCAAAAAAACTGTTTATCATTATGTTGGAATAGTTGAAGAGGTTAATCACTCCATGGCAACTGTCAAATTCATGACATCGAGGATTTAGCCAGCGTCCCCCTGGAGGAGATAAAGACGAAATTGCCTACACCAACAACATGAATAAAACGTGGCAGTCTAAAATATAAATTTGACAAGCCTCTTTGGGTTATACCAAATTTAAGATAAGTCTTATTAAGTCCTACATCGTGCAGTATTGATTCCAAGTGACATTGTTTAATTTTTCGTAAAGTCTATGATAAGAAAAAATGTTTGTATTACAAGTTGGATTAAAATTTTTCATAGCAATGCTATATAATACTTAAGCATAGTAGTATATTAAAACAATATCGTGCATATTAAATACAGTGGCCAAACCTCCCAACCATAGGGAGGTTTGGGCACTTTGGACATGTGTTAGAAAATCTTATGTAACTTTGCGAGTAATTTTAATACTAAAACTCTTCTTAGCAACAATTACAGCCAAATATGTGTGCTAGATATATTTAAAAATAAAATTTTGATTATAATAAAAAATAACAGTTTTATTAGCATTTATGTGAAAAAGTGCCCAATGCTCCCCACTCTCCCCTACATTTACATACATACATACATACATATATATATATATATATATATATATATATATATATATATATATATATATATATATATATATATATATATATATATATATATATATATATATATATATAAAATCTGGGTACTGAGTACTGATTGTCAAAAGTTTATGTGCACAGAGTGCACTTAAAATAAAGATGTTACTACTGATTTTCGATTGTTACTATTGATTATTATTTCAATGATTATTAAAACCTTTTTTATTACTATTTAAACAATTTAATTTTTAATTTGTTAAAGTTTATAGTTACCTTGTAAAAGTTCAATCTCATCAGGAGTTGAAGCAATTTTTAATATTATATTGATAAACTCCAATTGTTTAGTAATATGAGGAAGTATAATCTTCTCCATTTCTTTTAAGGGAGAGTTTGCTGGTTGTGAAGCATCTATGGCTTCTTTTATGGAGCATACATGATGATAAAGAACTCTATAACATTTTTTCCATTGATTGCGAAGAATTGTGACAGCTTGTACAGAAGGCTGACTTTCTACTGTTTTAGATAATTTTTCAGTTTCATCCAAATCAGATAAAAAAGAAAATGTATCAAGAGCATCACTTATTGAGTCCGTGAGCGAAGCTTTTCGTTCATAGCTATTCTTTAATTGCTAAAAATTTAGTAAAATTTAAATATTAAAAAAAGCCCTAAAATTGAACAATTATTGTTAAAATTATAACTATAAGTTATAATTTTAACAAAACTTATAACTTATATTTTATAGTTTGCCTCGCTTTCATACAAAGTTTTGTTAAATGCTTAACAGAACTTTCAAAATTAAATTAAGCTGAAATTTTACTTTTAAGTAATTTTTAAGCGAAACCTTATAGTCTACATTTAATTATATATAATATGACGAGTCAGTATATAACATCATGTTATGTAATATATTGGTAGAGAATTAAAAAAAAATAAACTTTTTGTTATTGTTACACTGTTACCAAAAAACCAAAGGATCAAGAAACTTTTCATTAATGTTAGATTGCTACCATTAATGTTACATCACTACCAAAGAGAAAAAGCTTTTCACTAATGTAACCTAGGTACCAAGAAATAATTTTTTTGTTACTTCAAGCTTCTGTATTTGGGAAAAGCATTTAATTTAATCAAAAATTAAGTAAACTTTAAGGTAAAAAAATAAAGTCAATTTCAGTAAAACTAATTTATAATTTTTTCTCCTAAAGTTTCCTTTTTTTTGTTAAACTTTTCATGGTTTACAATATAACTTCTGTAATATAGACAAAACTACTTGTAATCTCAGGACTTCATCTCTCAAGCACACTTAATATCAGGACCTTATCTCTCAAGATCACTTAATCTCAAGACTTTATCAGTGAAACTCTTAATCTCACTTAGTCTCAGTCTTTTCATCAGTTCATCAGTCAAGTACTACAGTAGCAATAATAAGATGAGTTTTCACTACACATTTGCACTACACATCTTCTGATGATGATTTCTAAATTTAAAAACTTCTTTTCTGTTAGGATTTAAAACTAAAACATGTTTGTAGAATAAGTAAAAGTTTGTTCATTTAAAAAAAATTTATTTATCAATTAAAATATATACACATATATATCAAAAACAAAAATTATATATATTGTTGAAAGTTATTTGAGATGTTATAAGCCATACAACTGTGATGTAATAAGCTGTACATAGTGATGTAATAAGCCATGCAAAAAAGTAAATAAGTAAAAAAAGTTAAAAAAAAAAAGTTGGTATATATATATATACATATATATATATATATATATATATATATATATATGCATATATATGTATATATATATTTATATATATAAATACATATATAAATATTTATATATATAAACATATATATCTATATTTATATATGTATATATATAAATATAGATATATATGCATATAGATATATATGTATATACATATATATGTATATATATATATATATATATATATATATATATATATATATATATATATATATATATATATATATAAGTTAACTCACTACATTGTTGCACTTGATAAAGTTAACTCACTACCATACATTGTTGCATCTGTTGGTTTTGTTAGATATGTCTTAAATGACGTAGAAATTGGGTTAATTTTGTTTGCGAGACTAATAGTCATTTATATCATTTTTGTTGATAACTTCATAACCTTAGAAACTGAGGTTTCCTTGATAACTTAAAAACTTTAGCAGTTACAACACTGTTTTGTTTCTAACTTTTTTATTTTAATTTTGTGTTACGTGAATTATTTTATATTTTCAGATGGCATGTTTATATTTAAACTTGTAAAAAATACTTTTATCAAAACTTTAAAAACAAATTTTTGCTTTTGGACTGCAATAACAGAATGTTTGAAGGTATAATTTCTTAAAGAGTAGAAAATCATAAATACTTAACAATCAATCTTTATTATTTATACTACATTTGATAGAGGATTAGCCATTTAGGTACTGCTACTAATTTTTACTTTTTTTTACGTCTTTGTTCTACTTCCAAATTCAAGGTCTTTGATCTCTACTCCACTTAGTGCCAGCTAAAATTTAAATTATTTGTACAAAGTTTGCTAAGAAGTTTCTTACAGTATTTTTCACACTATACACTGCTGTAGCAACATGATTGCAAGTTTAAGCCATGCCAGTCATGCATGTTCAAAAAAAAGATCCATTTTTAGAGGTAATAAAAACCACAATTTTGCACCTTATTTTCCCATTTGATATTGTTATACAAGGCACAACCAAAAAAAAAAAAAAGTAGGAATCTCATGGTCTACTAAAAGTGAAGCTCTAAAATATTTTTATTGCTTAAAATTATAAATAAAAATATTAAAGTTTGTAAATAATTGTTATTGTTTTGAAATTTTTTTTTCAAGTTTTTGTTACAAAAGAATGCCTAGTTACAAATGTTGCTACTAACAAATTAGACTAGGATTTAAAAACAAATACAGAACAACATGATGAAGAAAAGATGAATGAAAAGATAGTAAACAACATGATGAAGTAGAGATGAATGTAAATATAGTAAAAGATATGGATCAAGTAATGGCATGTTTTAGTATTATGAGAAAGATTAGAATTAAAAATTTTATTATTTGAATTTGGCACAACAGCATGTAACACTTATAGCAATAAGTATTTTAGTTGAGCTTTTAGTGCAACCTCTTTATATTTCTTTGTAGAAAACATTCTCAAAAAACAAACACATATAAAATGTATAAAATCCAATCATCAAACACCAATCACCAAACACCAAAAGCATCAAAATCTATTTAGAGATCAATTGCAAAGTTAGTATCTGCTAAGGTTGCTTCTCTTTATCATGCTTGCCATTATCGTCCTCATTTCATTCTCTACCTCTAAAAACCTCTTAACTGCCACTGTATGGTTTATTATATATATTGATGGCAAATTTGGGCTGGTTCTTCTAATGATGCTCTTTCTTTCCAAGACAAGGTCAAAAACATATGGTAAACGTAGTTCGACCCACTCTATCAGCCAGGCTTGAGCCTTTCTTCCATCATTGTAAAGTTGCATCTCTTTCTCTTTCCTATAAATACTATCATGGTCGCTCATCAAAGGAGCTATCATCTCTAGTCCATCAACTAAAACTCATTCTCACTTGTCATTTAGCAAAGTCTCATATATAAATAAAAAATAAAAATTTATATTTAAAAAGTAAACAATAGAAAAAGACTTATAAAATAAAGTACCAACCATCATTGAGTCTTTAACAATAAATATGCGTGAAATAAGTGAAGTACATTGTTCCATAATCTCTAATAACAAAAAAATATGATAACAAGAAAAGCATAAAATTTTTACTACAAACTAAGATATAGGCAAACTAAGATAGGCAAACAAGATACAAACTACAAACTACAAACTAAGATACAAACTACAAACTAAGATACAAACTACAAACTAAGATAGGCAAGATAATTTTTATTAACAACAAAAAAACAAACAAAAAACCTTGCTACATATTTCTTATGGTAAAAAATATATAAAAAGAAACTGTAGCACCTAAACACATCATCAGGTGATCACATCATCATCTTAAACTAAGAGGTCTTAAGTGATATCAACAATATTTCAAATAACACGATTTTATAAACAAGGATTTAAAATTTAACTTCTTTGAAATTTTTTAAAAACTTTATCAAACTTACCAACTTTTTTTATTTTTATTCTCAAATAATCATTGATAAAAATCATTGTTGGTATTTTTTTGGTAACACTCTTAAACTACCCCCATTTTTTTAGTAATATTCTTAAACTACCGCTAATAAAAATAAAAAAATTTAATTTCATCATAGATATAGATTGATTTAAGAATATAAAATTTGAAATAATTTTTGAAATGTTATTTATATTGCATGCAATTATATTTTTATATCCTGAATAATTATTAATTAAGCATGAAATTTTTATTTTTTAAAACAACAAGTATATAATGAAGGTTATGGGTTAAACAAACTTTATGGAAAATTCTAGATAAAAGTTAAACTATATTTATTTGTCTTTTAACTTTTAATAATGAATTTAAAAGAAAAAAATTCATCTTTTCTAACTTTTTTTTTTTTTTCAATCTTTTCTTCATGAAAACAAGACAACAAAAACAAAAACTACAAAATAATAAGTCAATGATTTTTTATTAAATACGTCATTCTGACATTAATTTTAAATTAAAACTTTTTTCTTGTTATATTTTCCATGTTAAATTTTAATTTGTTATAATAAGCTTGTTAAATAATTTGTTATTATAGCCAGAAGTCAAAAAAAAGTGAAAAAAAGTTTTTGTACTAAATCCAATTAAATGGTTTTGAACATAACTTGTTTGAAATCCAAATTATTTGAACTTATAGTAGTTAGTTGAATCTACTCAAAATAATAGCAATTGATAAAATATATTTAGACTTAAAATATTCAGACTAATAGCAATTGATAAAATTATAAAACTTTTATAGCACATAATGTGAGAGATACTTTAATACTGGAATGATACTTTAATACTGGAATGAACCTCTGTGCCTGTGAAATCTGCATTTTGTTTGCCATTTTTTCAAACCAAAGAATGATATTTTTTAATGAACTCTTTATTTTATTAAATTCTTTATTTTTTGTTATTTTAAATGTCTAGAACTTTAAAATAAGAAAATATCTTAATAATGAACATCAAAATAAATACTTTTTAAAACATCATACATTTTTATTTTTTAAAACAATAATACAATATATTTTAAGAAAAACTTAAAAATAATAGACATTTAAAATTTTTAAAATAATAGACATTTAAAATTTTTATTGACTTTTTAAACCTTGCTATGCTTGAATAAATTTGAGAAAAATGAAAAAATGAATTGGAAAAGAAAGAATGATTTTTTTTAAAATAAAACTTGTTAAACTTGAAAAAGTAGTTACAATAAATAAATTATAAACTTATAATGAATGAATATTACATATTTTTTACATAAATTTATTTTTGCATGTCAATACTTTAAGAGATTTAGGTCGGCAGCTGTATGCTGTCGTAAAGCAAAGATAAGTTGGCTTTTGCATTGACATTGACCAATGCCAACCTGATTTTCGTAGGGTGCATTACTGAATAACATAAACATTGATTCATCAGAGAAAAGGATTTTAGACGAGCCATTAACTGATTAACTAAGATGATTTTTTGCAAACTCTATTCTGGCTTTTAAATATTTTACTGAAAAAACAACACCCATTAAACTGAGGCATAATTCAATTAAGTTTGACAGCAGTCTTGCAAGAGTTATTCTTGAAAAAACCTTATTAATAACCAGTCATTTTAGTCAATAGTTTTGTGCTTGCATAATCTTTTCATAACTTGACTTATTCCAGGTAATTATAATTCCATTATAAATTTCAGTCATTTTTGTTCCTACATATATTAATAACTAAATTCTTTATTTCATTTGAAACTTCCTTTGCTTTTCCCATGCTTTTAAAATATCTTTAAGTAATTTAATTATAAAATTTACAAACATTTTGGCAATTAGTAATACTTCACTGCTTTTGAAATATCTCAAAGTAATTTATTAAATTACACAAATATTTTTTTGTTTAATTTTGCCTTAGTTTACAAAGTCTTGACTGAAGGGAACTAATAACTTTAGCAAAGAAGTTTTTTCAAAATAACAATTAAACTTTAATTAACTATCAAATTTTAGGCTTTTTGTGGTCTGTATAATTAAGCCTAGTGTTAGAACACTTACCTCACAATTAAATGGTTTGGAGTAGGGTTGGGAATACCGGACTAAAAATCAAATACCGGTATTTTTGTATTGAAAATTTATAATCCGGGGATTCCGGTATTAAACCGGTATTATTAGATTTCCTTTAATAATACAAATGAATGAATAATATAATTAAAAAATGGTTTGGCAATTAAAAAAAGCTATATTAACTTATTTAAAAAATGAAAAAAAAAAAAAAAAAAATTCAGTAAAATGTTAGTTATATATTAATCATAAGAAAAGGAAAACATAAATTTTTAAGGTTCTACTTTTTCTGCAGTTGGTTGTTGTTATAAGATCTCAGAAAACATAGGTTGTTAAGCGAATTATCTTCCACCCTTGACCAAATTCTGGTGCAGATTAAGCCAGCTACCGAAAAAGCTCTCTCTGCTCCTACAGTGGTTGGTTGAATACTTAGCAAATAATTAAATAATAAAGTTAAGTATTTTCCGCTTATGCCATTTGTCTCAAAAAATGACATTTCTTTTTTTATTGAGCATGTGAGATCTTTTTTATTTCGGTCGATTCCACTCTCAGGTAATCTGGTGCAAATTTTTTTTGATATTGCTATCTCCAACTTTTCTTTTAAAGTCAGAGAAATTTCGTTTCTTTGATCAACTTCATCATCATCGACATTGAGTATTATATTTGTGTCTATTATATTGTTGGCTGAAGTAGATGTTGTTGCTAAAGGTGCAGCTTCATAATGCAAGTTGGCCACACCCAGATGTTGTATCTGTGAAACGATAACTTTTGTGATTGCAGCTTTGGTAATGATAGAAATAATTCATAATCTCTATTGGTTTCATTATCGCTCGGATTTTCATTGGAGCCTGCATCGTGTAAATATTGCAAAACACTTGAAATTTCTGTTCGTCTTTCAAGAATATGTACTTTAAAAGCTGCTTTTAATTCATAACTTAATGAACATGGATGGCCAGTTATTGATTTCATCATAAATTGAATAGCAGCATCTGCAGATAATAAAGTTGCATCTTGTCGGCAGATTGTTTTAACTGTAAGCTTAATAGGAAGTAAAACTGAAAGGATATTTGACAACATTTCAAACTCTGCATCTGAAAAAAAAAAAAGTGATTTTAAATCTATTAGACTCTTTTTGATGCAATTTTTTAATTTGACAAAACGTTCTATCATAGACACCAAACTATTTCATCGTGTTTTTGAGTCTAAAACCAGAACTCTTCTTTTACTTATTTTTGTCAATTTTTGTAGGTGAAGAACGAAATATTTTGACCACTTTTCGAACTTTTTGAATTAATGGTAATGTTTGCTGATGTACCAGAAAAGAAGAATTATCATCATCGTTTTTAGTGGAGATTATGAATAAACTATTTTCATTTTCATTATCTTCATCAATTAATTCGTCGCTCTGTTTCAAATCTGGGTGTAGGAACTGATGTAATGTTGGCATCTTCTTCATTATACAGACTATCCTCATTATTAGGTTTTTTATAGAGTGCGCCAATAACAGCCAACTGAATTCCATGCGCTAAACATAGCTGCTGATGTGTTTTGATTAACCTGCCTACCTTTGTCATAACTGCAGAGCCATCAGTGATAATACCTACAATATTCTTGATCGAAAGCTTAAAATTACTTAACCTATCGTTGACAAGCTCAACACATTTTTCTGCGGGAATTGTTCCAAAAGCACGAATTAATCCTAGATTCCAAAATTCTTTGTCAGAGTGGACATTAATATTTATGTAACGTCTATTTCTTATCGATATCCATTCATAGAAAGTGAGAGAAAATCTGTTTCCATTTCCATCGAGCAATTCTGCTTGATAATTCTTTAATTACTTCGTCTAGTATATTTTTACTGTAATTCAATATCATTTTGTGAATTGTTTTGTGATCCTTTGGTATGTTAGAAAAGCCTCTGGCTGTTAAGCCTTTTCTGATATCATATGATGTGCAAATAATGTTGAATGATAAACCATCACACGCAGTCATCCTAGCTAAAATAGCTGGCAATGAATCATCCATTTTTTCACTTTTAAAAAAGTTGTTTATAATTACTGAAGGTTTTGATGTCTGTAAAAATTCTGAAGAATCTAAAGCAGTGGGGCTACCTACATCTCTTTTTAACAAAATGACTTTATGAATTGTTTTTAAAGACCGCTTGTTGAACCTCCATGTGTTTTTATTATTTTCTTACACAATTTCTATCAATTAAAATTTTAAACTTTTTGAGCTTTCGAATGGTGAAATTATTTTGAATAGTGAAATTATTTCGAATACCGAAATAGCGGTATTCGACTTTTTTAATACCGGCATTTTGGCAACTATAAATTGTTCCAAATACGGGATCCCGGCATCCGGGATCCCGTTATTCCCATCCCTAGTTTGGATTTCAAATTCACTCTTTGCCTCTTAAAGTACTGCGCTCAAACTCTTTGTGCAGAAAAAAGTTTTGGAGTTAAGTATTGAGTTGCAAAAAAAAAAATTAATAATCAAAATAACAAAGTTTTTCAATCTTCAGTTTGATTTTATTGAAAAAAATTTCAGCATCACTCAAATTGTTATTTTATGGCTTAACAAGTGGGGAAAGAAAAAAATTAACAAACATTATGTAAAATTCAAAGTTTGAAAAAGGTTTTTTTTATCATATCTATTTTTCAATAAGAAAAGTTAAAACATTTTTAATTAACTATGGTAATCACAGTAATTAAAATAGATGCAAAGCTACAAGGCAGAAAAAAAGAAAGAATATAAAACCCTAACTATCCTCAGCATAAAAAATAAAAAAAAATGTATTAACTATATAAAAAAAAGAAAATTCAATTTACTTGGCTTTAGTTTTAGTGACTGAACAATACTCTGACATACATCTATTATTTCATTAATGGATGATCTATCATCCATTTTTAATGATATAAAATTTATATCATTCCTAGAGGAAGTTGTTTCATTTTGAGAAATATTGTCTTTATTTTGATTGCTGTTATAATTTGATTTGACTTGATCTATTGATTGAATATTAGTTACTTTATTGGCAGTGGGAGAATAGTTTGATTTAATAGGAATTTGTGTAGTTTTGATATTGTTAACTGGATCATTTAAACTTGCTTTGCGTGTAGGAGTTGTCACATTTTCATTTTTAAGTTCCTTAAAACTGCTTGACTGTCTGTTTTTACTTATATTATCTGAAGACAGAAAACTTTGACTATATGACGGTGTGTTTCTTTTTGCTTTCAAATCTTCATCACACACATTAATAACTTTTTCTTTATCTATACGACTTGACAATTGATTTATAACAGAAGGAAAACCTCCTTCATTTTTTTGTGGATCCAAAAAAGGTGGTTGAGGACTGGTAGGTGAAGAAGCACTAAAAAAGAGAAAACAATGTTGAAGTCATAATTTTTAGATTTTTCTTCTTCTTTATAAATACAGAACAAATACCTTAAAATATGAATAAAAAAAGTTATGGTTTCACAATTATTTAAAATATAACTAAAAAACATAAAAAACATTATAGAGTAGAGAGAGAAAAGATGACCAGATGAACCCTTGTATAATAATAAAGCTATTACAAAGTAAGTAAAGAAAAACAAACAACCGTGTTGTAAATTAAACAACCATGTCACACAAAAACAAACAACTATGTTGCAATTAGCTACTGAAAAGTTAGTTAACTTAAGAAAAAACAAACTGTGTTGCAAGAAATAGACTGTACTGTATGTTTGGAGAATTTTTTTAATTTAAACTAAATTTTCATAAATAAATTAAAAGACCAATAATAATTGATTAAAACAATGTTTTATATTTAAACATAATAACTAATACAATAAATTCACAAATATAGTTATATAAATATTTTAAATATATAACAATAAATATATAAGGCAAGTTTATTGAATTCATTAATTATATAATATATAATACTGTTATATATTGCATGTAAGAATATATAACTCATTCTCTTTATTTTTAAATAAATACTTAATGTATTTAAATATAAAAACTTTGATGTTCAATGTAAATAGTCCCTTTATAAGATAGACTTTATGATTTATTAAACTTTATGAAAATATTATAAGTTTATTTTATTTTGAAAATATTATAAGTTTATTTTATTTTGAAGAACTAACTGATTTAATAGTTTTTGATTTAACTCTCTAGTTATTGTTAAAAAATGAGGAAAGTAAATATTTTTCTACAAGTTACTTATTTACTTTTATATACTTTTTATATTTCTTTTTTTTATAAATATTTACTTTTTTATAAATAAATATCATAACTGCTGTTACGAAACGTATATTCCAATTGTACAATTGATTTTATACAAATTAATTTAGCTCGTATAAAATCAAACTATAATAAATATTTTTGCATATAAAAAGCAAAAAAAGTTGACAAATGCTTTGTTAAAACGAAAAACAAAAAAAAAATTTTAATGTTTCTTGTTGCAAATTTATTTTAATGTTGTTAATAGTCAAAAAAACTTTAACTATCAAATGCTTTATTCGATACTTTGATTAGCAAGTTGTCATGACAACCTATTTGTCAAGTTATTTGTTTTAAGCCAGTCTTTGCAATGACATTGGAAATGGTGGAGGCGTTTTTTAACGGTGAAAGGGAAAAAATAAGAAAAATGAAGAAAAGCAAAATCAAAATTTATTTAAAAAAAAGATGAATAAAAAAACAGCAACAAACAAAATAAAAACAAGATCAGGAAAAAACAAAAACAAAATACAAAGTTAAAAGTTTCATAATGTTTGAAAATAATAAAAAACAAAAACTACCATAATCAAAATACAAAGTTAAAAGTTTCATAATGTTTGAAAATAATAAAAAACAAAAACTACCATAATCAAAATACAAAGTTAAAAGTTTCATAATGTTTGAAAATAATAAAAAACAAAAACTACCATAATCAAAATACAAAGTTAAAAGTTTCATAATGTTTGAAAATAATAAAAAACAAAAACTACCATAATCAAAATACAAAGTTAAAAGTTTCATAATGTTTGAAAATAATAAAAAACAAAAACTACCATAATCAAAATACAAAGTTAAAAGTTTCATAATGTTTGAAAATAATAAAAAACAAAAACTACCATAATCAAAATACAAAGTTAAAAGTTTCATAATGTTTGAAAATAATAAAAAAGAAAAACAAATTTTACTACCAGTGAAAAAAGAAAGAAAAAGAATGATTTTTTTAACTTTTATTTTTTAAATTATTTTCTTACATCGTTCATACTGTAATGTATTTTAGTATTTTGTTTAAATTATCCTGTATTTTTGTACATTGTTTATTCTACAATGCAATTTTGTAAGCTGTTTGCATTTTTTTGTTGTTTTGTAGTGTTGTTGTTGTTTTGCATTTTTGCATATTGTTCATTGTAGTATATTGAGTATTGTATAGTTCATATTGTTATGTCGAATTATTTGCATTGGTGTGTATTTTTTTTAGTTTAATTTGGTTAAACATTATTATAAATGTATATTTTTTTAAAGCTTATTTCTTTTTCTTTATTTTATCTTTAATTTTTATTATATTTTTGTTATATTTTTTGTTATTCTGTTTTGTTTTTTTTGTTGTTGATAATAGTATTACTTCTTTTAATTTTAAATATTTATCGTAATCACAAGTTATTATTATTTTTAACTATTACTATTCCTATTTTATTATTCTCATATTTAAATGTTTTATGTTAGTGTTATGTTTAATCAGTTAACTGTTTGTAACTAACTTATATTTAGCTATTGTGTTTATAAAAACAAGTGACTCATTATCGTTATTATTGTTATTAATACTATTATTTTTTTATTATTATTATTTTTGTTTTTTTATTATTATTGTACTTTTTATAATTATTATAAACATTATTTAATTTATTATAACCATTATTATTTTAATCATTGTCATTAGGTGTTTACTAAATGTTAGCAGTTTTACTATTTGTAAACAACCTTAAAATGTAATACCAACTATTTCAGAATTATCTTGGTTGGTTGATTTCAGAACTATTGATTGTATATAAAATCAAACCTTAAATTGTGTGCAAGAGGTACCATGTTACTGTAATTATTTGTGTACTCAATGTTTGAAGAACGCACAGAATCGTATGGTCTAAATTAATTAACAATATTAAAATAAAATCATAAAAAATATGTTATTACTTTAAAAATTTTTTTTACTCTTCTTATCATGCAGATTGATTTTGTTTGTTGGTATCATGCACTGATTTAAACTTTAAATTAAAACTAAAAATTGTAACTATTTTAATTTGTTTATTAAGTTTTTATTTGTTTATTGTTTTTTAACTGAAAATCTATTTGATTGAATTATTGAAAATTATATTTATTTATTGAAGTATTAAAAATGAAACTTTTACATGCAACAAGTTTTAGCATAAAAATTTTAGTGCAATGATTTGATGGGGATTGATATATAAACAGTTCTTTGTAAAATATTTTAATGAATGGCATGAAAACAGCACTTTGGTGGATGTTTTGAGAAGTATAAACATTAAAACAGCACTTTGGGGGATGAGAATAAAAATAAACCTAAGTCATAGTTTGCAAATACTGTATTGTATTTAAATATAACAGTGAAATTTACTTTAAGTAATTTTATACCAATATAGTTTTAATTTCTTCTTAAATAGACAACTTAAAAAACTAACAAAAGATGGCATTTTAATAATAGTATACTATCAGGAATTTGACATCTCATGTCTCATGTACTTAATAGAAATAAAAAAAACAGATCATTTGATTATTCTTAAAACAATTATTTTTAATATCACAACAAAATTTTTACTTATGTAGATATCAAATAAGAGTTCCATTATCATATATACTATGCTTTGTGTTGGGCTTTTCTACATAAAAATCGGGACAATTATCACACTATAGATCACATAGAGTCAATAAAGTTTTCAACACAAAAAAGTGACCAGATTAAAATGTAGGGTAAATAATAATAATCAAATATTAATTTTGTTAAATACAAAAATAAAGGATCATAATCACCCTGCTACTGGAAACATATTATCTAGTACCAACTGTCACATGTCCTTCTACCTTGTAGGACATTGCTTGTAGTTGTTGCTTTTTAAGGTTAGGAATAAGCAACAACTAAAAAGTTAACAACAACTTAAAAATACTTCTCTGTTTCGGGAAGTATAGGCTAAAGATGGTGTCTCAATAAAAGTATTGGTCTTAAGCACATGTTAAGTGCACCCAGCTACTGCCTCGTAAATGTCACCAAATGTACATGCTTTTGGTTTCCTTTATAAATCTGTGTCCATGGCTATCACTAACTTATTTGCAAAGGTGCCAACAGTCATACGTCTGGGCATATACTTAACAATTTACCTATTTGAATGATATTTAATAGTGTCATTGTTTTTATTTAATATTTGCATCTGTTGCTATCTAGTTTCTCTATTCATCATATTCTAAGGATAAAAATATATACTTGATTCTTGTGGATTACTTGCTGGATTACTTAGTATGTCTTATATTCATTATATGCATATACCTAAGTATGTACTTGTTATACAAAGAGTGGGGGTGATTTGAATTGTATGCACACAAAATTTTGCTTTAGAAAATAGCATCTAGTCACTGATTGTTTAGCAAAATTTTGTAATTAGTGCACACATATCAATTGGGGACTTTGAACAGTGTAAGGGATTTACTAGTTAAAATTTAAATTTCTTTAAAATGAGATACTTACAAATATCAGCTAGCCGAAGTAAAACTATCTTTTCAATTGTTTAATTTTACATTCAAAAGATTCAACATGTTAAAGTTATGAAACTCTCACAAACAAATACTATTATTAGATTAAGCTTCAATTAGATAGTGCAAGAAATACAGCTCTAGAACATGTAAAAAATGATAATAAGTAACAAATTTGTAACTCTCAATACTGACCAAGTAGATTAGTCCCAAAGATGGATTTCCAACATGCTTGTTATCATTTTATAATACAATTAAAAAGTGATTCCCCCTCTATCTCTATTCTTTACAAATGTCCAGCCATGTTAAATAACAGCCACAAGAACAGCCTTATCTTTAGTCTTGGATTTACTAGATCATCATTTAGAATAACCAGTACACCCCTAGTTCATTGACCTATTGGCAACAGAGCTCATCACCAACCCCCTATAACAGATCATGATCAAGTCAACAGCAATAAAGACTAGATTAAAACCACAAATCGCATAATTGATTAAATGAAATGAAAAAAAATGGAACTATTATATTTTTACTTTAAGCACTAAGCTGCATTGCTTTTTCATTATTATTTCACACTTTGCAACTTGTGGTCCTGACAATATTTCTGTCTTACAAGAGTTTCAATAACTCTATTCTTATTACTGAGTTTAGATTTGTTAACTATTTAAAACTCAACCAACTTAACTCTATAAGTTAGTTAAGTTTTAAATTTTAAAACGAATCTTATTTTTATTTAAATTAATCTTAATTTTTTCTGTTTAATGACAATAATGTTAATAACATCCTCCAACTATTGCTTTTTCAGTCTTCTTATTTACAAGTTTTATTTATTAACAAGTTCATTGAGTCTTTAATTTAATTCTAACAAGAAAAAACTTTTTGAATTTAATAACTCATCTACTGTAATAGTGCATTTTTTTTATTGACTTAATTAACTGTAATAACAAAAAGGTTTTATCATGAATTAGATGGTAGTAGTGAGGCAAGGGCTATTGCTCTTTACATATCAAATAATTTTAATAAAATCTGCACACTGATCTTCTCTATAAACTTTCTTTGTATGACCTATGCTGAATAGAATTTAGCTTAATGAAATAACATAGACTTGTTATTATTATTAAATTTATAGAACTAAAAAATAAGAGAACCAAAATGATTCCACCCCTTCTGCCCTAAATAAAAAATTCGGAACTTTTTTAATTGTTTTTATTTTAATTATGCAAAATTCAATATTAATGCTTATTCATAAAGAAATATTTTCTCCAATAAGAAATCAAAGCTAAATTAAGAAGAAAATATGGCGAAAATATGTAAAATAAAAAAATCATCAAAACTAACTTCCATCTAACATCTAACATCTTCCATCAAAACTTTAACTTCCATCTAACATCTAACATCTTCCATCAAAACTTTAACTTCCATCTAACATCTAACATCTTCCATCAAAACTAACTTCCATCTAACATCTAACATCTTCCATCAAAACTAACTTCCATCTAACATCTAACATCTTCCATCAAAACTAACTTCCATCTAACATCTAACATCTTCCATCAAAACTTTAACTTCCATCTAACATCTAACATCTTCCATCAAAACTTTAACTTCCATCTAACATCTAACATCTTCCATCAAAACTAACTTCCATCTAACATCTAACATCTTCCATCAAAACTAACTTCCATCTAACATCTAACATCTTCCATCAAAACTAACTTCCATCTAACATCTAACATCTTCCATCAAAACTAACTCTTGCTTTTTTCAAATACTTTGCATAATTGCATTGGTTGTAAGACACTTTTGAAAACTTCAATGTTTTCTTAAGAAATGAGCAGTAAACTGCTTCACTGAAAAATCCAATAACCTTATCTTAGCAAAAAGCTGTTGAAATGTGATGTGCAGTGTTGAAATGTGATGTGCAATGTTGAAATGTGATGTGCAATGTTGAAATGTGATGTGCAATGTTGAAATGTGATGTGCAACTTCACTGTAATTGTCATTTAATTATCTTCTATCAAGGTTGAATTCTTTAATAACTAAATATTATTATTTTATAAAAAGATAATATTATTTTTGATTCTACTACATAAAAAAGTAATTACTCCAAGTCATTTAACCTCATAAATTTTTTTCTTATTGTAGATCATATGCCACTCAACATTTTTTTCGGCTGCTGGACACCAGAGGCCAGGAAAAATAACGATTTAAAGCTGGCTATATATACATATATACATTAGTGATGTGCCGGGTACCCAGTTTGGACCTGGTAATTCAGCTGTTTTACTGGGTACCTGGAATCGGCCATTTTGTTGCAGTACCTGGCACTTTAAATCTTTCAAAACCAGATATAATCGCAAATCTTATACAAAGGCACATAGATACTTGCCCCATTCCAGATAGCGAATGCAAAAACAATGAAGAAACTTTTCTAACTGTAACTTACACTGATTTATTAAATTATCTATTATATTCACCAAGTTCTTATAGAGCTGAGGATATAAAGGCCTATAAAAGCACGGAAGCATATAATCAAAAGTTAGAAGGTTGGGTCAGGAATGCAAGAGTTATTATCATGGGAAGTTAGAAAATTGTTAATAATATGTTTGGTAAAATTTTTAGCTGTTTCATTCTCAACATCTTAATGATACCCAAGTTAATCCATGAATTGTTGCAGAATTTAATACTCTAATTGCAAGGCAGGCCTCGCTGAAGCATGTACACATATTGCTGCAGTTCTATTTTGGATAAAACTGTTAAAATATGAGAACAGTGAAAACAGTAACTGTTTATAATTCTTAATGGTTAACACCAAACTCACCAGCAAAGTTAACAACAAAAGGTTTTTTTAATTCTAAGAACAATCCTTAAGTCAGCTTATCAACAGTCTACAGTATCTTATAACTTCAAAGTACCAGATGGTATTGTTGAGTGTTCATTTAAAAAAAAAAAAAAAGATTAGAAATTAAATTTCCATACAGTTATAGAAAAAACATAACAAGATATGATTGAAAATGAAAAAACTTACCTTTAACTAGAAAAAAACAGACAATCTCATAGTAGTTAGTAGCCATTTATCATTGAAAAAGAACACGAAACATTTTGCGTAATGAACGTATAAAAGCAATATCATTTTGGGAGGTTATTAAACTTTACTTTAATTTAGTATTGTGCCTCCAACTAACAAGAAAACATTAATATTCGAATAAGTATTTTTATACACACACCCAAAAATTACTGTTCTTTCCACACAAAAAAAGGGCGGATGTTGTTTTGAACAAAAATATGCCTTGCTCAATTTTAAATATCACTTTAAGGAGAAAAAAGTGCAGCAAAAGTTCCATTCTATTACTTTGAATATAGATTATTAGATCATTTAAACCAATAATGAATGTTAACTTTTAATGGCCTCATGCATATGTTGATAATTGTGCATTTAAAAACATATTTCTAAACAGTAAATTGCAAAAAAGTAGTCCTTTCTAAAATGATAAAGAAAACAGAAAAAGTGAAATCCCAATATTTTGAACCACGGATAACTCAATCTTCTAGTAACTCAAAAAAAACCCATTAAAACTTATCTGGATAGAGCGATCCCAATCAACACTAAGCAGATTTTTGTCAGGTCAGGTTATCCTGCTACCCAATACAATCTGCTTCATACCCTGCTGCCTTGTAGGATACGCCTTTTTAGGCAAAGGCTAGGAGATGCTAACTATGACTTAAAACACCCCCTACCTTAGGATGATTGGTTGAGTAAAGGCTAGAGATGGTGTCTCAATAAAAATACTCATCTTGAACAGATATTAAATGCATCCAGCTACAGTCTTGTAGAAGGCCTCCTAGGCAAAGACTAAGAAGGTAAACAAATCTATCTGTTGACCAGCCTTGCACCCTTTCTTCATCTATTAGGCTGGCGCAGATGTATTTTTAATACATTGTTTCCAGTTTAGGATGTTGAATGCTGGATCTTTATGACTCAATGCATGGGTTTTGCTTGTGTCTCTGTTTTTATGACTAGGTAACTCATTCTATTATCTCCTAATGAGGGTACAGCTCTAAAACTCAGCTTTTGGATCTGAGGCAGGCTAGTAGTCAGGTTTTCTGAACTCTGTGGTAGCTCTCAGAGAGGCTGATTCCATCAACAGCTGAAAAATATCAAAGTATTAACAGTGCCATGTTGCCCATGATGGTGTCCCTGTTTGTACTTTTGGTATGCATTGCCAAGACCACATTTGGAGCTCTTTGTTAAGGCTTAAGGTTTATTAATAGTAATGAGGCAATTGCTTAGGCTATTGAACAGTGTACTGAGTACTATCTATGCTTTGAGTCAAGTTCTTTAACAAATTTAAAAATAAATAAAGTACCAAAAACTATAAAACAAAAAAAACCATCGTCATCACCAAGTTCTCTAAACCTATCATTCACTAATATTCGTGGTCTCTGAAGTAACTTTTCTTCTGTTAAGTCTTATCTCTTGCAAAGTTCACCAGACCTACTTGCTCTTTGTGAGACTAATTTGAGTTCAGCTGCCTTATCTTGTGATCTTAGTCTTGATGGTTATCTTCCTTTAATTCATAAAGACTCCAAAAGTCACATGCTTGGCCTGGGCATTTACATTCGTAAGAATTCACCAATTTGTCGGGAAACTAGGGTTGAATCCCCAGACTATTCTTTTATGTGCTTTCGTTTATCACCACTTCACTCTATAGCCTTTCTCTTTTTGTTATATATCGCTCTCTCTCATCTCAAGACTGCACTCTTTTTGATGTTATTTTCATTATATTGACCAAGCCCTCTCTCTTTATCCAACAGCCAATATTGTTGTTGTTGGCGACTTAATCACACTGAATAGGTTGGTTCTAGTGTCAGTGACTCTCCAGGCATTAAAGCCCACAACTTTTGCCTTTCTCAATCCCTAACTCAAATAGTCAACTTTCCAACTTGCTTTCCAGACAACCCGAATCATTTACCTTCTCTACTCGACTTATGTTTTGTTTCTGATCCTAGTCAGTGCTCAGTTTCTCCACATTCACCCTTAGATGCTTCTGATCACAGTTTGACCTCTCTAAAACTACTATCTCATTCTTCTTCATCATTTAAATCCCCCTATCATTGTACCTCTTACAACTACTTTAAAGCTGACTCTTTCTGTGATTTTCTTCGTGATGGACCTTGGGTAGAAATTTTTTATCTTCCTGTTGTATAACTTAATATAATAACATAACTTAACATAACTTAATGGATTCAGGCTGGCATGGAATCTTTTATTCCCTCTCAACAATTCAAGGTCACACCTCACTCTTCCCCATGATTTTCCTCACATTATGCTGCAATTTCCAATCGAAATCGTTACTTTCATATTTATCAACAAAACAATTCTCCAGAAAAGTCTGCTTATTACTGCTAGAAACCATTGTAAAAATGTTTTGTCTAATCCCAAAGCCCGCTATTCTTAGGTCATGAAATCTCGTATTTGATCACAAAAATTAAGCTCTCGTGACTTCTGGAGAATGTTTAATATTAAAAATAAGGGCAAATCTGTAATTCCACCCCTCTTGTATGGTTCAGACTTTGTCACCTCACCTAAAGACAAAGCTGAATTGTTTTCTAAGAACTTTTCATCAGTATCATCTCTTGAATCCACTAGTTGTGTTCTACCTGATATAGCCGTCAAACAGGTTGATCCATTGCTTAACATTCATATCACTCCAGCTTCTGTATCTAAAGTGATTTCCTGCCATGACTCTTCTACAGCTTGTGACCTGGACAACATACCTGTTATAGTCTTGCAGAAGTGTTCTCCGGAGCTATCATTTATACTTTCAAAACTATTCAACAAGTGCTTATAAGAGCCTTGTTTTCCAGCCTGCAGGAAAGCGGTATCTGTTATTCCTATTTTCAAAAAGTCTGGAGAACAATCTGATTTGTCTTACTACCGTCCCATTAGTCTTCTTCCTATCATAAGCAAGGTTTTTGAATCTTTAATTAACAAACACTTAATCTCTCATCTTAACAAACACTTAATCTCTCATCTTGAATCTAATAACTTACTTTCTGATTATAAATATGGATTTTGATCTTCTTGTTCTACAACTGATTTGCTAACAGTAATAACCGATAGGTTTTATTGTGCATTAGATAAAGGTGGAGAGATTAAGGCCATCGCTCTTGACATTTCTAAAGCTTTTGATAAAGTTTAGCATGCTGGTCTTCTTACAGTGTATCGGGTAACATCTTTAAGATTATTGAATCCTTCCTTTCCAATTGTAGTATAAAAGTTGTCCTCGATGGACAGCACTCTTCTTCTTATTCTGTAACTTCAAGGGTTCTTTAAAGTTTTATCATTGGCCCTATAATTTTTTAAATTAACATCAACTTTCTTCCAGATATTCTCACATCTAAGGTGACATTGTTCGCTGATGATACTACCATTTATTCTTGTCATGATAAGAAGCCAACACTCTCTGATTGCTTGGAGGGGGCATTTGAGCTTGAAGAGGATCTCACTTCTGCTATAGCATGGGGCTCACAATGACCGGTGAACTTTAATTCAGATAAAGCTCAGTTTTTTTTCAGCCAATTCTTATTGAAATAATTTAGATCTATTTATGAACGGTAATGTACTCGATGAGTCATCTACCCTTCATCTTCTAGGATTAACTCTTACTTCCAATCTTTCTTGGAAATCATATATCAAATTGATTGCAAAATTAGCATCTGCTAAGGTTGCATCTCTTTATCAAGCTTGACACTTTCTTACTCCGGATTCTATTCTCCATCTCTATAAATCTCAAATCCGGCCTTGTATGGAATACTGTTGCCTTATCTGGGGTGGATCTAAATAATGCCCTATCTAATGATGCCCTTTCTCTTTTAGACAAGGTGCAAAAACGCATTGTAAACATAGTTGGACCTGCTCATGCAGCCAACCTCCAACCATTATCACATCGTCGTAATGTTGCTTCTCTTTCTCTTTTCTACAAATACTATAATGGGCACTACTCTAAAGAGCTAGTGTTTCTTGTTCCATTTACTAAAATTCATTCTCTTGTTACTCGTTATTCAATTAAGTCTCATCCTTTTTCTATGACTGTTTCTAAGTGCTCCAAAAACTCTTATTTGTCTAGTTTTTTCCTCAAACATCAGTGCTTTGGAATTCACTTCCTTCATCTTGCTTTACTGATTCATATAATTTGCAATCCTTTAAGTCATCTGTCAATCGTTATCTTGCTCTACAAACTTCATCTTTTTTCTTCCAGTAACTTCCAACTCTAATTAGTGGTTGCTTGCAGCCTTGTTGGAAGCAAAGATGTTTTAAAAAAAAAAAAGAAAAAAAGATTGCTGACATCTTTAAACTTATGCTGTACATTCCAGACGATGATATTTAAGACTTAATAAATGGCCAAGGATATTACCAAGCACAAATTTAACTTCTTGAGAGTGTGTGAGAGAGAAAGTTATTTAATATACTTTAAAAAAAAATGATTTAGACAAAATAATATTTTGTTTAATTAATATTTTAAACATCTGTATAGTTTAATGGAATATTATTTTTAAACTATTGTTCAATAAATGCTAATTAAATGCTGCTAAAGATGGACATAAGTTAACCAAAGCACATACTGAATGAACAATTTCATCTATGTTGAGATTCTTCATCTTTCGTAAATCAACTGGTATCAAGTCAAAGAAAACAAGACTTTTTGTCATATTTTATATACCCAGAAGTTTAGAAAATCTAATTTCTGGTTGTTGTTTTTTTAGTTAGTTTCGACATATAATTTATAACACCTATTATGTATTATTGATTTTTATAAAGTTTTATGTGCAAATAAAAGACTCCCCTAAAAATCTATATCTGTACATATATATATATATATATATATATATATATATATATATATATATATATATATATATATATATACACACAGATATATATATATATATATATATATATATATACACACAGATATATATATACACACAGATATATATATATATATATATATATATATATATATATATATATATATATATATATATATATATATATATATATATATACACACAGATATATATATATATATATATATACACACAGATAAATATATATATATATATATATATATATATAAACACAGATATATATATACACACAGATATATATATATATATATATATATATATATATATATATATACACAGCCCCTAATCTTTTAGAGGTGGGCTTCAGGTCAGCAAAAAAAATTTAATACAAAACTTTTACCATAAAATAAAACTTTTAACATAGAAAACTTCTAGGTTGGCATTGCCGCATGCCAAAAATAATACTTAGGGCTGATATATATGTGTATATATATATATATATATATATTTATATATATATATATATATATATATATATATATATGATTTTTTAAAGGCAAATGAAATTTTTTAGAATTTATTGGCTTTGTTAGTTTGCTATAATCATGAATAATAAACATCTAAAAATGACTAAAGACTACAATACTAAAAGGAGTAGTCTGTGAAGGGTTTGAAGTGTGGTTATGGGTTTGAAGTGTGGTAAAGAGTTTGAAGTGTGATATTAGAAAAACATTAAGATTTGTTAAAATCAAAAATATAATCAAATTAAAAAAACATACTGAAAGCCATAACAATAATGATATGTTGAACATTTGCAAAAGTGATTTTTTATGATAATACTTATGTTTAAAATTTAAAGTAAAAATAACATAAAAAATGACATTAGCATTTTCATGTCTAAATAGTGAACTTTTTAAAACATTTATGACAATTAAATTTATGACAATTAAAGTTTTCAAAATCTTTTCAACCTCCATATTGCACCAAGTTTCAACTTGATTGTTCCTGTTGTATTGAGTGGTAGAAGATATGCCTGCAATAAAATAAATATAACATTATTAATTTTTGTTTACAAATAAATATAAACATAAACAGATTATGTATTAAACTTTAAAATTAAATATCATTGTCATAAAAGTTCATATGTTTTAAAAAAAAAAAACATGCACAACATATATATATTTTTTAATTATTCACCTCCCCAAGCCCGAGAGAGCCACTACAGTCTAGGAGGCTACTTTTGTGGTTACAACCCTCTCTCAACTCTATAACTCTAAAACACAAACCTCGACAAACAAGGCCGCTGTGCGGAGAAACAAGTCGAGAAATTGTAACTATCATTATTTAACCAAATATCCCAGAAACTACTTTTATATTTAGGTAATTAGTGAAAAACACATAACAGTCTTTTTAATACCAAGTTTTTAAAGAAGAAATATGTTATAAATACACAACAAATTATTCATAGAAGTATTTGTGTTTGCTAGATAAAAAATGACTTAAAGCATGACATATCTTTTAATTAAATATTTGTTTACAAACAAATACTGTACCACAAGCCAATGCAATCACACCAAGCAATCACAACAAGATTTCATCCATATTGCAAAAGCATCTCTAAACAGTTGCAAGAAAACAAGCAGATTAGTCCCTACACAAAATTACTTGAAAAAAAGGGTTTACTAGTATGAATCAAAGTTAGCTCTTGACACTAAATATAATACAAAACTTCTGTAAGCAGTTGAACAGTGGAAAAACGTGTATAAATTTTTTAGAAAATATAAACAAATGTACAGATCACAGATCCAAATGATATAGGAAATAGATTAAATCATAATTGCCAAAAATTTTATAACCGCATATAAAAACATGTGGAACACCATTATTACTTACAATATGCAAGTGAATCTAAACAAATCTGTTAATCCAGATTGGAGTTAGCCTAACATCCTTATTTGGATGTTAGGCTAACTCCATAAATTAAAGATGATTTTATAAAATTGGTGTGGAATAAGGGAGGTTGATTTTTGAACTCGACTTACCTGACTCATCATATAGCTAGAGCCATTTGAAAATTTGAACAATAGAGTTTTTTAGACTATTAAAGAACTAATTAAAATTTTTTAACAAACTTCAATCAATTTTTTCATATACAAATTTTTTCATTTTTTACATTTGCAATTCAAAATGAAATAGAAATTTTTGCAAAAACAGGAACTTGTTTAAAAAACATTGTAAATAAGCAACCGGTTAAACAAAAATAAAAATAGCTGTGGTTAAAACTTATTGTAAATGGCTCCAAAAACTTGAAAAACTACTAAATTTCAATTTGAGGTTCAAAAAATGATTTTCCTCCTAATGTTTTACCAAAATATGGGAACGTTAATAGATACTTTTATTTCATGCAATCCGAATTTAAAAATAAATCTGACATAGTTGATAAAACTCAAGAAGAACTTTTGGATTTACATTAAACTTTGTTAAATGTAATCCAAAAATTGCCCTGGATAACATTTAACACAATAAAACTTATTAATGAAAAAATGTGCAAAAAATGACCTTAAGTTGCAGCATACAGTGTATTGAAAAACCTTTATGATATATCTGCCTGCAGATGTAACTTAAATGAAGTTACCTGCTGTGATGATAGACTGAAACGCAAAAAACTAATCTGCAGTAAAAAACATTTTGCATGTGTTTACCCCAGAGAGCAAGGATGGTTGATCACTTAACTTTTTCTTAAGTTTCTTTACATACTATGTATTACATGGTTTCTTTAAACCTACTTCTTAGTAGTTATATAAGAGTGTGTCTGGAGGTTTCTTTTTGATTATAAATTTGTAATACTTTGTTTCAATTTATTCAGGTTTGAATAAATTGAATAAATTCACACTTGAGGAAAGAGAATACATCAAAGACCTAAAGAGTTAATAAAAAACTTAATACAAATATAAACATTCAGTTAGAGCCAATAGTTTGGAATGCTATAAAAAAAGAAAAAAGAAAATTAGCTAAGTGTCCAAAACAAGTTGCAGTTACTTTTTCCGATTTTGGTAAATCGCTTGCATTTGATATTACTATGGAGTCTGATTCAGTATAAAAATAAATTCATATTTTTCTGATTAAAGGTTTTTTTAATTAGCATTTTAATATGAAGTAACTAACCATTTAAAAGATATAAGTTTTAATAAAAATTTTAAAATTATTATTTTATAAAAAAACACATCAAAATCAAATTATAATTAAAATCTTCTATTTACTAAAATCCAAGAAATAGATTAATGCATAAATTATTTTTGAAATTTTTATATAATTTTGCTTCATTTGAGACCCAACATAATATACTTTTGAAAAACTTTTTTTCATAATATTAGAGACCTGTCTGATGTTTAAGGGTCTTGTGCAACCCCTAAAATTACTTTTTTATTCAAAAAAAAGTTGTTTAGAAGCAGTATTACAATTACTTTCGATTACAATAACTTTACTCTGGCTGAGATAAATAAAACATTTTGATAGCATCTTTTAGATATCTGAATAAAAACATCAACACTCATAAAATAATGATTCAATAAACTTAAATAATTTTTTTCAAATCGAATCTGGAATCAAAGTGACACTTGATTTGCAAATAGAATCGATTTGCTGGGCCCTAAATATATATATTGAAAATGTCTGCCTAATATATTTATATATGTATATATATATATATATATATATATATATATATATATATATATATATATATATATATATATATATATATATATATATATATATATATTAGGGTGCATTGAAAAACAGAATTTTTATTAAATTGCCTGGTAATAGCTCTAAATATATGTTATATAATAAAATATCACTGAATTAACAATAAATTTCGAAATTAAAATATTTTTAGAGTTGCCTCTAGTCCCTTGAACATTTTAGGGCCCCTAATATTCTGGGAAAAAAAAATTCTTCAAAAGTAGATCAACCTGGTACTCAAAAGAAGCAAAATTTTATAAAATGTTTGAAAATAATATTTGTTTTATATAAAAATAATAATTTTTATATAAAACAATTATTCATTGCATAATAACTTTGGTTTTTCAACTAAAAATAAAAAAAGTGCATTTTTACAGGTTTTTCGATAATATTTTTTTTTTTAAAGTTTTTTTATAAAACAATTATTATTTTCAAACATTTTATAAAATTTTGCTTCTTTTGAGTACCAGGTTGATCTACTTTTGAAGAATTTTTTTTCCCAGAATATTAGGGGCCCTAAAATGTTCAAGGGACTAGAGGCAACTCTAAAAATATTTTAATTTCGAAATTTTTTGATAATTCAGTGATATTTTATTATATAGCATATATTTAGAGCTATTACAAGGCAATTTTAAAAAAACTCTGTTTTTCAATGCACCCTAATATATATATATATATATATATATATATATATATATATATATATATATATATATATATATATATATATTAAAAGCAAAGTATATATATATATATATATATATATATATATATATATATATATATATATATATATATATATATATATATATATATATATATATATATATAAAGGTCCTTAATTTCTGAATTTGGGTAGTACCCAAATACAATTAGCACTGTCGAAAATTGTCTAGAATAGCCACTGGTGTATATATATATATATATATATATATATATATATATATATATATATATATTTACATAGGCTTTAATTATTTTAGGATTATTTTTTTAGGAATAATAATCAGATCTACAAAATATTGAACCAACATGCAAACATATAATTTAAGAAATCGGATAATTTTGCATTAGAGTGTGTTCGGTTAGTAAATTTTTGTAGTATTAAGTCTTAAATTATTATAATAAATAATAATATATAATTATTATTTAATTAACAATTTAATAATAATTATAAACTATTTTTAATTGTATGCTGTTGTTTTAATAAATTTTAGTTATTCAGTTTAGCAGTGTTCCTTATAATCTCCCAAACTAATATAGTTAGAAGTTTTTTGAATAAAAAGTGTTAATATACTTTTTTCATCTTTTTTATTTTAATACAAAAAAATTTTTATTATTATTTTATTAATTTTACATTTTAATATATTTAATATACATTTAATATATTTAATATAACTTATATATATTTATCATAACTTACCATAACATAGGGTTACTTTAATCCATTTTATTGCAATTTTTAGATTTAACGATCAATTTTGCTCTATTCAAAATTTTTTGTCAATTTTTTTTATTCAAAATATTTTTAAAGATATCAACCTTTAATTCAAGCTCATTGATTTATAAAATAAATTATTAACAGATATACTTTTTAGTTTTTCAAAATGTTACCCTGGGTTGGTGTTTCTTTAAGCCATGTATACTTGTTGCGCTGTTTTGTTTCATTTACTTACAAATTACTTAAGTAAATACCTTCATAATGTTAGAGCAAGTACTTACCTAAAATTTACATCAAGAAATACTTCTGTTTTGTTTAAATAATTGTCTTCAGATCAATTTAAAGCAAAAGAAAAATAGATATTATTCAGAAAACTTTGTATACTGTATTAATGTTTTTCTGTTCCATAACAGAAAAATAACTGTTTATAATTAAAAAAATAACTAAATTGGTAGGTAGGTAACAACTCTATATAAATATTTATGTTTAAAAATAATTGTTTTAGTCCGATTTAAAGGCACGCAGCTTAGACTTATATTTACTGTTAGATGTTGCACTAGAGATATCACATTTAACTTTTTTTTGTTTCTGGGGTGCTTCTAGGGCATTTTTGATTGGTATAACTTCTGATTCTTCTGAGTCAGGACAGATTTCTTTTCCTGGTGGAACATTTAGTTTCTTTTTGCGCTTTAATATTGAAGTTCCAAGGTCTGCACGATTGTCGTTCAAATGACTGATAAATGCTTGTGAAGTAAGGTTTAAATCAACAGATAATCGATCCTGCAGTGGCAACCAATTAATAAGAGCTTCTTTATTGCAAGGATAAATTCCACACTTAGCAAACCTGATATTAAATTTTCACTTGAAGTGTCTTTTATTAATTCCAGCACTTTTTTTAGTAGTGATGGAAAGCATCCTTTTGGAAGTGTTGTTGATTTTTTACCTGCAGGTGATTCTTTCCATGAATTCAAAACAGTTTTCCATTTACTTTTTAGTGGCCTAAAATAGGCAACATCTAGAGGCTGTTTCAAATGTGATGAGTTAGGAGGTAAACACACAAATACTATGTTATTTACTTGACACAGTTTTAAAACATCCTGACTAATGTGTGATGATAAATTATCCCCAATGAGAACTTTTTTTCCAGTTGTTTTTTTCAGTATAGGAAGCAGGTAAGCAGTAAACCACTCCTCAAATGTGACACTATCCAACCATCTATGTTTTGTGCAATTGTACCTAGTTCCATAGGGACTGTTTTCAGTCCACGTTGACCACAGATTTTCTGATTTGTAGACAATATAAGGTGGTATTGTACATCCAGCAGCGTTGCCGCAAAACATGACTGAAATATTGGACTTTGATGAGTTCATTACTCTTTCAGGGTATTTACAACCTCTACGACAAATAATTTTTTTGCAGCCTGGGTCATCACTTAGGTTTGTTTCATCATAGTTGTATATATTTTCTGCTGGCACATTTGTAACAACTTGGGAGAGGTTTTCAATAAACTTGCTTAAGGTTTTTTTGTTAACAGCAGCCCAATTACATTTTATATTAGCTGCCAACCGCGTGGTGAGCATAAGATGTCTTTTTTAAAATAATTTACTCCATTCAAGTCCTGGAAAATTGTTTCTAAACTGTGGAATAGTTTTATTTTGGGTAGAGAGATAATCCTTTACAATAAATCTAAAATCCAATTCATCAACAGGGAATCCAAACTCAGACACTGCCAAGATGTGAGAAACAAAAGCAGATTCTTCCAAAGCAGTAAATGTTGTAGGATATCCTGGTTGTCCATTGTGTTTTAGCTTTAGTTTACTTTGGATAATAGTTCTAGATATGTCAAAATGTTTAAATGCAACTCTCTGACTCATTCTGCCTTCATTAATAGCATTAAGGCACTGTTGGAGCATTAATAGCATTAAGGCACTATTGTTTTCTTGAGAACAATCTACATACTTTCTGGAGCCCGGTCTCCTAGAATACATTCTTGGCATTTTCATAAGCTGAAATATAAATCAATCAATATATTTTACCAACAACAAAAATAATGTTTACAGTATAAAATAAAGTTTTTGTAAAATTATTACAATACTATTATTATGAATAAAAAATGTAAAGGAACTTTTGTGAAGAGCAATGATATTGCAAATAGTAAGTAAAAACTAATTCAAAGCAGAAACTCAACATAATTCAAAAAAAGACAAATAACAACAACAAAAAAGCCATTAACATAAAATAATATATATATTATTAATATATATTATATTAAATGCTAATGACTTTATTATATTTGTTATAATAATAATGATAATAATACATTTAATAAAGAAATAAATCATACCACCAAAATAAATAAATAAAAAGTATATTTATTTAATATAAATAAAATGATTGGAGATTTAATAAATGATATGGGGTTACTTTAGGTCCAGATTAAATTAAAGCTTTTACATAAAAACTAATTTAAATGTGATTAGTTATTTTTTTCTCACAGCTAAATAAAAAAATAGTTAAAAAAATATTTTAATCTTTTTACCAAAGTGTTAATCTAGCAACCTCAGAGATTTTTTATCTCTGTAGTGTGTGCAATAATAACAAACCACATAAAGGTACTGCCGAGTGAATTTCACTAGCAAATTCAGTTTATTTTTGACATCCAACTTAAAGTTAAATTATTCAGTGTGCAGCAAAGGCAATATGATTTTATAACAGAATTAGTTATATATAAATAAAAAAATAAAAAAAACGCACCACTTTTTAACGGGTGATGCGGAAGTTATCAGACAAATCCTAATTTCATTATTTGAGCATAATAATCAGTTTTTGTGGTTTTATGCGTAGGCATAAACAATCTATAAAATATAAACTTTATTATTTGAAACACAATTTTTTAAAATGAGGTTAAATGCAGCTGAACGAGAATCTTTTCGGAAGCGACTAAAAATTTTTTTTGTAAATAAACCTAATATAAAAAAAAAAATAATCGTAAATCATTTTGAAAAGGAAGGATTTGCTCGAAGTACAATATATGATAACCTAAAAAGACTTGAAACTGTTCAATCGTTTTCTGATAGAAAGCACCCTGGTCGTCCAACATCCTGGACTAGAGAAAAGAAAGCCGAATTAACGAGACTTGTCAACAATCGAAAAGGGGTCAGTCAGAGAAAAATAGGTATTAAATTCGGTGTAAATCAATCGACAATTGGTCGTCAGTTAAAAAAAAATGAATATTAAATATAGAAAACGCGAAAAGACTCCAAAATACACTATAGAACAACAATAAAGACAAAGAAAAGAAGCAGGAAACTAGTTAACCAACTCTATAACACAAAATTGCTTCTAGTCACCGATGACGAAAAATACTTTTGTTTTGCAGGGGACAACATGCCTGGAAATTCTGGGTACTACACAAACAACAAAAAGACATGCCCAGAAAGTGTTCATTTTATAGGTAAAGAGAAATTTCCAAAAAAATTATTAATGTGGATAGCCATATCTGACCGTGGTATGTCCGAGCCATTGTTTCGCACTTCCAAGGCTGTAGCGATCAATTCATCAATCTATATTAATGAATGTTTAGAAAAACGACTTCTTCCATTTATTCACAAGTATCATGGAGACTTTAACTATTTATTTTGGCCAGATTTAGCAAGTTCTCATTATTCTAAAGATTCTCTAAATTGGATGGACCAATATGTTTATTATGTTGATAAAGAATCCAATTCCCCAAATGTACCTCAAGCACAACCAATTGAAAATTTTTGGGGACATTTGGCAAAGAAGGTTTACGAGGGAGATTGGCAAGCTTCAACAGAGCAAGTTTTAATTGATCGCATTAAACTAAAACTACAAGAAATTGATTTAAACTTTTTACAGTCGCATATGAAAGGCGTCAGAGCAAAATTGAGATCAATTGCAGATGGTGGTGTTTTTTCATATAAAAAATATATTTTTATTAAAAGATAAATGCTTTATTTTAAAAAAATATAATAGTAGTTTGTTTTTTTATTTATAAATAAGTTATTGACGTTTTTATTTTGTCCGATAACTTCCGCATCACCCGTTAAACGCTTGAACAGGAGAGGCATGAAACTCAAATTTTCTGTGAGTGGATTCAAATAGGTCTGCAAGGCATAAAGTAACCTCATGTTACGGTATATATATATATATATATATATATATATATATATTATTATATAACTTATATATATTATAGTATAACATTATTATATATTTAATATAACTTATAATACATTATTATATATTTAATACAAATTTTTTTTGATCATTATTAGATATGAGAAGTAAAGCTGCAGCTGCTCTTGGAAACAGAATATTAAAAGATCTTGTATCTATTACTAAAACTGACAAAACTGATATTTTGGATAAAAGTAAAACGGATAGAGCTGAAAAAAAAAAGGGTTTGCCTGCAGTCTGTTGCAATATATAGTATTATAATCCAAAATTTATCTTGTATTGCTTGCAATAGTAAAGACGATAAGGTAGTTTAGTCTATCGCAGTATATCATCTGATAACCTAAGCTAAAAAGGATCAATTGAAAAGATTCATCATCAGTTTTACAGCAGAATCAGGAGTAATGAAAGGAAAATATCTTACAGAGACATTTGAAATGGCTTAAAAAGTGTTAACACATTACAACAGTGTCGAGTCTTTGTTAGGAATCATTTTGAATAACACTAATGTCAACATTGGCTCTAAAACTGGGCTTTGTGCCAGCCTTAAACCTTGGCAGAACAATACATAAAAATGGTTGTGCACCGCAATGATTTACCTTTGTGCCATATTATAGAACATCTCGATGGCAGTACAAACACTCAAATAACATTTTATGGTGCAAACGGTAAAGCTACTGCACAAGATCATCATAAACCGATTGCCAAATTTAAACCTCTTTAGACTTGTTTAGTTGTTCTAGAACAGAGTGTGATCAATATCTTAAGTTCTGACCAAAGATTATTGCTCAAATATGGCAAGGGTGGCATAAGTTCAGGTAAACACAATTTTATTAAATAAATATAAAAATTAATCTGCAGCTTAATTTCATATAAGTTTTGCAGTTTAAATTCATTACATACTCTTATTTATTACTCTAACTTTAATTAGTTGTCAAAATGGAAAAATATCTATGAAAGTTTAGGTGCTATAAATTCAATATATACTAATTATAAAGTTGGTCCAGTTAATCATACCAAGTGGCTGACATTAATAATACAAATTTTAGTTTTGTACTCAAGAACAGAACAACCTACTCCAGTTTTTAAATAAATTGTTAAGTACATAGAGACAGAGTATGGTCCTCTTTGGTTTGAAATTAAGAAATCTAAAAGCTTTTACGAAAAACATTAAAAAGAATAAAAATTTTTAACCAATCTATGCAAGACATTATACTACTTGTTGTTTTAAGAAATGCTTGTCTTCTCACAGAAAACTTTCTTTTATCCCTTGTAAATGATCTGAAAGATGAAGGAACTAGAGCAGTTAGGCTGATATTAAAATGTCAAGACAACCCTTCAGTTGCCTCAGTTGATAAAATCTTTGATGACATTAAAGGTAACAAAATTCCAAACATAAAAAATTTGAATATTGAGTGTGATACATAAAAAGAGCTAGTTTCTGATTATCAACTAATCTATGACCTGCTACTATCTATGAGCAACTAATCTATGACCTGCTACTGAGAGCTTATCTTGTCAGGAACTTTGTAATATGATTAAATGACATTAGGAAAACAAAAAAGTCGAATGACAAGGAAAAAGTTCAATTTTAAAAAAGATTTTAATATATAATATATTATATACATAAATTTTAATACATCATATTTATCATATTTTATGTAAATATTACAAATATTTACACTATTTTATAAAACTACCTGTAGGATTGTAGGATTTTATAATGTATAGTATCATAAAAAATTATGAGAGCATTAATCAAAAAGTATATTAAGTTATTTTATTTATATTTAATATATATTAATATATATATTTATTAATATTTTGTTATATTAAGTTTTAAAACTTTTATATTCACTTGTTATATTAAGTTTTAAGTTTTTTATATTCACTTGTTATATTAAGTTTTAAGTCTTTTATATTCACTTGTTATATTAAGTTTTAAGTCTTTTACTTTATCCTAGAATAAATTGTTATAAAAATTTATTATTTTGTTCGGTAATATTTGGCACTATTGTTGGATTATATCTAGGAGAAATTTAAGGCAGATCTAGGCTGCAGGACCTTTGCACCCATGGAGTTGAAAATATTTTGATAAGTAAATAATTTCATTAGCCTTAATCTTCTGATCGGAATATAATGCCTTTATTGGGTGTTATGTGTTAAATTTAGGTGAAAAATTAAGTGCGCTGTGCGCTTCACTTTTATAATATTAAATCTGAAATAAAAATAAGAAAATTATAATAGCTTTAATTGAGCTATCAATTTGTTCATAAAATCTTCAAGGTTTTACATTTAACTGTTGGGAATCAAATTCTGCTTCCCATCTCCTACAATTGGTTGCTGCCATTGTCCTGTATTACATAGCATATAGTATATTTAATATATTAAAATGTTTTGTAATTAAAAATAGTATTTGAAAAGTGTAAATGAAAATTGAAAGAAAAAGTGTATTACAAGATTTTATAAACCGCATAAGCTTGTATTACAAGCTATGTTATGCGGTTTCTAAATGTAACTTTAGTGGTAATTGTATATTTTTGATATTGATTTTCTGTCAGAAAAATTTTTAATTATTTCAAAATCATCTTGTGAGGAGTTTAAAAAAGCACGGTCGTTTGCGAGCGTTATGTTTAGGTGCGCATGTGCCAGAAGTTTTTACAAATTTCAGAGATTTTAAAATGGCTGCGGTTCTTAGCTACATAACCTTTTTTATATAGCAACTGTTTCTGTTAGTTTGTTTTTGTAAAAATTGTTGTTGCAATCATATTACTGATCTAATAGATAAATGTCTTTTTTGTATTAGTAAATAAATACGCTAAAAAATACTTTAAAAGTTTTAATTTGTATTTGGCTGAAACTTTTATTTTTATTATTGAGTGATTTGTTTATTTTTTTGAAATAAATTTTGAGAACTTCTAACTGTACAAATTAAAAAAAAAAATTTTTTTGTTATTATTATTACTTTCTTTATACTTCTGTGACAGAAACTATTTTAAATGAGGAAAGAGCTCAAAAAAATATGATTCTTGTTAAAAAAGACTGAGAAGTTATAAAATCACTCTTTTCCCAATTGAAGCAAGTGAAATTTTTTTAAAAAGTACAAAACCATACAAAATTTTATAACATTGGGTTGAAACTATGGTTTACAAAATTTTATAACATTGGGTTGAAACTATGGTTTACAAAATTTTATAACATTGGGTTGAAACTATGGTTTACAAAATTTTATAACATTGGGTTGACTGGCCAACCGTCCTATGTGATCATTTTATTCTTTAATATTGATTATTTCGATTAATGATAAAAAAAAAACCAAACAATTAAAAAGTTAATTAGAGCGTTTTTTCTATAAACGATCGCGCGACAAGAGAGCGTCTAAGTGATTAAAACGATTAATATTCATGAAATTTGATTTTTAATCGATTTGATTTTTTTAATTAAGGTAGCTGCAATAACTCGATTAAATTATTGTTCAGTTTACTTTTGGCTGTTGAAGTGGTTGTGCTGTAAAAAGTGAGAAGAAAATGCCGTCTTTGATTTGGCAATATTTCACAAAATGTGTAATATTGCTAAAGTAAGATTTTTGTTAAAGTATAATAAAAAAAAATAAAGTGTATTTAATAATTTTTAATGATTTTTATCCTCATTCCACAAAATGTAAATGTAATACTTTTCTTTAAAGAAAATTAAATAATATTTAATGGTTTTAGCCTTTTTCCACAAAATGTAAATTAAGATTTTTCTTAAACAAAATAAATAATTCCATACTATTTTATATCTTAAGTTATTAATGAAAAAGCTTTTAAAGGCACTTTTTAATGTAACACAATAATGCGTATTGACTCTCCTTTGTAAGTACAATATTCGAGATGGGCCGATTCCGATTCCACCAATTCTCAAGAAATTGTAAGAATCGCGATTCTCAACTTTTTTTAACGATTCCAATTCTTTTTTAAAAGACTTTTTAACGACTTCACTTCTTTTATTACTCCCTTGATAATTTAAGTTAATATATACACTCTTTGCCGTTGAGATTTTTTTTTGTTTAATTTACGTTAAATCTTCACTTTCGCATTTAATATCATTGTTGAAGTTAAGTAACTGTGAAGGAAAACCTTAACAACAGTAAACGTTTAAAATAAAAGTAAAAGTTTATACTCTAAATTTCAATTGATTTATTTTTTTCGATTTTAATCAATTTACCGACGGTAAGTATTATCATAAAAATCTTATTTGCCTGTTTTATTATAATAATTATTACTGTTAGTATTATTAATTTGTATTATTATAAATGCTGTTTTAATTTCAGAATATAAACATATATATACATATATATATATATATATATATATATATATATATATATATATATATATATATATATATATATATATATATATATATATATATATATATAGATATAGTGTCATTATCATGCCGCAACGTAAAAAAAGCGAGGTATGGGACTATTTTGTGATCAATTCATATGACACTAACTCTGCAATATGCAACTTTTGCAAAACTGTTATATCCAGGGGTGGTGGCAGAGTTTGTCAGTCATACACAACATCGAACATGCTAAAGCATTTAAAGACCTTTCATAAATCTGAAATCAAAAATCAGAAACATGATTAAGCTAGCATTATCGATTTTAATATATGCGAGGATAGCTCTACCGCAGGACCATCTTGTAAATCCAGTCCTAACCCTGCTTTTGAAACTCCTATGCCAAGGGAACCTCGATCTACTACACTTGCATCCGCATTCACAAGTCTCAACCCTAAGTCTGAGGATGCGGAGATCAATACTAGAAGCTCTTCTTCCACAATTAGTTTTATAAAAATGAAGCCTAGATCTTCATCTACTAAACAACCAACTATACACCAAGTGTTTGCAAAGACCAGGCCTCTCACATCTACAGATCCGAAGGCAATAAAAATTACAAGGCTTATTGCTGAAATGATATGCCCAGATAACCAACCTGTTAGTATAGTAGAAAATCCCGGTTTCAAGAGGTTACTACAGTTTTTGGAGCCAAGGTATACGATACCAAGCAGAAAATACTTCTCAACTATTGAAATTCCTAGCATTTATCAGAAGGTATCAAGTAAAATTCAGTTCTTGGCAAAAAAAAGCTAATCATGATAGTATAAATACCGACATGTGGAGCCAACAGAACAAGATTGGTTGCGGTGTGGTACCTTTTCCTTATGAGTCCCACACAGCAACCAATCTTGTTAACTTTATGAATGAATCATTTGAGCGTTAGGGACTACTTGAAAAACTCAATGTAGTAGTAAGAGATAATGCCAGAAATATTGTTTCTGCTATGGAAGTCGGAAAGTTTACAAATATTCCTTGTCTTGCCCATACACTTCAGTTGGTTGTGAAAGGCGGCTGCCTCAACAATGAATGCATATCTTTACTAACTGCTTTCTGTAGAAGAATAGTAGGACACTTTAAACATTCGGTTAAGTCATACAAACTTTTGAGACAATCTCAGGAGATTCTGGGACTGCCTAAACACAGCATTATTCAAGATGAGCCAACTAGATGGAATAGCACCTTCCACATGCTGAACCGTTTAATTGAACAAAAAGATGCGATTCTGTTGGTAACGCCACATTTCCCAAAAGCTACTCGACAAAACAAGGAGTTGTCAACCGGAGAATGGGATAATTTGGTTCCTCTCGTTGCTGCTTTAAAAGTGTTTGAAGAGGTCACGCTTACTGCAAGTTCATCGAAAGTGACCACATCAAAAGTTATCCCAATAATAAATGCAGTTAACATGTCAATTGATCGCATCAAGGACTACGGAAATTTTAAAGAATCTCTGTGTCAATCTTTGCATCGACGTTACGGAGACTGTGAGAACGAACCTATATATGCTTTTGCAACGATATTAGATCCCAGATTTAAAAACAAGATTTTTAGGAGCAGGATGATGGCTGAGAAAGCTGTTACTTTATTAATTGGCGAGTTAAATGCATTGGACATAGACGAGGGTCATGAAATTAAAGCTGCTGAAAATCAAGAACCTACCACACCTGCTCCAGGTGCTGTCTGGTCATTATATAACCAATTAATCAACACAAATTCTGTAGTAAGTATTGTGCTTCTATATTAGTATTGTACTTTAAATATTGCAAGCCTATAAATTATTTTAATGTTTTAGATTTATACTGCGCATTGCACAATCTCAGACGAAGTAGCAGTGTACTTGAAAAAACCTCTACTTGCAAGTCAAGAGGACGTCTCTGAATACTGGAGGAAATCCAAATTTCTTAACATGAAAAAACTAGCACAGAAATATTTAGGGACGCCTCTATGTACAGTGTTTTCGGAGCGGTTGTTTAGTACTGCGGGTCTTATCTGCAACCGGAAAAGAAGCCGGTTAGCTCCGGACCGAGTGCAAATGCTTGTGTTTTTGAACAAGAACCTCCCGTTTCTTAACTATCAGTACTAACGGTACTAATATCATATGTAAAAGCTGATTGAAAAGACAACATTCTAATAAGTTCCATACAAACATATATATTGTTTAATATGTTACTTGTTTAGTTGCTATTATTTCACAGGGCCGACAACACGGTTTTCAAAAAAGAAGGGGAACACTTCCTTATTTCGAAAAAAAGAGTCTATTTATAGGTCAATTTTTTTAAAAAGGGGCATGTCCCTGGGCCTTAGTGTCTTTGGTCCTGTTTCACCTGTACCAATATAACTAATTTCGGTGTTTTTACTTTTAAAATCTGCATAAGTATTAAATTAACATGATATAACGGTTAAATTATTAATTTAACTACCAGTTTTAATTAAAATAATAAGAATCGCAAAAGAACCGGAATCGGTAACGAATCGGAATCGCAACAGAGAATCAGAATCGGAATTGGAATCGGTATTTTTTGGAATCGACCCATCTCTATACAATATCTTTAAACATTACAACAAAATTAGTGACAAAAAGTTAAAAAACTAATTATTTACTACCTATATAGTGCATAAAGTGATTCATATATAGTTAAAGATTGTTGGACAACAGAAGGTAATTACATAGAATGAAAGATAACGGCCTCATACCATGTGTAGACCCCCTGACGCCCCAGCCCTCAGCCCGTCCTCTGGATCTAACATCAACAACTCAAGTAATTACTAGGTCTGCATATGCTTTGCCACAGACAAATATAGTAATTTTTGTGTTTTTAGGTGATAGAACACGATGTGATACATGCCATGAGAAAGGTCTATCTGTGTATTTCTCTTACAAAGTGGATCAACATCTACCATGCTATTCCATCTTAGAACCAAACACCCAGAACAAAATGATGAATTGGAAGACTTAAAGAAGAAAAGTGTGGAGGATAAAATACGATACTTGTCACAAAAAACAGGAAGTTGTTTGGACTCAAAAAAGTCATCTGTAAAGTATGGATACAAAAGTCCTCGCCAACAAGAAATTGATGTCTATCACAAGATTTCTTGTACGCTTGAACCTACCACTACATATTGTGGATACTGATGCATGGAAAGATTTTCTTTTTAGCATCCATCCTGAGGCAAACACAAAGTGCAGCAGTACTTTAGCAAAGCATAAGGTACCTCTACTTCATAATTGCCTTCGTGATGCCATGAAGAAAAAACTTGAGAATGATTTAAATGGCCAGGCAGTTACACTAACAACAGATTACTAAGCATCCTCTTAGATCAGAGTTCAATGACTATGCACTGTTGCCACGTGTTGGAACAAACACAGACATCCTGGAGTGGTGGAGGAATAATGAAAAGGTAATTCCAATGCTTGCCAAAATTGCAAGAGGGGTATTGGCCATTCCACCAACTTCATCTTCATCAGAGAGAGCTTTTTCCACTGCAGGGAAACTGCTGACAAAATATAGGCATAATCTAAATCCAAAGACAACTGAGAAAATGATTTACATCAAAAAAATTATGATCATTTAAAAGACTTGGTAAAAGGAAAGTGGTATTTGAACAAGGAGGATGTCCCTGCTGAGAGTTTGGATGATATTTCAGAGTCTGAACCTTCTTCTGCCACAAATTCTGACTCAACCAATCCTGGAAGAAGCTCAGATTTAAATTAACTTGAAGATAATGCTTTGGCAGAGCAGCCAACACGACAGCCTTCAAAAAAAAGGAAAAATTCCTAAATCATCTGAAGCCTTGCCTCTTAAACAAACCAACAAAAATATCTAAACTAACTGAGAGACTTTTTGTTTGCCATCTTTTAATGTGTTCGTGATTTTTGTACAATAAATGTCAAAACAAAATGTGTTTCATTGTGTTTTTCATTTTGTGTTTTTCTCTTAAAATAAAAAAAAATATTTTATCGAGTTTTTTATAAACAAGGAGTATTAGAAATTTAAAAAATCTAACTAGATTTAAAATGAATAAAATGACTAATTGTTAGACAATTTGATTAAAATGATTAATAGTTTACTTTAAACTGATTTAAACGGTCACACAACTTTAATCGAATTAATCATTAATTTTTTAATTTGGTTGGTCATTAATTAATAATCGAAAATCGCGGTTGTCCGCTCTCTAGTTGAAATCCTCACACAGTGGGCCAAACAGCTATTTTCACGAACATTGGTTCATAATTTTTGAATGGAAAGTGCTATGGGGTTGATTAAAGATTTTTTAGAAAGGTTTTTATGTGTTAATTTGGAAAGGTTTTTATGTGAAAAAGTAGTTTTCCTGAAGGATATTTAGGTTATAATTTAAAAGAACAAAATATTAGAAATTCAATAAAATTCGCTTTTTAACAAAAATATATATAAATGTTTGTAAATTTGTATGTATTTTTGTAATACAAAGATAACATAGATACATCAACGACAAAAACAATAAAAATTATCAAAAGAAGTACTAAAATACGTAATTTATTCATATGTTAACATTTTAAAATATGTGTTATCTTCAGATTAAATGTTATTAGAGACATTTTGTTTATGAGAATATTTATTAGAATGTCCTCATTCATACCAAAATTTTCAGAATGGTTTTGACTTGTATCTCTTGTCAAAAAAAATTTGATTAAAAGATATTCACATTCAGTTAATGGTGTTTGTTAAATTGACAATTTAGGAGTTTTTCTTAAGAATCTAGTATGTACCAATCTTAACATTTTGTTAAGATTGTTACATACTAGATTTCGTGAAATAGTTATCTAGCTATATAACCTCCTGTTGTTGTTCCTTTTTGCCAATTGTATCAGGGTAGTCCCATTTTATACCTCTTTTTTTAATATCTCTGTTTGTAAAAATATAAAATAGTATGAACACTATTACAAGATACCAATTTACTTGTATTGGCTTTACATCACAGGTTGGAATTGGTTTGAAGGTTTTTCCAGCCCTTGTGTGCACATGATCACAATATTCAACCATATTAACAAACCTGCTTGTGTTTTAAGTGAAAATGGATAAAACATCGTCAGTATGATATTGCTAGTGTTAAATTATCTTTTTAATTAAATATTGCATGGCTTCCACTACCATCAAATCCAAACTTTATTTTCATTAGTATATTTTCAATATATATGTCTTAAAAAATGTTCTCTAATATCCTTTGCATTGTCAGCTTAATAGCCTGAAATAGACTGAAGTAAACACAAGAATAAAGTTCAAGATAATTTATAATAATTGGTGTTACTTCAGAATATTTTCTTCTGAGATGTTTCCAACTAGACAATATATTAAAAGCAGCAGTTGAAAGAGTTTTTTTTTTTGGTTTGTATATGAATGTCTACCAAAAGCACAAACTGTATAAATTGACATTGTTTTTATTGGAAACTTATTGAAAGAGTTATTCTTTAAGATACTCTTCAAGCAAGGTTTCCTTACCAGCCTTGTATTATATACCAGCATAGCCCATTTTTTTAAGATTGTTTTTTTTCAGATGCAGATCTTTAACAGCTATTCTGAAATATTGTTTTTTATGCAAATGTTAATTCATCAGAGCCAAGTTCCTTAACATTTACCAGTATACAA
This sequence comes from Hydra vulgaris, assembly GCF_038396675.1. NCBI lineage: Eukaryota > Metazoa > Cnidaria > Hydrozoa > Anthoathecata > Hydridae > Hydra > Hydra vulgaris. Next base: position 2,705,684 of record NC_088924.1, read on the forward strand.
CCAGTTATATTTGCAGAAATAGTTTTTGGTTGTTTATTTTCCTCAGCAATAAAAATTTCAAATAAGTAAAAAATATTTTTGCTGATTCATTATCTAATAACTTTTTGAACCAAATGATTTAAACTTAAAATAATATTATTCAAAATACAAAACAATTATAAAAATATGTACAAAATAATGTAAAACTACTTGCATTAATACTTTTTAATATATTTTACAAAAATTTAAACTAAAGGGGTCAAATCATTCTTTTACTTTTTTCTTTAAAAGTGCTAAGTTGGCACAATTTAGTTAAAAAGCATCTTATTCCTCTTTGTTATAGGAGTTTTAAAATACATGGGTTTACTAGTGCCAACTTAGCACCTTTTGAGATTATTTTTTCTGATAAAAAAGTAGTTTTCTGATAAATAGAGTACTAAAAACACTAAAATTTTGCTAAATTTTAGTTGTTTCATTAGGTATAACATGTAAAAAAAATTTTATGCAATAATCTATGAAATTAACATTCACATTTCTGTAAACTGCAGTCTAAGATTGTTTTTACATATAATTATCACATGCTTATATAAGCACTGCTTATATAGTGACATTTTTTCTTATATAATGCCAAAAATGACTTTTATGTATCATTTATACTTATTATATAACTTTTGCAACAAATTTACGTTATTCAAACTAGTATATTTCCTTTAATAATCATGCTTTTGAATGAGTTTTTTTTTTAATGAACTGAAAATATATTTAACTTTCAGTAACAACTAACTTAAAGTTATTTTGGTAACATTGATTTTTGAGCAATGTCCACTGTCCACTGTGCCTCACTGGAAAGATGATTTTATAACAATGATGTGGAAACCTCACCAAAAAGTTGATTTTATAACAATGATGTGGAAACCTCACCAAAAAGATGATTTTATAACAATGATGTGGAAACCTCACCAAAAAGATGATTTTATAACAATGATGTGGAAACCTCACCAAAAAGATGATTTTATAACAATGATGTGGAAACCTCACCAAAAAGATGATTTTATAACAATGATGTGGAAACCTCACCAAAAAGATGATTTTATAACAATGATGTGGAAACCTCACCAAAAAGATGATTTTATAACAATGATGTGGAAACCTCACCAAAAAGATGATTTTATAACAATGATGTGGAAACCTCACCAAAAAGATGATTTTATAACAATGATGTGGAAACCTCACCAAAAAGATGATTTTATAACAATGATGTGAAACCAAAAAGATGACTGAGCTATAAAAAGCTCAGAGCAAATTTTTTTATTCACTCAAAAAATTAGAATAGAAAGAGAGATAAATATTTTTTAGTATTCAATTGCTAGAAGATGTAAAGGTGACCTATTAAAGTGTTTTAAAATAACAAATAGATATTGTAAATTGGTGAAAGTAAAGTTAATTTTTTTATCCAGGAAAAGAAAACCATAACAATCAAATGTATGTCATAATTTTTTTGGTCCTCAATTTTTTTACGAACCATGCAGCATTGCATAACATTTTATAACATATCACTTTATACAACATCATATAACATATCAGATTGTACATCATTATACAACATATATTACATTGCAGAACATCATAATATACATTATGTGATGATATGTTACAGCTTACTACATAATTCAGTATATCATGCTTCACACTACATAACAAATTATAAAAATGAAATATAATTCAATAAGACAAACATACCATCAATAAGAAAATTAAATGTATTAAATGCAAAAGTATTAAAAGCACCTGAGGAGTAATGTTCAAAAAATTTTGTACAGGACAAACAATAGAACCAATCACTTGACTTCGCCGAACAGCAGATCCAATTTCTGATACCTGTAAAAAAGTAAGTTATTAAATACACCAAAATTTTTTATTTCTTACAAATCTTTGTCTTTATTTCAAGATAAAACACTAACCTTTACTTTCAAATCATCATTGTAATTTATTTGGAATGTGAACTAAATATTTTGAATAAATGTTATAAAAAGATAAATAAAAACATTGTCATAGCAACAAAGTAATAAAATCAGAATAATTTTTTAAATATTTTTAAATATGTAAACACTGTATCCAAGTTTGTTTTTTTTTCAAATATGTAAACACTATCCAAGTTTGTTTGTTTTTGTCATATTGTCATTGTCATAGCAACAAATATGTAAACACTATCCAAATATTTTTTTCAGTGTATATGTAAGAGTAGAATAACATGATTATTTTTAATACTTTTTTTTTAAGTGCAAAATATTTTTAATTTACAAAATTTCAAAAAAAAAAGGAGTAAAAGTAAATATAAATTTTCTATTGACATTAAACAGTAAACAGGTTTTTAAACTGATTGATTCAAGAAATCAGGAGCTCAATTTATGTTCTAGAATGTTTGTTTCTTCTAATCTTAAAATTAAAATTCAAAATGTAAGTCACTTGGTAAAGCTAAAGGTCATTTCTTTTAAATTTAAAATTAAGTCATTCTTTCTAAGTCAAATACAGGTTAATGTTATACGTCATTCTTTTTAAGTCAAACACAGGTTAATGTTACAAATCAATTTTTTTCAGCCAATCGTTATCGCAATAATTTAGATCTTCCTATATTCTGATGGGTCATCTACCCGTATTCTTCTAGGATTAATTCTTACTTCCGATCTTTCTTGGAAATCATACATCAAATCAATTGCAAAATTAGCATCTGCTAAGGTTGCATCTCTTTATCGAACTCAACACTTTCTTACTTCGGATTCTATACACTATCTCTATAAATCTCAAATCTGGCCTTCTATGGAATACTGTTGCCATAACTGAGGCGGATCTTCTAATGATGCCCTTTCTCTTTTAGAAAAGGTGCAAAAATGCATTGTAAACATAGTTGGACCTGCTCTTGCAGCCAACCTCCAACCATTATCACATCCTCGTAATGTTGCTGCTATTTATCTTTTCTACAAATACTATAAAGTGCACTGCTCTAAAGAGCAAGTGTCTCTTGTGCCATCTACTAAAATTAATTGGTGTTTTTTTCCTCGAACATCAGTTCTTTGGAACTCGCTTCCTTCATTTTGCTTTCCTGATTCATATAAATATATATAAGGATTATATTATTTATATAAGGATTGCAAATTATAATTTGCAATCCTTTAAGTCATCTGTCAATGATTATCTTGCTCTACAACCTTCATCTTTTTTCTTCCAATAACTTCCAACTCTAATAGTGGTTGCTTGCAGCCTTGTTGGAAGTAAAGACATTTAAAGAAATAAAAAAAAAAGAAAGAATGCCTCCTAAAATGTTTTTTTTTTTTCATCGTTTTATGCTGGTTATATTTAATTACTACTTATTAAATGAGTTGAGGCATACATTTACCAACAAATAACTATGATAATTTATGATAATATTATTATAATACAATTATAAGATAAATTATGCAGATAATACAGAAAGTCAACATACAACCATAATTGAAACAGAGTACACATAAATAAAATGGTAAAAAATGGAAAATAAAAATGACAAAAAGAAACTCCTAAACAGTTTTATTTTTTATATTTTTTATTAATTTTATAACATTTTAGCTTTTCAGTATGTAAACGTCCTTGAAGTCAAATGTCAAATTCATTTAGTTCATTTCAAATAGTTATTTCTTTCATGTAACAATAATAAAAAAAGGAATTTTCTGTTACTTTAGTTACTTATAAATAAAAAATATTATATAGATGTTAAATAAATATTATACTTAGTGATAAATAATTTTTTAAATTTAATTTGTCTTTTTATAGTCTTTAAAAACAAATTATTTATAATTCTTTCACTCATAACAACTTACTTCTGGTTCAACCCATGACTGACCAAGGGGTTCTAGTTTACACTTGGCTTTCCAACTCTGTTTACACAATTTAAAATGCACCTGTAACAAAACAAATATGTTTAATTAACAAAAACTCACTAGACAAAGTAATTGGCAAAACAAATAATATAAAATTACATATGCAATATATATATATATATATATATATATATATATATATATATATATATATATATATATATATATATATATATATATATATATATATATATATATATATATATATATATATATATAATAAAAAACATTACTTCGTAAGTAAATCCTTGACACAAACGTGAAAACCCAAGAAGCCCTAAAACGATATTACAAGTGTAGCGAATTTATTTTAAATTTTATAAATTTAAAATAAAAGACTTTATAATGTTATTTAAAAAGAATTATTTGATTTTGCTGTCCAAAAGATGGGAGAAAAAAAAAAAAACTACCTTGCTTAGCACTAACCTAATATTTGACAATGAAGTGATTCACCAGGTACACCAAACTGAAAGCTGCTCTGTTAACAAATTAGTTTGAAAAAATTAAAAAACTTTTTTAAACATATTTATATTCATTTTTAAACAGTTCAATATATGTATTTGACTCTAATTTAAAATAATACTAAATAATAATATTAATTTATATGCTAAAAATTTTACCTCCACTAAAACCATTTTAAATTCAAAATCAAAAAAATTAAATCTAATTAGAGAAAATTTAGTTAAAACTAATATAATTCCAAAATAATTCAGAAATTATTAAGTTTAGCTGCAATACCACAAATACCAAAAATACCACAAAATAGAAGTCTTAGAACAATGTGGTACCTGTGGTTTCATTGTGACAATAATACAACAGATCCACAATCATACCACAGATTCACAATCATATCACAGATATCACAACAATACCACAGAAAACACATTGTTCTGAGACTATTTTGCTGTTTCATCTTTCATAAATTTCTTTACAAGTTAATACAAATCTAAATACAAAATTCTTTTAATGTAAAATTAAAAGATTGCGCTAGTCAATTCAATTTTTTATTTTATTTTTTTCATCTTCCAAAATCTGTAGTATGGTTGTGGTATGTGGTTAATATCTAGAAAATGGTTGTGGTATATTGTAAATATCTAGAGTATGGTTGTGGTATATGGTAAATATTTTGAGTATGATTGTGATATATGGTAAATATCTTGAGTATGGTTGTGGGATTTCTGGTATTACAGCTAAACTTGATAATGACTTCTGGATTATTTTGGAATTAAATTAGTTTTAACTAAATATTTTCCAATTAGATTTTTACATTTTTTTGAACCGCATTTTGTTACTTTATCTTTAAAAATTTTCTGTAAAATCCAAACCTAGGGACTGCGCTAGTCAATTTTTTACATCTTTATATTAGAACAACCGTAATAAATTAAATTAAAAATATTCATATTCAAGCAACCTATTCTTCAGAATACAATAGATTAACAAATATGTTTGTCATAATGTCTATTATAAAATGAATAGGACCAACAACAGCTGCTTTGCAATTTCACTGTTTTTTTAGTGGGTCAAATTATTTATTTGGTGGTTGGCATTTTGCTTGCTATCTGATTTAAGAAATATTATTTTCAGACTTTAAAAAACTTTTAATGTACAAGGCATTATTTTTTACAATCCACCACTAATAACATATATATAAAACCAAATGTATATAAAATATGTAAAATGTATGCTTTCATTCCAAATAAATTTAACATAATTTTAACATATATTTGCATCTATATATATTTTTATCAATTTATATCTAAATACCTATATATCTATATCTATATATCTATATCTATATATATATATATATATATATATATATATATATATATATATATATATATAAATATATATATATATATATATATATATATATATTGATAAATGTTGTATATTGCTGGAAATACAACTCTCGTCTGTTTAAGAATGATCAATATCTTTTTAAAAAAAATAGATCAAATAATAAAATATTATAAATGAAAAAATACAACTTTATAATGAAACTTAAAGTTTCATGCCATTCAGCAATCATCAGTCATATTATTCAAATGTAAAATAAAAACCATTATAAAAAATACAAGTTGAGCGTTGTGTTTATATATATATATATATATATATATATATATATATATATATATATATATATATAGATAGATAGATATAAATATATATAGAAATAAATATATTTATATACATGTATGTATAAAAAATTATCAAAGCATGAATTTAAAATAATTTTAAGTAAATAAAATTTAAAAAATATATTTATAAATATTGATCATATAAAATATTTTTTTATCTTGTGTTGCTTTTTTTTTAAAAATTATTTAAAAAGTATACTATTATCTTTATATATTTTTTAAAAATTTCAAAATTACTTGAAAAATTTCATTTTTTAAACTGAATTTAGAACAGAAACCAAGTTTTTTTGTTAATGAACTTTTTTACTAAAGAATTTTATAACTGACTATATATTTTATGAAAACTGATTTTATTTTATTTCAACTTTAAAGTTTATAATAAAAAAGTGTTTGAAAAAACAAATAAGCAAAAAAAAAAAAACCCAAATAAAATAGCAGAGAAAAAAAACAAACAAACCATTTATTATTCCTTTGCAGTGCTTACTCAACATTAATTAAAAAAATACATACAAAATATTTTAATACATACAAAAAATTTTAATTCCACTATGTAGGCTTAAATTGACAACTCAACAGAATTTGATAAAGAAAGGATTAAAAGAAAGGATTTAAAAAAAATGTCTTTTTTTTTTTCTTTTGAAATCTGTATAAAAAATAATTATAAAAGTAAAAGAATTTTTTATTTTTAAAATTATAAAGAATTAAAAAATAATTATAATAAAAATAAAAAATAATAAAGTTTGCAAGACCTCTTTGAAAAATAAATGTTGTATATTTATTTTTAATTGACCTTATTTATTAAGTCATTATTTAACTATTTATTAAGTTATTTTACCAAGATTATTTCTATATTTAATCATATTTAATTACTAATTTTATTTTAAAATTTATAGGTTATGCATTAAAATAATATGTACAATAATGAATAAAAGTTTGAGAAAATTAATCATCCTGCAAGATTCCAGTAAAAACAAAAATGTTGAAACTTAATGACTTTGATTGACATAAAATTATTCTATATGAAATTATTTTTTGTGTAACACCATATACTTAATATTATATTAGTATTATCAAAAAGTTCATATAACTCATGTTTTAATATTCTTGCCAATAGAATTTTTTATAGATATTCTTAACATTAACTTATGTACATATATGCTTAATAAAATAAATATTTTTAATTTTAGATCATTTGAATAAACAAAGTTATAATGCAAATTGACAAAGTTGGTATTAGATTGTTAATTGAGACTTGTCGTCGTAATCAGAAGTCTCCACCTGATGCTCACAAATTCATAACTAGTGCCTGGGGTGAGGATGCAACTTCCATTCAAACAGTATACAAGTACTACCAAAGGTATTCTACATCAAACATAAGTGATAATGTCATTTTTCAGATGAATCAAGGTCAGGTAGACCCAGTACCTCAACAACTATAGACAACATTGAGATCATTCAACAACTGCTTGATGAATACAAATTTTTAACAATAGAGCAAATTTGCGATGTCGTAAACATTTCTTTTGGTTCAGTTTATTCAATAATCACCAAAAAATTGATGAAAAGATCAATTTGTTCACAATGGATCCCATATGACCTCACCCCAGCAAATCAACAAAATCGGGTTGAACTGGCGCATAAATTTCTGACCATCCTATGAGATAAATTGAATGTTGAACAACATATAATTGTTGTGGATAAAAAAAGTGGATTTACCACAGATTGATAGGCGATTTGCGTATCTCATTTGATGGCAAGGCCTATGTTGAGGTACTTCCAAATGGACAATCGGTCAATTCAGAAGTGTACATGCTTTTCCTATCAAATATGCATTCTAATTTTGTCAACAGAGGCTTGAAAAACGTAACATGGAACACAATGCTCCTTCAGGACGATAATGTCAGGCCACATGTGTCTGCTGCAGTTAAAGACTTTCTTGCTGAGAAAAAAGTCACCAGTATCATTCAACCTCCATATAGCCCCGACTTTAACTTGTTGGACAGACATGCTTTCTCTTCATTTGAATTTTATCGCAAGGATTTGGATTTTCAGACAAAGGAAGAGGTTCAAGAAGCCATGGAGACAAACTTAAGGTCACATTCACATGATCATATGCAACGGCAACTGGAAAAACTGAAAACAGATTTAAATGAGATTATTTTGAAGCAAGGTGCCTACTTATGATCCACTCTTAATTTAATTGTTCTATGCTTATTCTTTGTTATAAAAAAAGTTGATTATATGAATTTTTTGATTGACCCTAGTATATTCTGATATTTTCCAGTCAGAGTTTATAATAGTTAAGTGCATTTTAGAAAACACATTTTAGAAAACACAACTGATTTTATTATAATACTTGAATGAAAAATGTTCTTATAATACAAGAAATGAGTTATATATACATATATATATATATATATATATATATATATATATATATATATATATATATATATATATATATATATATATATATATATATATATATATATGTATATATAACTATAAATTTCATATAACATTTATAGGTTTAGATAACATCTAACGTTATATATATATAGCATATATATAATGTTAGATGTTATATAACGTTATATATAAAGCGTGTTTAGATAACATCTAACATCACACTGAAATAGCTGGGGGTTCATACATTGATTATCTTATAGCCTGTTGCTGCAAATGAGTGCTGCTATGTCAATTAAGATATAAAGAAAAGATATATGTATATATATATATATATATATATATATATATATATATATATATATATATATATATACATATATATATATATATACATATATATATACCTTTTTTTTCAGCACTGTTAATGAAATAAAATCTGTAACTATTTTGAGCTAACAAAAAATGGCAGCAGCGTTACAATAGAGCATGAGTAATGTAAAGTTATGGTTAAGATAAATCAAGAAATACAATTAGTAAAAAAAGTTTAATTTATTCTATTATAGTTTTACAAAAATTTCTTCAAAAAAACAATAAAACTTCAAATAAACTTTTTCAAAACAATATTACTTTACCATCAACAAAAACATTGCATAGATTACAATGATTAAACATAATTAAAATTAAAAAAAAAATACTTTTGCTAAACTTTTTTTTATTAACAGTTTTTTTTTCTTTTCTTAAACGCTATCTTTCAAAAATTTATATTTAAAATTAGAACAATAAAAAGAGGCTGACTAAATTCTATATATATATAAAAATTTTAATTTTGTTAATTTATAATTTTCTAAATTAATTTATATTAAATTAACTTTTAAAAATTAATCTATTATAATTTACAATAATTTCTTAGTAAATAATTTTATGTAATAAATTTATATTAATTTTGAAATTAAAAAAAATTTTGTGATAAAAAAAAGATTTTAAAAAGACACAAATTCTCAAAAGTAAAAAATCTTCGGAACAAGTGCCAGGTCCTAAATCCTTAAGGCCCTAAATCCATATATTTAATAATTATTGTTTTAACATTTTTTTTATAAAACTTTTTCTTCATAAAGTTCATTTAAAATAATTTCCAAAACATTTAAAAAACAACGCATATCTTCTATAGTAATGACCATTGGAGGTTTAATTTTTAAAACATTTTCACCAGGTCCATCTCGACTGATAAGAATACGATGATCACGCATTCTGTAAAGAATTTATGGAAATATTAAAATTTATGGGATTAGAACATTTACTTGAATTCAATTGTTTTATCTTTATATAGCTGTGGTAGTAAAAATGGTGCATTTGCTTTTGCAGAGAAAACAAACATCTCAACGTTAATTTTTTAAACTTAAGAAATTAATTCATTATTAATCATTATAATTAATGACCCAAAATAAAAATAAATCATTTGTAGAACAAAAAGAACTTGATGAAAACACCATTTTTCTCTGCATTAACCATATAGAAATAAAAAAGTTAAAAAAAATGAAATATAAATCAACTGTTAAAAATTAAAACCCAATTAAAAATACCTGTAACAAACTTTTTTAGCAATCTCAGTTGCAGGTTCTCGAGTCTCTCTATTTTTGGTCAAAACTATTCCAGCAAACAATCCAATTCCCCTTAAAACAAAGCATATGTGTGTGCATACATGCATTTATGTGCATTATATATATATATATATATATATATATATATATATATATATATATATATATATATATATATATATATATATATATATATGTATATATATGTATATATATGTATATATATGTATATATATGTATATATATGTATATATATGTATATATATATATACATATGTAAATATATATATATGCATATATATATATGTATATATATATGTATATATATAAATATATATGTATATATTTATGTATATATATGTGTATATGTATGCATATATATATATATGTGTATATATACTATATATACACATAAATGTATGTGTATATAACTATATATAGGTATGTATATATAGTATACATATGTGCATATATGCACATGTATAATATATTTATATAAAATTTAAATTAAACTGGTCTATTAGAATGTGTGTGTGTGTGTGTGTGTGTGTGTGTGTGTGTGTGTGTGTGTGTGTGTGTATATAATTAATTTTTTTTTTATTTTTATCTAATAATAAAAAATAATATATGGTAAAGTTTCAGTAGAATTGGATTAATTTTAGGGGGTCCAACACTTTTGAATTTTTACCATTTTAACATACTTTGAGCCAACTGTAACATCATTATAGCCATAGCTTTATTAGCTTCATAACGAAATACAACAATGGCATTCTAGAAAATGAATCAAACAGAAGTTTTACTCACTTTTACACTGATATTGGTCATTATAAAGCTAAATTCCAGTCATTTCTTTTTTTCACAGAGATTCGGCTGTGCATGGCAATTTTGCTCAACCACCTGCAGAAAATTCTAATAATGTTCTTCTGCTTTTGAAGAAGCCAGAAAGTCTGTATTGATTTAAATTCCCCTTTCAGCACAGTCATTGATAATGTTAAGGGCATTTCGGTTGACTAATAATGTATTAAATGAGGTTAAAGTGAGTTTTTAATTAAGTGAGTTTGGCCAATAACAAACTGATGTTTGTGCATCAATAACATTGCACCAAGAACTCTGCACCAAGCATGCACCAAGAACTCTGATTTCAACTGAAGGTTGTGAGAGATAAACCACGAGTCTGGTTCAACCAGATCTGCTAATCTTGTTGACATTGCTATGTAAATAGTAGGAAATCTCAGCTTTTCAAATCATAAATAGCATGTGTAGTATAAGTAACAACGTTATAGTTTATTCCAATAATAAATGTATGTAAGAGCAACTCAATGCCAAGTATTGCAGCTTCTATCAACCCAGCAAATATAAAAAGAAAATTGGTTGTACAAAATTTGTGTATTCAAGCAAAGAAAATAGTTGAAAGATCAAGTAAACAGTTAAACTCTCTGAAAAAAAGCCATAATGTGGTTATTGGCATTAGCCAGTTTGATCCTGAACACAAAGATCCAGCTAATTTAAAAGGGGTGATTATTGAAGAAAGAGATGGCATAAACAAAGTTGGTACAAAACATAAAACATTAAATCAGTTAATTGTTGATGAAGTTCTCAAACAAGAAAAGACTTTGCGAGAGTTAGTACAATTAGATTCATTCGGAAGTGGTCAAGGATAGTTGGTAGAAGTCAAGGACAGTCGGCAATATTTAAGAATAGTTGGTAGTGGTCAAGGATAATCAGAAGTGGTCAAGGATATTCGGTAGTGATCAAGGATAGTTGGTAGTGGTCAACAATTTGTCATAGCGGCTGAATGAACAAACAATGTAAATGTTTAAAAGGCAACTTGGTATGCAAATCATATTGTCACTTAAGAGGAAGTTGTAAAAATAATTTTTTTTTAAATTTATGTTATTATATAAAATATATTATATAAAATTAATTAAAACAGTGACTTTTAAGGAGAAGACCTTGACTAAAACAGTATGTTAGCAAATGTGTTGCTTTTTACAAAAATTTTTTTGTTAAATTCTTATATAAACGATTGGTGTCCAAAGAGTTAAACTTTTTTTTTTTTTTTAACAATAAAGAAATCATAGTAATGAATCTCTCAGCTTTATTACTCAGAAAAATGGAGCAATGCAACACTTTTAATTTTGAAAAATATTAACACAAATAATTTTTTATTTGCAACCATTTATCTTCCAACCATAAACTCTAAACCACAAACCTTGTCAACCAGATTAGTTCTTTTGTCAGAAAAGATCGATGTGCAGTTTCTGATTGAGCATGGTACTTCCAGAGACTGCAAAATCATTTTACAGTCTAACATAATTTTGCGTATTTCAGAAATTTAGCAACAACATTTGGGGCCAAATTCAAGAAATATGTAAAACTTTGTAGATTTTACGAAATTTACAAAGCTCCTTCTTTTTCTGAAAATGCTGTATAAGTAAATTTATCAAAAATAGAATAACAATTTGTTACTCTATTTTTTACAAGTGTGTATTTATATATATATATATATATATATATATATATATATATATATATATATATATATATATATATATATATATATATATATATATATACATACATATATATATATACATATATATATATATATATATATATATATATATATATATATATATATATATATATATATATATAGAGATAGATGTGTTTATATATAGATAAATTAATCTATACAGTGTTTTCAGATAAAGAAGAAAAAATGAAGAATAATGAAAGAAAAGATAGCTGCCCAATCCCAAACCCTTCGTCAATGTATAAGATCTACCTTTTAGCCTACTCCCTTGTAGCAGTAAGCTACAAGATAGTCGATGTATGTACTGAAGCCCCTGGCAGCAGTATATAAAAAAGATAGCATATGCTAAAATGATATGCTAAAAACTAACAAAACTGATAATAATTACAAAAAAAATTAATATAATAGAAGAAACTTTAAACTTCAATACAAAAAATTTACCTCACATCGCCTATAATAGGAAATTTAAGCTGTAACAATTTAAGCTCCTCTCGTAAAAAATTTCCAACTTTTTCAGCATTTTCAATGAGGTTCTCTTCTTCAATAACATTTAAAACAGATAAAGCTATGGACATTGAAACTGGATTTCCTCCAAACTTTAAAACAAAAACAAAAACATTTTCAACATGAGAGAATGATATTTATAATAATATGATTTTTTATCTGGTTTTTCTAAGTAACATTTAACATGAAAACAGGTCATGAAAACAAAATAAAATAATCAAAGAAAAAAAAATAAAGAAAAAAACAGAAAGGAAACAAAGTTTTACAAAACAATTAACTTTGCTATTGGCTTAATAGAAAAAAGTTTTTGTAGTATTAAAAAGGCCAGTTAAGTTGAAACATCTGGTATAGTATGTAAACTTATCCTCTTTCTTATAATAAATTAAAATATTTCTAGGGGTTATATATACCCTCGTTATTCAAGTAATATAAAAGTTTTTTTTTTAAAAAAGCTTTTTTTTATATTACTTGAATAACGAGGGTATATATAACCCCTAGAAATATTGTAATTTATTATAAGAAAGAGGATAAGTTTACATACAATACCAGATGTTTCAACTTAATTAAATTTTATAAAAGCTTATCTAAGATGTTAACTTTTAAAAAGGCAAGCGAAATTGGCTTAAAAAAAAACTATAAAAATATTTTATGAAGCATTATATGCAAATATATTTGCATACATGATGAACAATATTTGTTTCAAAAACACAATGAACAATAAATATTAAAATAAAGTTAACATCAAGTAATTGATGTAAACTTTATTTTAATATTTATTGTAATAAAAAATGTTTAAAAAAATGTTTTTTTCATTCAATCACTATCGCAATAATTTAGATCTTCCTATATTTATGAACAGTAATGTACTCAATGAGTCATCTACCCTTCATCTTTTAGAATTAACTCTTACTTTCGATCTTTCTCGGAAACCATATATCAAATCCATTGCAAAATTAGCATCTGCTAAGGTTGCATCTCTTGATCAAGTTCAACACTTTCTTACTCTGGATTCTATTCTCTATCTCTATAAATCTCAAAAAAACCATTATCACATAATTGTAACGTTGCTTCTCTTTCTCTTTTCTGCAAATACTATAATGGGCACTGCTCTAAAGAGCTAGCGTCTCTTGTGCCATCTACTAAAATTCATTCTTGTGTTACTCATCATTCAATTAAGTCTCATCTTTTTTCTGTGACTGTTCCTAAGTGCTCTAAAAACTCTTATTTGTCTAGTTTTTTTCCTCAAACATCAGTTCTTTGGAATTCGCTTCCTTCATCTTGCTTTTTTGATTCATATAATTTGCAATCTTTAAAGTTGTCTGTCAATTGTTATCTTGCTCTACAAACTTCATCTTTTCTCTTCCAGTAACTTCCAACCCTTATAGTGGTTGCTTGCAGCCATTTTGGGAGAAAATATGTAAAAAAAAAAAAAACATTTTCGTTTACCTGTAAATTTGTAAATAATAATTAAAATACCGATATACAGATAAATTAGAGGTAAATTTTTGAATATCAAAGATATAAATATAATGATATAGTACTTTTATTTAAACCAAACTGAAGAAAAAATTAAAAGTAAACTGAAAAGAGACGCACAATCTTAACGAATAATAAATCAAATAAAAGAAAAACCAGCAAAAATAAAAGAGTATTTCTTTAATTTAAAAGCAATTAATACTTCAAAGGCAATCATTTTTCACATATTACAAAATTAGTGTAGCAGATGATTTAATGCTTATTTGTGAGGCACAACTGATACTTTGGTATTGGATACAGGTTCAAATTCCTTTGACAGATCTTTCTTTTTTATGTTATTTGCTTAGTAGATAATAGAAAATTTCAAAGTTTGAAATTTTTAAATAATTAAGTTTTGAAAAAAATTAAGTAGGCATTAAACAACTTCCAAACTTAAGATATTATTTTAATGCTTTTGTTTTTACTGGTTTATCTATCGTATTTATTTTCTCATTCAATTTTTATTTTTTTAGTTTAATTTTTTTTAAATTCATAATTCATAATAGTAAGGAGCCTGAAATTTTAAGAAAATTATGTTTAGTGGTAGCAGATTTCAATTTAAGTTTCAAGTTTTTTTATTTGGAATATTATATTAATCAATATTCTTCTTTCCTTTTATTATTCTTACTAAAAATCTGAAATGAAATTTCTTGTAATAAAATAAACAATTTTATCCAAAATTGGCTTTTTTGATTTTTTTTTTTAAATTTGTGCTGCTGTTTGTAACCAGAATTGTTAACAAGGCCAAGACCAAGACCAAAATTTACAAGGCCAAGGTCTACGGCCAAGAGTTATAAGTTCAAGGCCAAGAACAAGAGTTTCAAGGCCAAGGCCTGCGCAAACATTTTCAAGATTAATGACATAAATTTTGGCCTTACATTAAGACAAATTATTTACAAAACTGTATGGAACAATTGCTTTGGCAATAAAACCTTGTAAAAATAAACCAAGGTTATGCGCAGGATTCAAAGAAGTCAATAAGAACCAATAACCAATCAAGGTCAAGGCCAAGGACTAACAACTCTGTTTGTAACCATACAGGCACACCAATAACTTATTCCAAATTTTTTCAGATACTATATAAAAATTAAAACAATGACAAGTTAGGTAGGTAAAAATGACAATCATTAAAAATCAAAAGAACAAAGATATTTCATACTAGAAACTATCCCTATTGAATCTGACAAAGATATACAAGGACCTACCAACTGCTAATCAGATGATAAAATCTACCAACTGCGCATCAGATGAATCAAAGGATCAAAGCTACCAACTGCTCACCAGATACTCATATGTTTTCTTTCACACTTCACCACAAAAACTTAATTATATGGCAATTAAATGAAACAGTTTAATTTAACTCTACCATTTTATAACCGATCAAGAATACAAACAATTAAACCAAATAAAATAGCAGGAAATCATTATTTGGTGAAAAACCTACTGAAAATTGGTTGTATCCATAGAAACACCGACAAGAATAAAAATGGCAGAGAAAGAAATGATAAAGAAAAAGAACAGTAATTAAATATCTTGGAATATTCTAACAACACTTGAATGGAAACAGATGAAGTTTGTCTTGATATGTTGAACAGTCTGCTTCTATGGCTTACTTGCTAACATTACATAGGAGAAGTAATACTAAGTCATGTATGGAACAGTGTAGAAGTAGAGGTTTCAAAAGGTCCAAATATCAATCTACTATTACGGTAATCTAACATTGGTATTTGATTTATAGCAATAAAATTTATGTGCCTTTAGTAAAATATTTTATTTTATTTAATATTTAAAATCAAATAACATTAATTCTATAAGCTATAAAAAAATGACTTCATTGTTTGGTTTTTAGATTTAAGAAAAACTTTGAGCTTCTGATTGGCCAAAATATTGGAGACTTTGACATCCCTCAAACTTCAGTCTTTGATAAACGATCTAATTACCAATCTTTGCCAATAAGCCATACGCAAAAATTTCAGAGATGATTATAGAGAACTTATTAAATTAACATTGTTGTATCTAAGTAATGGGCAAAATGTGGTTTTCTCCCTAGTATTGAAGACTAGTAAAGACTCCCTAGTATTTTTCACCATACTATATATAAACAGAGGTTTATATTTAGTATGGTTTTCTCAGGAAACTAGTTACAAAATGGCGAAAAAAACAAAAGTTTTCTAGTTTCAAAAAATGTGATTTCTAATCTATTTGTTGAAAGCGACTCTGAATGTCTGAAATGCTGAATGTGGAGTAAAGCTTTGTTGTAACTTTGCAGGAACAGCTTCATCTTAGTCACTACAAAGCTTTATTTTTAAATTAATTCTCTAAACATTTTTCAATCAAGTTCAAATTTTGCCCAATTCTTAGTTAGAAGTAACCTCATTAAAAAAAAGTCAGGCTTATTTACTCAAAAAATTACAAACTATAGGACAACAGGATCACCCTAATATACATATGTGTATATACACATGTGTGTATACGCACACATGGTATAAAGTTTTGCAAAAAAGTTGTTTAAATAAAGTGATACAGATTACAAAATTTGAAAAATCATGAAAGTAAAAAAATTTGGAAGAGATTATACAACTATGACATCAATGATATTATTTTGAGAACACTTTTTAATTTTTTTTTTCTTTTACAGCCAGCTTTATTATGATAAATATCTAAAATGTGTGTGCTTATTGTTTAATAATGACTTTTTTATAGGACATTTTTTCAATGGATATTTTTCAATAACATTTTAGCTAAACATGTAGCAGACCTTGTTTTAAGTTCTCTTTGTTCAACTAGGTAAATAAATAAATGTAATATTTTAAAACTGAAACAAATAAAAATCACCAGAATAGACATCAAATAAATATTAATAAATAAAAAAAATGTTATTTTCCATTACTGAACCAAATATGGTAGAAATCAAACATTTTAATTGGTAAAAATCAAACATTTTGATTGGTAGAAATCAAACATTTTATAATACTAAACTTAGAAATGATATACTATAAAATTTATAAATTGCAAAACAATATTTGTATTCAAATTTTTTCACCTAAAAACAGAATTAATTTTTGTTTTTGTTTTGTTGTTGTTGTTTTTTTTTGCTACTTATGTTAATTTGTCTATAATAAAAAATTTTATTTGAATAAAAATATTTTTATTTTTTTATTTTTAATATAAACCCAGTATAAAGCAAGTAATAGAACATTTACCAAAACTATTTTATGGACAATTAAAGAATTAACTGCTGTTACTGCTGCTGGTTGTTACTGCTGGTTTTTTGTTGGCTATCACTATTTTAAAAAAGGTTTAAAAATAAAAAGTTTGGCATAAAAAAAAATAAACTAAATACCGTGCTAAAATATGGAACTTTAGTACGTTCAAATGCTTCTGCAATTTCATTTGTTGTTACAACACAAGATACTGGATGTCCATTCCCAAGAGGTTTACCAATTGTTACAATATCTGGAACTACACCTATACAGATACAAAAACTATATAAAA
This sequence comes from Hydra vulgaris, assembly GCF_038396675.1. Lineage (NCBI taxonomy): Eukaryota > Metazoa > Cnidaria > Hydrozoa > Anthoathecata > Hydridae > Hydra > Hydra vulgaris. Next base: position 2,723,775 of record NC_088924.1, read on the forward strand.
ACTATAAAAATATTAAATTTGTTAGAGTTTCTATGAAACAATAAAAATAATACATTTTATAATGAATTACCTTGCCTCTCAAAACCCCAGTACCCTTCTTTCCCAAGTCTTCCAAGTCCTACTTGCACCTCATCTGCAACGCAGACACCACCAAGATCATGAACATGTCTTTATATAAAGTTACAAACATGTTTTTATATAAATATCAAAAAATATTAAATAATTTCACATAAGGTAAAAAAAAATTCTATTTGCTGAATATTTTTGATGCAATGTTTTAAACTACATTTAAGTTGTTAAATTTGTTGTTGTTCATTAAACAGTTTTATAACTTTTTTTTCAGAAACTTATGAATTTATTAAATACTTTTTAATTCAATTTTTACAATGTATTACTTTATTAAAAACTAACTTGTAAATCTTTTTTAGATAACCATTAGGCAAAATAGTCTGACCACCACAAGATAGCAATGATTCAGCTATAAACATTCCAATCTAAAATAATTTAATTTAAATTTTTTTTTTTAATAAAAAAATAAAAAAACCTGTTTGTATCTTGATGAAGACATTTATAAAAATTATTTAAAAAAAGAATATCAAATAATATATGCTAAATAGCATGCTGCAACATATGCTGCAACAATCAGGGCTCAATTTAATGGTCAGACATCACCGCCCCTTGGACCGTTCTTGAGACCTGCTAAAGGAGGGAAAATACCATTGTTGATTTTTTCAGTATAAACGAACAATGGTCCCCATAAATCAGATCTTAAAAACAGTTCAGGGGCGGAGATGTCTGACCGTTAAACTGAGCCCTGAACAATCAAAATATTGCCTACACATCTTGCAATGCCTGAAAAAGAAAAACTTAACTTTTAAATTTTTTTTAATTAAAAACTTTTTTTTACCTTTCTACCATTTTTAACTGCATTATCCATGACTTTGATTGCTTCATCTGCATACATTTCACCAATCAAAGGATCATTATGATCTCCCTTAAACATTCCATCATAAACATCTGGACGTGGCACCACATGAACATAATCTTTTTGAAAACCAAGAAGTTTAAACTTGTAAGGGCTAATATCAATAAGTGACACAGAATGTCCATGGTAAGCACTAAATTTTAATTTAAAGTGTGTATATATATATATATATATATATATATATATATATATAATAAATGTAGCATTAGAGGCACACAGATAACGTTATACAAAAAACATAAAGGTAAGAAAATCACTTTTAAAGAAAAAATTTTAATTAAGAAATTTTTTTAGTTAAGAAATAATTTAAAATTTTTTTGCCTTATAACATAAGGTTATGATATAAAAATCTAATAGTTTTATTAATTTTTTATAAAACAAAAAACTTTACATTAAATATGATTTTATTTAACAAAAACCATTATTAAATAAAGAAATACTAAAACAAATAACTTTTTTAAGTTAATTATTTTAATTAATTATGATAATTATTTTAATTAATTATGATAATTATTTTAATTAATTATGTTAATCATTTTAATTAATTATGTTAATTATTTTAATTAATTATGTTAATTATTTTAATTAATTATGTTAATTATTTTAATTAATTATGTTAATTATTTTAATTAATTATGTTAATTAATTATGTTAATTATTTTAATTAATTAATTATGTTAATTATTTTAATTATGCTAATAGTTCAAAACAATAATAAAAAAAGAATTAAACAAGAAATTTTTTTCTCAAAACAAGATTATTAAAAAAATAGTGATATGCATGCTTCATCATAATAAAGCTTAGATTCATTATCACAAAATCATTTATCATATCACTTATATATTTCTTAAACTTCTGATAGTACAGAATTAGGTCTGCTCTCGTAAATATTTAAACTAATATTATGGTTTAAATAAAAATAAAAATTTGAAACATATCTTACTCATCAATAACAACAACATCTTTATGTTTTGTGTATGTTTCAGCAAGCCGCATTGCAAGATCATTTGATTCAGTACTAAAAATATATTATAATAGAAATATTTACTTTTTTTTTTAAAAAAACAAACTAATTTTCAAGTCTGGATTATTATATGGAATTAAGAATTCTCAAAACTAAAGAAAAGTCTAAATTACTTTGGTGTCAAAAAAGATAATTCAGATAGTATAAAATCCATTAACTCACAACACTTAAGCAGATTTTCCAAAAAAAAATTAAATCTTTCTTTAGATTAATTGACCAACGCCAAACTTTGTTTATATGAATTTGTTTGTTTCTTTTTTTGAACAAGAACATATTCTTATTGATTCCATATGTAAATAAAAATATATTGATAAGGAACAAATTTCATATTTATTTATCTCAGGTCAGTTAAAACTATATTAATTGTACTAAAAGAAGTGCTGTTTAACATAACTATTTGTTACAAAAGTAAAAATAACAAACGTTATAGTGATAGTAAATAAAAATTATAATGACAGTAAATAAAAAAATAAAAAAATATAGCAAGATATTTGGGAGCTAGATATGTCAAATACAATAACTCTATCTGCTGGACTTTTCATGTAAAAACTTTTCTATTTCAACAAAAAAATTGTTCAACATATTAATAAAATAAACAAAGTAATCTATAATAAATACTTCACAAAAAAACTATATATATATATATATATATGTATATATATATATATATATATATATATATATATATATATATATATATATATATATATATATATAACAATTTGAATTATAACATTATTCAAATAGAATTATAACATGGTAACATTATTCAAATAGCTTTAATAAATAGTGAAGCAAAATAGCTTATAGTTTATGATTAAAAAAATTTTATTTTGGGTTGTAGAAATGATTAACATTGAAGAATTCTGAATCAATTATAGTAGTAGGGACTCTACCTAAGAACGAAATAAGGTCCATATAATATAATAGAAAAGTCTGGTAATGGTTAAGTATTTCAGTTAACAGATTTTTTTTTAAATATTAATTCACCTCCCCAAGGCCGAGAAGATCAATACAGATAAGAAGTTTGGTATTATAAAGATATTTTCTAAAAGATCCAAAAATGCATACTAGAAAATTTTATTAAATGAAAACAGTTCCTTCATGAGCAATTTTAGCGATTTTCAAATAGCGTACGAAAGCGTATTTGGGTAGGTTCAGATTTAAAAGTACGTAAGCACAAATTTTAAAAAAATTCCTTAGTAAATTTTTGTTTTTCTAACTTATCAAAATCAACAAATACTTGTTAATAACTAAATTTTTTTTTCAATTTTTTAGCTTTAAAAATAAAAATAAAACCATAGCGTATTACCGTTGTCCATAATTCGCCAGCTAACCAATAGAAAAATTAATTTTCAATAAAAAAATTAATTTTGTAGACTCAAGAAAGACAACCGCTTTCTTGAGTCTGCAAAAAACAGGTTTAGCAATGCTGTGGTTAATGGGTTGAATGCCCCCCCTCCCCCAATTTTTTTAATTATTGAAAAAAAAAGAAAAAGGAAGGGTGGGGGGTAGTTCAAAAGTGTACATACATTTTAGGGGGGACTTAAAAGTATGCATGGCAACAGGGAGGAGGAAAGGGGGTCAAATTTCTAAGTATTTGGCTCACGTACTTTACAGACGACCCCTTTCTGGAATTTCATTTATTTAGTTTGTTAGACCAACTTTTGATTTGGTTTATTGTAAAATAAATGGTTGATACAGCTTTGTGCTATTGCTCTTTTTATAGACTTGGAAATTATAGGTTAGTAAGTGACCGAGGCCCCGGTTAAAAATGAGACATTTTTCAAACCCAGCCCCATCTAAACAATAAGATTTACCAGGGGTTGATAGGCTAGAAAAAAATTTATAATACTTTATATATTATAATTTTATGCTTACATTTACTATTTATTAAATAGTAGCATATATTTATATATTTTTAAACTCTAGTTTACTTCCAACAAGATTGCAAGCAGCCACTATTAAGTTACGAATTACTTTAAAATAGGGAATAAGGTTTTTTTGATATGCAAGGAGAAAAACTGGATTAATAAGAGTTTTTATAGCATGAAGGGACAGATACAGTAAAAAGATGCAACTTGTTGAATAAGAAACAAGCAAGAATGAGTTTTGGTTTATCATAATAGAGATGATGCCTGTTTGAGCATTGACCATGATTGTATTTGTAGAAAAATGACATGAGCATTCAACCACTACACCACGACCGCATTACATTTACAATGTGCTTTTAGACTATGTTTTAGAGTAAAAGGGTTGTTATTCATCAATATAGGAATACCAACATTATTGCAATATTTTTTCGCAGTAAATGAGCTTTGTTGTCTAACAAAAACTGCAGATTTTAAGTCCAGAATTTAAATCCATAAGCCACTGCAAGCCTTAGGCCGTAACAGAAGAGAGATCAGAATAAAAATCAGCTTCTTGTTCTAAGCAATCAAAAAGTGAAGATTTTTTTTCAAGACAAGAGTATAAAGTTGAGTCATCAACAAATAGAGCCACTTTAGATGTTAAATTTTCATGAAGATTGATATTGCAGATAAGAAACAATATAGGGGCAAAGATTTAAGGGTACCACAGGATACCTTGTGGTACCCTTAATTACTGCAGTTAGTAAGAAATAATTTAATAATCTCAAAACCTTTATATAAAGAGACTAATAACAGAGTGAAGACTAATCTTAGGATAGTTGAAGAGGTCAAAGTTTTTACTAGAGTTCTGAAAAATTGAAACCACTTGTTTAGCACTTTTTTAAAATTTATATTATATTATATAACTAATAAGATTAAATATTAGACTTACTATATTTAATGACATTGTTGAAAACTAACCAAAAGGCTCTAGAACCTAACATCTGATATAAGATACAAGACTTAGTAAACTGAGAATAAGAGAGCTTAACATCAGACAGGACTTTTTTACATTTTTTACATTTTTTTTTTTACATTAGCTTCTTGGAATAATAAAAGGACATCGTTCTTAAGAGAGATGTTCTTGTAAAAAAGATGAAATAAATGATTAATAAAGCAACTGCTCAAGTCGTTGAAAAATATGGAGTAGAATGAGGTTCGACTTAAAATTGAAGAGTAGTACTACCAGGGATGTGGTGGGGATCGAATTGGGAACCTCTCGCTTATGAAGCATGCGCTTTACCACAACACCACTACCGCATGTTGATCATAATGATGTTTATATATGCATATATATATATATATATAAAATATAACATGAATTTTGAATTTAAAAAATATACTTTAGGATGTATAAATGTTTATGCAGTCCCGGTCACAAACCCGGCCCCGGTCAAAAATCAACGCCAGTCGTTTACTAATATAGGTTATTAAAATAATCAGAATCTTGAACAGAATACTAGCACATATAGAGATATCATTCTTATTGCTAATATTAACAAACCAACAAGAATGGTTAAAGCAACTAACTTTCTAACTTGAGTATTAAACACTCATACTTTCTGCGGCAAATTTCATGCAATATTCGTATAAAAGGTCAATACTCTGTCACTATTTTTAGATCATCTAAAAAGTAGTTTCTAAAACAATTTCAGTAATTGGAAACTTAATAACATCAAAATTAACAACTAAATAAAGCTCATTTTTAATGTTAACCATTTTTCCCGATGGTCCTACAAAATGATTTGAGGACTTAGTTGATCCATCAATTGTTTTAAACAAAGATTTTGTTAGTTCTTTAAATTTTCTTTGATAGTTTACTTTTTGTTGTTTATATGTAATTTAACTTCTTGTCATTCATTTTTTGTTTTAGATTAGAAATGCTTATAAAATATATAAACTTTTAAATAATATTGTCAACTTTATAAAAGGTATGGTAATATTTAATAATATAAAGTTAAAAACTTTCAGTTGATTTTGTATGTTATAACTCAAATTATGACTTTTTAAGAGACCTTTGATATTGTAGACTGTCTTTACAACTTAAATAATGAAATTTCAATAATTTCATTAATGTTGCGTTTTTTCAATTTTTTTTTTGTTTTTTTTGTTTTAGGATTAATAATAGGTAAAGATGTTTCCTTATGAAATCAGCTAAAGAAGCTGTTATTCTGCAAGAAACAAATCACAGTTAAAGAAATATTGCCAAAATTGTCAGTCTTCCAAGCTACAATCAGAGGAATAAATTCTAAACTCAAAATGGGCGTCAAATTAGAAGTACAGAGAATAGGCTGCTGTGGGAGAAAAAGAATATCAAGTACTAGAGATGACAGAGAAATCAAAAAAGTTATTGAACAAAATCGTAAGATAAAACTGAAAAGCGTGTTGAAAGACTCTTTTAAAAGTCTTTTTAATTGGTCTTTTAAAAGGTCTTTTAAAAGGCTTTTCAATTGGATCAAAAAATCAAAATTTCAGTTGGATCTTTAGAAAGGAGAAGTTATGAAAAGAAGTGTAGAAAGTCACTTAAGATGCCAAAACTTACGCCTGCGACGGTTAAAAAACGGTTTGTTTGGTCATTTGTTCTTTCCTGAAACTTAAGGAATATTTTATTATAACAAGTTTTCAAAAGATGATTTTGCATTAATATCTTATCCCAATTGATTTTACTAATTTTTGAATATTATTAAACATTATATATTGATTTATTCAGGCTATATTTAGCAATGAATTTACTTTTGAGACTTTGAGAGAAAGATAAAGCCACATTCATCTACCACAGATCAAGAGAACAAAACAAGCCAGAATGCAATGTAAACACTGTAAAGTTCTTAGCATCCATAATGGTTTGTTCATGCATATCGAACAGGGGTATCAGTCAATTTTAGATTGTACAAGGGACAATGAAACAAGATCAGTACAAGACTGTCCTACAGACTACTCTGATTCCATAGATACAAGAGTAGTTCCCTAATGGTGAAAAAAAAGTTTTTATGCAACATGGTGCTCCATGCCATACTGCAAAATAACATTTCTCACTAATGTGAGTATTGAACTTATTGATTCGCCTGTCGATTCTCCAGATATGAACCCTTTTGAAAATCTCCAGATATGAACCCTTTTGAAAATCTGCAGATATGAACCCTTTTGAAAATCTCCAGATATGAACCCTTTTGAAAATCTGCAGATATGAACTCTTTTGAAAATCTGCAGAAGCTTGTTAAACCCAAAGTCAATGCTAACATAATAATGAGTGAACAGAAGCTCACAGAACGACTGAAGTATGGCTTTGAAATTTAGATGGTAAATCATTGACCTCAAAGTGCATAAATGATATGCCAAGACATATCAACCCTTTTTTAAAGTCAAAAGGACTCACCAACAAGCATTAAGTTTTATAATTTTGTATGTATCTTTGTATGTATATTGCTTTGTATGTATCTATATATCTTTGTATGTATCTATATATAGATTACATAATGAAAAAATTAAATTGTGATTGGTTGTAGTGCACTTTTGAAACACCAAAAAGACGAAAAGTTGAAAACTCACTTTGAATCTCATAATATGAGTAGGCACTGTATATGGTTATAAACATATAGGTAGTTTTTTAGATGCTGGCATACAATATTTTTACATATTAATATAAACTTGAATATTTATATGGTGTGGCATTTGTAGAAAGAGAAGATGATGATCAGATGGATGTGTGGTATGACTCTAACAAGGCAAGGAAAAGAGCCATAATCTTAGACAGAGATTAGAAAAAAAGATTACAAACAAATAAATACTGAAACATTTAGAGAAAATAAATTTGGGCTCCTCATATTAGGTACAACATATTTTCCTTGAGTTGGTGGAAATGAATGTAGAATATAATATTTTTTTTAGTTGATGCATTAACTACAAAAAGTGCTTCAATATAAATACAAGGTAAAATGCGAAAATGAATTGCGGACCATTATTTTATAGGTATTTCATGTTGTAACAGCTTTTTTAGCCGTTTTTAAATAATAATCATGACTATAAACATGACTACGCTGCGCCAACCAAAACGTTCAATCGATGTATTTACATTTACCTGCATGCTCTCTCTAATAGTCAGTAAATGCATTTACACTTAATAACATACATTATTAATATATTCATATTTATTTGTATTTAAATTAATAATATAATCATGGTCCTTAAAATATAATATTTCCTTATATTCAACAAATATTAAAGAAATATAGGGAAGCACTTGCACCTTAGATCCGTATGCACCTTTGATCCGTATGCACCTTTGATCCGTATGCACCTTTGATCCTAAAACGTTACCTCCATTCTAACAAAACCTTTTAAAGAGGGCTAATAGCCAGCGTCGAATAATTATTTTACAATGGAAACCTTTCTTGCCTAAGTTGCAAATCGAGCTTTAGTATTATTAATGATTTAGATAATACTAAGATTAGTATTAGGTTATTCTATTAGTCATTATAGAAATTGTGAATTTTCAAATAAAAATAAAATGCAAATCCTAAAAATGATTATTTTTTAAAAAGATAATACTTTTCAGTTTCTGGATTTTAATTCGGGGCGGGATTTATCTTTCACCAACAAAGGCAGAGGCTGATCTTGCCTTTTTTTGATGTTTGAGATTTTAGACATGAAGTAAACTCCAAACATTTTTATGGTAATACTTACATTAAATAACGATGCTTTGCAAATACTAAAATAAAAATAAATAAATATTATACCCAAATAAATTTAACCCCCTACCCCATATGTAAGGGCAATGAGTTTGCAAAATATTTTTTATACTATTCTAATCTAAATTCAAATTTAACAATAAATTTGAAATTTCATGAAATAATCTTTTAGCATTAAAAAATTATAGCGAGATGATTGTAACTCAAATTGATGGGGATTCAAACTTTTTATGAACATAATTTTTGAACGCTAAGAGATTATTGCATATAATTTGAAATTTATTGATGAATATGTTTTTAGTTAATAGAAAAAAAATATTTTGGTAATTTGTTACCCTCACATTTGAGGTCAGGGGAGGGGTGTTTTTTGGAGGCATTTTTTTTACCGGGCTCTAATAGTAATAGTAATAGTAGTAATACAAGCTGCTGTAACAACTATTGTCGCGGAGCATAAAGTTTAAAATTTATACTTTAACAGCCGTTAACAAATGTTTATCTAGTCTAGCTTTAAAAGAATTTACTGTCATTGCAGAAACCACTTTTTCAGGTAAAGCATTCCAATGAGGTATCACTCTGTTCGTAAAATAATTGTGTCTCAGGGTTGTTTTCACAAATTCTCTTTCAAATTTCATTGAATGACCTCTTAGACTTTAGGAAGAAGCTTTATAAAGCTCTTTACACCACAATATCTTATCAATACCAGTTGTTATTTTGAAAAACTCAATAAGATCACCTCTTGTATGTCTTGTTTCCAGAGTTGTGAGACCCAACTTAGCCAATCTTTCAGTATAACTTAGATGTTTTAGTTCAGGTGCTAGCTTTGTTGCTCGTCTTTGAATTTTTTCTAGGTCATTGATTACCGTTTTTATAAACTATTACACCTAAGTCTAATTCTTTTGTTGTCATTTTTAAAATAAAACTTTGATTGTCGTGTTTCATAGTGTAGTTATAATTAATATTTTTTCTTCCAATGTGCATAACACTGCATTTGCTTATGTTAATATCCAATAACCATACATTTGACCATTCAGTTAACAAATTAATGTCATTTTGCATATTAATTAGATCATTATGTTCTTTTATAACAGATATGATTTTAGTATCATCAGCGTATAGTTTTGTAATTGAAGAGATACATTGGGGAAGATCATTGATATGTAACAGAACGAGAAGAGGACCCAATACAGAACCCTGTGGCACACCGCTATAAATCTCTCACCAATCTGATACAGCTTCACCCATTACCACTCTTTGTTTTCTGTTTTTCAAAAAAGAATCAATCCAATTTAAAATATTGTCTTTTATTCCATAGTTAGAAATTTTATATATAAGTCGATGGTGGGGCACCTTATCGAACGCCTTTGCAAAATCTAGGAATGATGTATCAACTGGATAATCATCTTCAATTTCAGTTGTAATAATATGGAAAGTTTCTAATAGGTTTGTTAGGCGTCCTTTGTTTTGTACAAATCCATCTTGTTGAGGCGTTAACAGATTGTTTTCTGTTATATAAATAATCAGCTTTTTTCTAATTATTTTCTCTATTATCTTACATGGTACCGATGTTAAAGAGATAGGTCTGTAGTTGAGCGGATCTTTCTTTTCTCCTTTTTTAAAAAGTGGTGAAATGTTTGCAGATTTCCATAATTCTGGCATGAATCGATTTCTTGAGTATTAAAGACAAAGGTTTGGATAACCCTTCTGCACAATGCTTTAGCACATAGGGACTGATGTTATCACAACCAAGTGACTTGTTTTCATTAAGTTCTGATAAATAATTATGTACAATATCTTCTTTTAGTTCTTGGTCCCAGTCACATTCAAATAATGCATTGATTTATTGATGAAATGTGGTAGATCTTGATTTTCTTTGACAAATACTGATTGGAAACTACAATTCAGTAGATTGGCAATGACTTTTTTTTTAGTTATTATTTTATTGTCACTAGTTTTAAGTGCTAGTAGTTTTGTATGTGTTTGATTTTTTCTTTGTGCATATGCATAGAAGAGTTTTGGGTGATGTTTTACATCTTTTGCTAAGTTTATTTCATGATCAAGAGTAGATTTTTTAATATGTTTTTTAATCATTTTATTAACTAGTTTGAATTCATTATTTAGGTTTGTATTTTTGATGTTTGTAGCACGCACTCTGCACCATAGATTACGTTTTTTTCTAATAAGATTCTTGATTTTTTGTTGATGCATGGATTTTGGATAGAACTAGTGGGTTTGAAGTGGTGAGGAATATATTTTGTGCAAGCTTTTTCATAAATTTATAAAAAGTATTAATAACATTGGTTTGTATTTATTTTATCAAATATTTCATCCCAATTTACTTTATAAAACGTGATATTCATTTCTTAGTATTTTCCTTTTCGAAATTAAATCTCTTATTGTTGAACTTTTTCAACAATAAGAGATATATATTACATCCATCAAGAAAAATAACTTTAAAAAAGTTTTTAAAAAAACTTTATGTAACGTTTTTTTCAAAATCAAAGTAGGAGATTGCACATTAATATATTATAGAAAGTTTACTTGAACTCAGAAACTTAAAATCGCCATGATGATATGAAAAACCTCAAAGTTTAGGTAAGTGGATTTTTTCCTTCTATAGCTTTATTTAAAGGCAATGAATAAAAAAAACATATCCGAATCATTTTTTCATGATCCCCATGCATAAATCCTCTTTTTTAGATTTTTTGGTAATGCAACGCCTTTTTCATAATGGGTCTTATTTGTAGAGTTTTTTTCTCAAAAATTTTTTTGTAACTAACATATCTTAAAAATTTATATCTTTCTGATGAGAATTAAAAAAAAAAAAATTTTAAATTGCAAGCGATGCGGATAAATTCTAAAATCCTGTGTGCCAATGACAGCGTGACAATGGCGAACACACCAGATACTGAGGATTAGGATGATTATGATGATGATGATCATGATGATCATGTTGATGATCATGATGATGATAATGATGATGGTGATTAGGATGATTATGATGATGATGATGATGACGATGATGATGATGATGACAATGATGATGATGATGATGATGATGATGATGATGATGATGATGATGATGATGATGATGATGATGATGATGATGATGATGATGATGATGATGATGATGATGATGATGATGATGATGATGATGATGATGATGATGATGATGATATGATGATAATGATGATGTTTATAAGAATAAGTAAATAAATAAATGGTAAGTAAATAAGTGGTATAATATTAAGTGGTAAATAATAATGTTGATCATAATGATGATTATGTTGATCATAATGATGTTTATATATAAATATATGTTAATATATATAACATGAATTTTGCAAAAAAATAATAATTTAGGATGTATCAATGTTTATGCAGCCCTAGTCAAAAACTGGCCCTGGCCTCAGCTTTTTTTTATTAAACCTGGCCCTAGCCAAATTTCAACTCGTCATTTTTTTTGGAGAAACTGCATTACATATGGTATGAGCATGCCGAATGCTGACCCTAATTCTAAGGGTTGTATATTTATATATAAAATATAAATTTCAAATAAAAATAATATATTTTTAGGATTTGTCAATGTTTATGAACCCCCCTCCTTAGTCACAAACCTGGCCCTGGCTATTTTTTGTCAAACCCGACCCCAGTTTCAATCAAGTTTTTTTGTTAATTATAGTTTTGAAAAATGTTTTTAAATTCAAAAACATCAACTAAAAACTTAGTGAATGTATAAGAATTTTTAGAAGGTAGTTAAACATAAGTAATTAAGTTGCAATACAAATGTTTTAAACATTAGTAATACAAATGCTTTTTAACATTTGTACTACAAATGTTTTAAACATTTGTATTCCAACTCAATTTAAGTTGAAATTGAAATGAATTGAAATTAAAAACCCAGAAAAATTATTTTTTAACAAAAAAAAATTTTTAACTTATTTATTTTTGTAAATTACTTATTTATTATTTACTTATTATCAAATATTTTATTTATTTATGTGAATTATTTATTTATTAATGTACAGCGCTCAACTTGTTTCTCTGCACAGCAACCCAAGATTTATATTTAAGAGTTAAGAAAGGATTGCAACCGCAATAAAGTTAACTCAACTGTAATCATAGATCAACCAGGTCATAATTTAAAAATCCGGAAAATTGTTTAGGTAAAATATCTGGAAAAAACCCACAATCTAATTTTCCTCTATTTTCCACTTAATTTTGCTTTTAGCTGAGTTGTTTCCATTTTTTTCTTAATTTTTCTATGAGTGATGAGTTAAAAAGCTTAAAAACAAATACATTAAAAAAATACATCTGTATGTATGGAAAACATTTTGGATATCTGGAAAAACTTAAAGTTGAGTAAAATACCCGGAAATCTGGAAATATCCGGAAAAAGATAATCCCTGGTAATGGTCTCAGCCTTGGGGAGCTGAAAATTTTTCAAAAAAATTTTTTTTAATTTGAAAAACTGTGTATTTTTTTTAATTTGAAAAATTGCTTAAGATATAATAAAAAATTAGAAGTTACAAAAAAATATTCAAAATATACTACTCAATATATTCTAATAAAATATATTCTACTCAATATATTCTAATAAAATATTCTATTTTTAAAATTTAGTTTTTATACTTGCGGGTTGTTGTTTTTTTTTAAAAAACATTGTGGTTTTCAAATATTTTATTTCTAAATTGCTATTTAATTCTGAATTAAAATTAATATTGACATAAGCTAACATATCATTAAACTCATTAAAAGCGTTCAATTTATCAGGAAAGAAATTTCTTAAATTAAAATAACATTAAATTAAAAAAAAATTTACCCTGAGTTAGTGAAGAAACAAACTTTTAACTTTTCTGGCAATTTTTCAGTAAGCTTACTAGCAACTTTAACAATATCTTCATGAAGAAAGCGACAGTTTGTGCTTAATATTGACATTTGATGAGATCCGGATGCAACAACTTTTGGGTGACAATGTCCAACTGCAAATTAAACAAAAAATTTGACATACTACAAATGTAAAATTTAAAAAAAACTAAATTATCATCTGATAATTATCAGCTTTTATAAATTGTCAACTAAATATTTGAATATTTAAAATACAAGTAGTTGAAAATTTAAAATACTTAGACCATTATTAACAGTTTTAATAAAATTGATTTAACAAAATAATTTAAGTACTGTGTACTATCAAACTTTATTCTGGTAAACTTTATGCAGTAGATGACTAATAGTAGAACTTTTGATTCAAATCAAGCGGTTTGAGGTATACTTTACACCTCTCTATATTTTTATATTAAGGCAAGCTTGTATGAGGATCATCATCATTCTCGTAGGAGACTGCAGTCACACTACTTATATGACCAGTGATACTTATATGAATAATGTGTTAAAAATTTGAAACTTTCTAATAACTAAGCAAATAAAACATTTAAAAAAATGATCTGGTAAAATGTGTAACATTAAATCAACCTAAGCGCTACACTAACATAGTGATGGGTGAAAAAATTACGTTTAAAGCTTTAAATTATCAAGACGCTATTAAATTTAAAAAATTATTAGGTTTAAACTAATAATTGAATCGCTTTTAAATTTAAAAATATATTAATTTTTTTTTTTTCGCTTTTACTGGTTTATTATTCATTAAAATTTTTGCTTCTCTTTTAAGTTTATGATTTTAATTTTCTACTTAATTTAGTTGGATTTATTTAGCATTTTTCAATACACATTTTATCAAAACAGACAAAATGCAGTGGCCAAGTTTTCAAAACAAAATATTAAATTAAGGGGATTCAAAAAAGTAAATTTTAAAATTTAAAAAACCATACCCTATAAATTTGGAAAAAATATATAAAAAATTCAAAAAGTTTAAGCCCATTAAATCACCTTTAAACCCTCCTCACCCCAGCAATGAAAGGGGGAAAATTACTCTAAAATGACCACTTATGGCTTCTCTTAATGGAAATAGTGCTCAATAATTTAGAAATTTAATTTAAATTAGAGCATTATTAGTGATGTACCAAGAAAAAGGCCGATTGTGGCTAATATAAGGTCTTATGTATGTATATAAAGATATTATATTTATATTAGATATGTAATTTGCATATATAAGTTGTGTCTATGCACCAGTAGTGGGTTGGCCTATTAGCTAATGTCAATGCCTTGGCCAATGCCAATTAATCAGCTCAGTTATCGGCCAATTAATGGACCTATTATCGGCCGATAGCTGAGCTGATTAATTGCTATTAGTCAAAACATCGACATTAGCTTATAGGCTAAACCACTACTAGTTCATGGACACAACTTATATATGCAAATTACATACCTAATATTGATATATTATTTTTATATACATGCATTATTAGCAACAATCCACCTTTTTCAATCTTTACATAACTAAGCATTATATAATCAAAAATAAAAAAAATAAACAATTTATGGAACTTGAAGTTTCTTTTCATATAAAAATCTAATTCTCATATAAAAAGTATAAAATTTTATTTTAATTTAGATTAACGCTTATGGTCATTTTATTAAAGTTTGATATTTACTAATTTTTGAACCTGTAAAATTGAAGGTGAAACATTTTTAAGTTGGTGATAAAATTTTTGATAAATTTTATTGTCTTTAAATTGAGTTTTGAAAAATGTTTTTGTGAAATTATGTCATTCTTAAAACTATGATTCAATTAAAGACAATTGTGAACAGGTTTTGTTAAAAACAATTAAAACTGAAGTATTTGGTAAAAAAGTTATGGTTGTTATATTATTGACCCATCTGTTTGTGTTGTTTTAAAACTTATCTACTTCTTACGCATGGAAAGTTTTACATTAAAAAAGTGTTTTAAAAAGTAACTTATGCCTATGATTCAAAACCATAATGCTCCCCTCATCTTCTGGCTTAAAGTTGAATTTTGGAACTACTCAGTATAATCAAATAGTATCAACAAAATGGCATTCGAATAATAAAGATTTGTCCAAATAAGCATCTATATAATGATGCTGAACTTAATAGTAGTGTTAGTAGTGCCCTTTCGAGTATGTTTGACACAGAACTCTTGGCAGCCATTGCAACTGAGGTAATAGCGAGAAAGAGTCACAGCACTTTGTTTTATAAGAAAATGTGAACAAAAGTGTATGGAAATATCTAACGTACTTAAACTTCAAATTATGTTATGTTAAAACATACTTAAACATACACCAAGTTTTACAGTTTGACTTTTACTTGAAAATTGCATTGCCACAACCTCTCCTTAATTCTTGATCTACAGCATTCATTTCCCTTTAAAAAAATTTATATAATCTTAAAATTTCAAAAGTCAGTGTGCTAGCATGGCCGAGTGGTAAGCGTGCAGAGCTTCTAAACAAAAAAGCCGTGATTCGAGTTCATTCTATTGGCAACCTTTTTTTTCAATTTTTTTAGATTTTTTAAAATACAACATACTTGTGAAGTTTTATAAAGATCATATATAAACATATCTAATGATATTACACACTTTAACAAACGAAAAGATTTTTAAAAAAGCTAAAAAAATCTAAAAACATTTAAAAACGGGGGTATAATTGTTGCGTATGCGTCGTGATTGAGATACTTATGTTATTTTAGTTTTACATTTCAAGTTTTTTTACAAGTTGAGTTTGTGCAAGAAAAATGAGTATACAACATGTTTATATATAGAATATAAAATCTATAGAACTGTAAAGTTGTTTTGTTTTGCATTTCAAATAACAAAAATTAAAAAATAAAGCAAGCTGATGATTTGAACTTGCTACATGGCAACCTTAACTTTTTTTAAACAGTAAGGGGGTTTAAAAAATATGTTTTTAAAAGAACATAATTGAAAGTTTTAATTTTATATCTAAATTAAACCATTTTATTAAATTAATTACTTTTAAAAATAATTAAAAGTTGAAATTATTTGTATATTTAATATATATATATATATATATATATATATATATATATATATATATATATATATATATATATATATATATATATATATATATATATATATATATATATATATAAGGAAATTTTGAGTTTAACATCTACTTTAACACACCCCCATTTAACAATCTAGACCGAGTGCGCAACAACGACAGAATTTAGATAACATCAACATAGTATTATACTCCATTATTTTTTGGCTTTATATACTTATTACAAGTTTAGATCCCTAGACTGAACTTTTAAATATTTTTAAAAAAACAGTATTATACTCTATTATTTTTTTGCTTTATATACTATTTAAAAGTTTAGATCCCTAATCTAAACTTTAAAATAGGGATTGCCCATAAATTATGCAATGCTAAATTTCACTAATGAGCAAAACAAAAAAGATCAAAATTTTTCCTCGCAGAGTCGTAAGTTAAATAAAAAATCAAAATAGCTCATTAAGGTTAATTAAAATCGCCACCTAAAAGAACTTAAGATCTCCTTTTTTAAAAATAAATTTAGCGTTGCATAATTTATTGGACAATCCTTAGCGTATTATAGTCTATAGTTTTTAATGGTCTAAGATCTTCTTAGTTCTGCGATTTGTATAGCATTGCATACAAACGCCTGTAAGAGTAAACGTCTTTAGCATATATTGAGTTTGCAGGCAGTATATGGAACAATTGTGTATAATAAATTTATAAAAATGATAAAATTTTTGAATTTTATTTTAACAATTACAAAACTTTTTTGCTATATAATTATTTTTTTGCTATAAATATTGCTATAACTGTTATAGACATATACTAGTATAAAATTTTTGCTATAAATATTGCTATAAATAGAGAAAAACAAATCTTATTATAAATCAATCTCTAGGTCTGCTGAAGAGTGCGCATGTTAATTTTTTTGCTCTTAAAGCAATTTTTTTAAATAAATTATTTTACATAAAAATATTGAGTTTACATTGAATTATATTAAGTAAACAAGTAATAGGTATAGAAATGATCGATGTGGAATAAGATATTTATAGAAATGGTAGATTTGGTTAAGACCCATATCTATTGGGTCCGGAAACCTAGGATATTATATATATAAGGAAAAAGTATAGAAAAGGTCAGTGTGGGATAGACTTACAAAGACCTGTATTTTTACGGGTCAGGTCAGCTAGTTAATAATAATAGTAGCAGTAATAGATACAAGTGAAGCAATAAAACATGCAACAAGACAACAATTGATTCGATTGAATTTGGTGTGCAGCATCAAAAAAAGACATTAGCATTAAATTGAAAAAATATTGCGCTCAGTTCAATGATGCTTTCAAAAAACTTATGTGGAGATACATTTGCTTCAAAATAACACAATTATTATCAAAATTAATTAAGTGGTTCAATTATACTAAAACCAATTAAGTGGTGTTATAATACTAAAATATTTTAAAACATTATTATTCAGGACAGCCTTTAATAAAATTAATTTAAAAAATTATTTTAAAAAAAAATCATGTAAATTTATAATCAAAATCTAGAAATAAAAAATATATAAATACCATGAGCAACATTGTTCATCAAATCAAGATACTGAACATCATTTTCATCATAAAGATACTGCCCTTTTCCTCTAGCAATGTAGAGCGGTTTGTCTGGGAAAAAAACTTGAGTTGCTCTTCTAATGTATTTAAAAAAATAATTAAAGAATTTGTAAAAAAGTTTATCAACATATATATATATATATATATATATATATATATATATATATATATATATATATATATATATATATATATATATATATATATATATATATATATATATATATATATATATATATATATATATATATATATATATATATATATATATATATATTAGTAAAAAACACTAATCGAACTTTTATCTTCTACTTTAAGGATCATCAGGAAGAGTTCTCTTCCTAATGATCCAGCAATGGTGAAACTTAAAGTAGAAGATAAAAGTTAGATAAGTGTTTTTTTTATTAAAGTAGAAGATAAAAGTTAGATAAGTGTTATTTTTTTATTGACTTATTTTAAGAATTGGCGCAGCAGAGTGCACATACATTGACTGAAATAGGTAGAACATGCAAGGAGTGTTTATCCATCTATTGACTTAAATAGATAAAGCATGCAAGGAGTACTACATGCAAGGAGTACAATACATCAACTGATTTGAATAGGTAAAACATGTGTACATACATCGAAAGATTTAAATAGGTATACCATGCAAGAAGTATCACTGCATGGACTGAGGTTTTCAAGAGATTTGTTTTTTTATTGAAATTTTTTTAAATGATTATGATTAGATAAATCAGTGGCGTAAGAAAAAGAAAACTGTAGAGTAGAAAAGGGCTTGACTTAAAACCAATAAGAAGAATCAAAAGCTGCCTAATACCTGCCTGAATCAATTATGTAGCAGGCACAATTATTAATAGAGAGATAAAAAACAACTCTATAATTCATGCTTTAATTGTTTTATCTCAAGCAAATTCAAACCAATCAGCTGAAGTTATCTATAGTAAGTTAAATTGCTAAGGTGCCAAATTTCATTTGCTTTTGTTAGTTTAATTTGAAAATAAAATAATAAGCTTGTAAAAATGCTCCTTTAACTAAAGAAAAACCATTGAGATGAAAAAAAATCATTTTAATTTTATAACTTGTTAAAAAATAAATACAAAAATAATATATATTAAATATAAAAATGTTAAAATAACACAACATTTTTATTCTTGGCTAGTTTCATAATTTCATGTTCATTTTAAAAAGATTAATTTTACTATAAAACTCTGGAATAAATATTAAAACATAGATCTCTATACAGAGAAATATTAACGGACAAACATATTGATAATAAAACAATAAAAATAATTACAAAATGAATCAGTAAATAAACAATCAATATAATCAAAATAAAATAAACTTTCATTTTAATTAAATAGATAAGTAAATGTTATAATGGGAAGTTTGTTTTTATTTTTATTTATAAAGTTTTATATACTTTATTTTATATATATATATATATATATATATATATATATATATATATATATATATATATATATATATATATATATATATAAATATATACAATTCTTTAATGTTTAGGGTAATTCCATGTCAAATCAGCAGGCTCATGTCACCCCACGTTTTGAATTTTGTTACTTTTTTTATATGTTATAGGGTTTATAAAAATCAAGAAAATCTGAAATTTGGAATCTCCAACCCCTTGCAGTTCTTGAGATATTCAGGATTCAATTTTCTTAATTATGCTGGCATTTTTTGCAAAATATTTTTTTGTTGTTAAATAGCAATATTTTATGAACCAAATGAGGTATCATCCTGAAATTTTGTACATAGACAACCTTCCGCATGGCGGATACAAATTTCATTTTGAAAATTTTTTTGACCACCATAATTACATGTAAATTAGATAATGAAGGCATATATTTTGGGGTATTTTTCGAGGCATTGGTATAACTTACAATATAGGTATCAAGCATCGCTATTAATAAAAAATATATTATTGCATTTTTCACCTTTTTTAAGCAGCCTTTTAAGTTAAGCTTATAATATATGTTGAGTCAGCATAAAATTTAATTTATGATAAAATTAGCTATATCTTAATTTAATGTTGTAAAAAGATATTGTTAAAGTCTTTGTGAGGGTAATAATAAATTTATAATTTATTTATATTTTTTTTGTGCCTAGGGTAGGCTCAAAGTATGGGGAGAGTGAGGAGGAAGTCTTTCTTGTGCCCCTCCCCCCCCCTCCCCCAGAAAAAAAAAAAATTAATTATATTTTCCAAATTAAATATTTTTTCAAAATTGAAAATTAAGTTTTGTTAAAAAAAAAAATTTTTAAGCTATTTGGAGGTTTTATGGAGCAATAACTAGAAATATTATTTTTATTTATTAAAGCTAATTTTTTTGTAAAAGACCAACATTTTTTTAAGTATAGAAACTTTGCTAGGCTGTAATCCAAATGCATTTATAAAAGACATTTTTTTAAAAGGCTATATTTTTCTTTTATAAATAAAACCTTTTATTTCCTCATTATTGTATTGTTGCTTCTGATTTCATGTTATAAATATTAGTTTCCTGTTACTTTGCAGAATTTTTATATTTACTGACTAATTAATAAATGTTAAATGATTACTATATGATCTGTAAATAAAATAAAAATTAATTACCCACTAATTATGTATAAGAGGAAGTCATATAACATGGCACATCCAATTATATATATATTATAATAAAATGTATAAATAATTTACCATAAACTAAATAATGTTAATGGTATTTCTAAAAAATATTTGTTTTGTAAAATATTTCAAAATTAGATTTTTTCAATAAAATTAAAAGTTAGAAAATATGGAAAAGTGTTCTATTGGATTAGAATGTTATGTTGACTGTCACAAGCAAGGTTTAACAAGAAAACAAGATCTTTTAGACCTATCAACATTTTCAAGTGATGAAAAACATGTGTTATTATGGAGAGCTTATTTGATTGTGGAAAATTGTTTACAATAGTTTGTTATTATCATAGAGAACACTTTGGAGTTGCATTTGAAAAGAAAATTTCAGAAATGCTGTAATCTATTTAAAAAACATGGAAATCGAAAGAAAAACGTAAAAAGTAATTTTGATATTGTTTTGATTATTATACTGGTTTAAATAGTAATTAAATAAACTAAAGAAATAATAAGACAACTAAATGCTTTTTTAAGAAGAAAACTCAAATATTTTTATAAATTTAAAATTTAATCGTTTTATAAATTAATAAATATACTAATATATTCTTTACAATGATGCTTGTTGATATTAGTTTTTAAAAATGATTGTTTATTTTTTTTATATAGGAAATGTAAAGATAATGCTATAACTCTTAAAACACAAGATATTCCTGTTGTACCAGGGTGGAAATTATGCAGTAGTTGTTACCAAAGAGTACAGAGTATAAATAAAAAATTAGAATCAAATATTCAATGCTATAGCAGGGTTGAGTCTGAACATGAACAACCTTCAGCTCTCAATAAAAGTCTTAAATCTATAGGTGCGTCACCTAATAAGCTTAAATCAGCGCCAAAATACCGACGGTTACCAGTTGCCAAAAGAAATTTTGATCAAATAACTGAAGAAACAACTAATAAAATAAATGAAGTTTATAATATTGATCCTATGATTAGATTGACACCATCCTGTACACCACTAACTTCTTCAGTTGATAACCATAAAATTGACGATTTAAACTCACTTTTAAATGAATTAAAAGATAAACTAAAAAATGTGACATCATACTCCATAAAAATACAGATACTAACATTAACTCCAGAATCATGGTCACTCCCAAAATCTGCAGAACTTTTTAATGTATCTATTTATCTTATACGAGAAGCTAGAAAAGTTAAAAAAAAAATTAGAATTTTGTATAAACCATCATCAAAAAAAGGAAAGTCACTTTCCCATGAACCATTGATCTAGTTCATAGCTTTTATCAAAGTGACAAGTACACATAAATGATGCCTGGAAAAAAAGATTTTGTCAGTATAGGGTACAGGCAACACATGCAAAAAAGACTAATATTAATTAATTTAAAAGAACTTCATGTAGCATTTAAATCTGGACACTCTAATTTAAATGTTGGATTTTCAAAGTTTTGCAGCCTTTGCCTAAGATGGTGTGTAACCATAAACTCGTCTGGCACTCACAGTGTTTGTGTCTGTATCTATCATCAAAATGTTAAGTTGTTAACTGATGCTCTTAAAATTGACAATGACTATAGAGATTTAATAGGAATGATTGTTTACAATCGGGATAATCTAGAGCACATGTTACATCAATGTCCACTTTGCCCTGGTATTACTTTAAAAGAGTTCTTAACAGGAAAATTTAACAACTGTGATAAAGAAATAACAATTAACCAATGGCAAGGTACTGATAGAACTACACTGATCAATCAAAAAATCAATATTGAAGATATTATTGACCTTATATGCACTGATCAATCAAAAAATCAATATTGAAGATATTATTGACCTTATATGCAATAAAATAGATCAACTTACATCTCATTCATTTATAGCTAAAAGTCAGGCCATGTACCTTAAAGACTGTAAAGAGTTTTAAAATCACAATGAGTGTATAATATCTGATGACGTTGAGCATGATGTATACTTTGTATATAAAATACAACAGCTCATTATTAAATACTTCACTGATGGATGAGCAGCACAGTATAAAAACTTTAAGAACTTTATTAATCTTTTCCATCATAAAGAAGACTTTGATATTGATACTGAATGGCTTTTTTTGCCACAAGCCATGGTAAATCTGCTAGCGATGGTATTGGGGGCACAGTAAAAAGACTAACTGCGCAAGCCAGTTTAAAAAGGACAATGACTGGATAGATTTATTGATGTAGATATGATGTTTGTATTTTGTGTAACCAGTATAAAAAATATTCAATTCATTTTGGTTTATAAAACAGAAACAAATGAAGTTCGATCATCATTACAACCGAGGTTTATTATATGAACAACCTTGCCAGGAACAAGATGCTTCCACCATTTTATACCAATTAATAAATGTATAATTTCTTTTAAAAGGATGAGCCAACAAACTGATTTTCATACATTTAATCTTGTGCAGATACCAAATGAGCTGGTTCTGCAGCAGGTTATCTATAATCATATGGATTATATAGCTTGCAATTATGACAATTTTTGGTGGATTGGAATTATAACCAAAAAAAAAGAAAGAGAAGGAGGTTATAAAATTCAATTTATGCATCCACATGGTCCCAGCCCAAGTTTTTTTTGGCCCGCACGGTAAGATAAGCATTGGGTCCCATCAAATCATGTTTTATGTACCATTGATCCGTCATCTACAACAAATGATCGCATATATAAAATTTCAGAAACTGAGTTTTGAAAAATTATTGAAAAAAATAAAAAGATTTTTAGAAAAATTTCTAATGCATTATTTTTTTAATATTTGCATGTTATTTTTTAAAATTTAGTTGAAATTTGGCTACAAAAATTCTTCTAGTCACTT
Organism: Hydra vulgaris; assembly: GCF_038396675.1. NCBI lineage: Eukaryota > Metazoa > Cnidaria > Hydrozoa > Anthoathecata > Hydridae > Hydra > Hydra vulgaris. The sequence goes on from NC_088924.1 coordinate 2,747,382, forward strand.
GTCTTTATGTTTAAAAAAAAAAAAAAAGGAAGGGGGTTGGTAAAATGCTTAATTTCCCCCTTCCCTTTGGACCATGAGTCCTTCCCAGGTACAAAAAAGTAAATAAATAAAGTATAAATTTATTATTGCCCTCAAAAAGACTAACAATATCTTTTTACAACATAAAATTAACTTTGTCATAAATAAGTTAACAATAAATTCTATGCTGACTCAGCATATATAAAAGCTTTACTTAAAAGGCTGCATTTAGAAAAGTTGAAAAATGCAGTAATATAAATTATAACAATGCCTCAAAAAAAAATTATCAAGGTGACATCATCATTTTGACCGTCAAAATACCCCAAAATATATGCCTTTATTATCTAATTTACATGTAATTATGGTGGTTAAAAAAATTTTCAATTTTCAATTTGTATCTGCCATGAAGAAGATTGTCTATGTACAAAATTTCAGGATGATACCTCATTTGGTTTATTTGGTTCATAAAATATTGCTACTTAACGAAAAAGTATTTAATAAGAAAATTGAATCCTGAATATCTCAAGAACTGAAGGGGTTGGAGGTTCCAAATTTCAGATTTTCTTAATTTTCATATTTTAACACTAATTGTTCAAAACATTTTAAATGTTTAGACTGATTTTAAAAAAATCTATGCTTAAGAATGCTTTTAAATAAATTACAGATAACAATAAAAGGTATGATTTTTATGACCACAGTAAATAGTACAATGTTTAGGTAAAGAAAATTGCAGGTACTAACTTATGTAAAAGAGAAAAACCAGTGTGATAGCAGATTATTAAAAAAAAATTGAATTATTTAAAAGAGTTAGTTTTATTGCGGATTAAGATAACTACAAAAAACATGTAGAATTAATAATACAAGATATAATTTTCATACATTTATCAAATAAATCATAAGAACAAGTATACTTACCCAATCAATTGGTTTCTTTTTAAGTGTATTTCAGTCACATTGACTGAAGGTGCTGCACGGTTCTCTGAATACCCATTACATGTTGAAACATCATTAGCTGTGATATTGCTCATTTTGCACTGATTAGTGATACTTTAAACAAAATTTGATGGAGTTATAATATTCACTAAGAAATTTGATTTAAATATTGTCAGTGTTAATAATACATTTTAAACGTTACGTTCTCAATACGTTCATTTTAAATACGTTCAAATGCTACGTACATTTAAAATGTTACTATCTAAACTTCTTAAATAGTAATATTTCTTTTAAATACTATTTAAAATAGTAGTATTTATTCTTTTAAATAGTATTACTTCTAGTATTTATTCCTAATATCGCTGGAAAAAAAATGTATTTTTCAAATCCGCAATAATATTGGGATAACACCAAAATAACAAATGAAGAAAAAAAATATTGTGAATTTCTCAACAACAACAAAAACTGGTTTTAAACATGTACACCTTCATCAGCGTGATTAAAGCTACAAAACGAGATTTTGTTGATGTTTAAGTCTAAACGGTACAGAGGGTGTACAGAGGGCGTACAGAGGGTGGAAGATCCGGTTTGCCCGGCATCACGTTTATGGGGCATTATCAGATGACAAAAAAAATTATCAGTATGCTAAATAAAAAAATGAAAACATCCAACAAAGAAATGAAAATTGATTACTTAGTTTCCTTTATCCAACAGATTACAGAAACATTTCAAACTCTGAAACAGCAATGTAGATTATTTTCTTTCATCTGGTCTACGCCTGACATCAATTTGGACTTAACAAACAGTCAAGAATCTAAAGTTAAAGATCTCGTATCACTGTATCCAAATGATCTTAGTGAAGACGAGTTTGTTGATGAGCTCCGCCACTTTTCGTCTGTTTGACGCCATCTACTTTTAAATGATCGGCCCTTAGATCTTTTGAATAGCATTTATGCGAAGAGATGTGAAGGAAATTTCCCCCAGATATGCATCTGTTTTCGTATCTTTCTTACTTTTCCAGTATCTGTGGCTGAAGGTGAGAGATTTTTTAGCAAGTAAGCTCTCGTCAAAAACATTCTAAGAGCTACCATGGGACGGGATCGTGTTAAAGACTGCAAAGAAAGTTAATGACAACGTCGTAACTTCCAACTATGCTGCTAGAAAAGATCGTAAAGTCTTGGTATAATGCCAAAAAAACCTGATACCAAATCCAGAAATGTTTATTTTTCTTTGCTGTGTTTAATTGTTTGATTCGTGAACTGTATTTCAGTGCTAAATGATTTGTAAACATTATTTTAACAGTGAACTATTTATAAACTGTTTAAATAAACCCTAAACTATCTTTTACTGCTAAATTTATCGACATAAGATATATAAATAGGGGTTGTTCATCTACTACGTTACGCAATCTGGGCGAACTATTTGTTATTTTTTTGCCACGAGTTGTTAAAAGCAAGAGGGGTAATAAATTTTGTGATGTTTTTTTAACCAATTTTTGTCAAATGGTTTAACACTTAAGATATATTAACGAAATTTCTTTAAAAATGATTTGTCAGTTGGTCCATATGAGAGAGTTTCTTGCCCAGGAGCTCAAGAGCTTTTACCAAAAAAGTTTTTTTTTCACTCTAGCCCTCCCCCTCTTCAATAGGATCAAAAACTTCACAAGCCATAAATGAGTTTTACATGATAAAAAATTGATAAATTTACATCAAAAATTTAGTGTAAAGTTAGAGTAAGACCCCACAAAGCTGTTGGGAAAGTTTATTTTCTACCAGAAACTAAACTTTCATTGAAAATACTTATATCCTAGAAAAACCCAAATAATCAAACATCAACATTAAATTCCAAAGCAAAATTGAGATTAGACCACCTTAAATATGGGCCTTAATGAAATTGATGTGTAATTAAAATGTCAAAAAATCTTTATTTATTGAAACAGTAAAATTCTAATATGACAAAGCATAAAAATATTTTTTGACATTAATTTAATGCAAAATATTGTTTATTTAACTGCATCTTAATATTTTAAACGAAAAGTCATTTATAACATAAATATAAGAATTGTAACTAACGCAGTAGTGACAGATTAAAAATGCTCGCAAAAAAGTTAGTAAATTTTGCTACCCTCCTTGGAACAAACTTGATTAAAATGGACTTTAAAATTTTAACTAAATCAAAAGGGAAATAAAGAAAAAACATAGGGTCAATTAATAAAACATCTACGCCAGAATGATCTAGAATTCTGATACTTGATTCGAGCTTTTAAAAAAGTTTTACTTTTTGATCATTTATCATTGTACAATGAATCGTCTCATACAAATATTTTCTTGATTATTTTGATTGTTCATAAAATGTTGAAATAAATAATACTTTATTGTTTTATTGAATAAGTACATTAGGTTTAATAACTTAGAATTTTTATTTGCGGAGGATAGGGGGCAAACCCTCTCATCCTCCCTGATCTCAGCAACCACTCTTATAATGAAAAAATGAAGTACAAAATAAAAAATATATTTGAGAAGCAAGGATAGTATTAAGTATAGCATTATATTTTTTTTAGTTGTCAGAAAATTTTTTGTATCCTCCACTCATCACTTGATTCTTCAGAACTCAACACTCATCACTTGATTCTTCAGAAGACTCATCATTTTAAATATTAAATGATTCATCGGACAAATTACAGTTTTCTATTCTTGGAGTCGGAACAATCAAATTCAAAACCTCTACTGGCAATTTTTTGCTTCTTTTTGCAGGCAATTCTCTAAGTGAATTGATGACAGGGTCAGATGTTATTAAGAGTATATTCGGCAAAATCCGTATTTATCAAAATACGTGATATTTCTCTTGTGTGATGTTCTCTAAATCTCCTACAATCTATATTTTGTGCTCCTTGAGATTCTTCCAAGATGTTAAATTTATCCGATGTTAGTTTTATTGTATTTATATTAATGAAAACCTTAATAACGACTTGATCAAAAATAGCACAAGTCTGCAAAAAATTATTTTTAAAAAGTTGTTTGAGATTTAATAACTATTTTTATGTATTTCTCAGCGCTGATTTCGATAATGCAATCCATTTTTTTCTAATACGTCAGGTTTTTTCACAAAAAAGGGATTATTTTTGGGTAAAGTAACAAAATTCGACCAATTTTTCACATTTTTCAAACGTTATAGAATTTTATTTTATGTATAAATCATCTTCTAAACTATATTTCAAGAACACTTACATTTCTCTTTCAGCTTATAAGTCCTTATAATAACGTTTTTGCTTTCTGTTGAAGCTTCTGTTATTGCTTTTTCGGCTGTGGATTCTTTCAGGATTATCTCTCTTTAACTTCCAGCAGTAGCCCGCTATCATTCCATCTTCCCTGATATCTTCTTTCCATTTCCTTGATGTCTTGGTGAAATCTTTTGCCTCGCTCTTCACTTACATCACCAAGTTATGCAGGGAAGTAACCAAGATGTGAATTGAGAAAATGAACTTTAATGCTCATGTTACAGCCCAGCTTCTTAGAGTTGTCGAGCACGTCTGTGACAATGGTCTTGTAGTTTGGATCTTTGTTGTTTCCTAAGAAACCGGTAACAACTAATTTAAAGGATGTCCATGCTACCTTTTCTTTTTTTTCTATTTTGTCCACAAAATTAGGATCTCTCATAAGTTTTCAAATGTCTGGTCCGACAAAGATTCCTTCCTTTAGCTTTGCCTCGGATAAACCAGGAAACTGCCCTCAAAGATATTTTATCAAAAAAGTCTCCCCTTCTTTTGGCAATGCCTCAACAAATTGTTTTATCAGCCCCAACTTAATATGAAGTGGTGGAAGTAACACCTTTTTAGGATCCACAAAGCTTTTTCTCTCATCATTTTTAACTCCTTCTTCTAAGATTTTTCTCAAGGGCCAAACTTTTTTTATGTAGCGCTACTTTCTGTCTCGACTGTCCCTATCACAGAAAAAGCATGGGAAATTTGCATAGCCACTTTGTTGACCAAGCAGCATTGAAATAACTTTTAAATCTCCGCACAGTGTCCATTTGTGGTCTAAGTAGCTGAGTTTGTTTAAAACCAGTTCAAGGTTTTCGTAACATTCTTTTAAGTGCACTGAGTGCCTAACTGGCATTGAAGCATACTTATTGCCATTGTGCAGAAGTACTGCTTCTTTTTGACGAATCGATAAAAAATCTCCTCTCATCAAGAGCATATTCTATTTTAAAACATGCCATAAGTCTAGGAACATTACTGCAAAATACCAGTTCAACTTCTTGAGAGAAGAAAGATACAAATTCCTTTTCCCTTGATCGATACCAAGAAAAGGATGTACTCGGAGCCAACATATCTTTATCTTTCAATCTAGATCCTAAAACTTCTGCCGAGTCTATAGGAAGACCTAGGTTTCTAACTAAATTGTTCAGTTCAGATTGTGAGAATGGAATGGGATCAGTTGTGCCAGGATCGTAGCAATTATTGTCTTCTTCACTACCACCTTGCTAAGCCAATGCCTCGTGATCATCTAAAATATCATTCAAAGAATCTGGAGGAGAGGGTATTGGTACTTCAGGTCCATGAGGGTAAGAAATATCATTTTTGTTTTTCAAACTGAAACCTTGTACGTTGCAGGAACAAAAATAACAGTCATCACTATGATTTTTGGGCTCCCTCCAAACCATTGGTATTCCATAACGTAAGGACTGCTTTTTCCTTGAAACCATTTCCTCAGTTCTTCAACACAAATTGAACAAACTTTGCGTGAAGCCCAAGACTTATCTTGATTGCCTAACTTTATACCAAAATAGGCAAATTTGCACATTTGTGGTAACTATATTTGCACATTTGTGGTAACTATACCATTAAAAAGCGACAAAGAAACATTTCCAATTTTGTTGAAAAGGTATACTTAAGTATACTTAAGTATACCTTTTCAACAAAATTGGAAATGTTTCTTTGTCGCTTTTTAATGGTATAGTTACCACAAATGTAGCAGGAGCAATCTGGTGAGTTTATACATCCTTTGTTGGCCATTGTCCATAAAACAACTTGTACTTTATGCTAAATAACAGTTTGTGGAGATCTTAAAAACCAAAATTCAAACTTACTAGAACTTACTGAACTTATAAAAAATATTGAAAAGCTAAAGCTAGACAAGCAGTTTGTGAAATAGCTGTACGTCATGTACGTGATGGAATTTTTTCCCTATTTTTCCCAAAATCAGCGTTGAAATTACTATAAAAATCACTTTTTAAATTTGAAACAATTTTTATGTCGCAGACCTGTGTTGTTAGCAAAATTACATTGGTCCGTTTATTTTTCCAATCTAAATCCAACGTTGATCTAATGTATAGGGATTAACGTTGGTTCAATGTATATAGATCAACGTCTACTATATGTTTATAACCCCACATTGATCCAATGTATATGGATTAACGTTGATCTAATGTTTTTTTTTTTTTTTTGTATTGTTTTGTTTTTATTTGCCATATAAATTTATTAAAGTTGTAAAGCATAATATAGAATTATTTAAATTAAAGTTGTAAAGCATAATAAGATTATATAGGAAAGTATAATTGCAGCTTCCTTAAAAACTGTAACGATTCCTGCTTTATTTTTCCTTACAATTGTTTTAATTGTAAATATTTACATCTAAAATAAAAATTGTAAATATTTACATCTAAAATAAAAAATTATGCACACATATATTTATATAATATAATGTGTTTAAATATGTATATATGTGTATGTGTGTCTATATATATACATATATATATATATATATATATATATATATATATATATATATATATATATATATATATATATATATATATATATACATATATATATATATATATATATATATATATATATATATATATATATATATATATATATATATATATATATATATATATATATATATATATATATATATATATAAATATAAACTTATTTTGGCATTTTAGCAGTTTCCTACCCTATCATTTTATGATTGATTTCGATAGAGAATTTCATGCTGATTAAGAATCGTATAAAAACATTGACCTGAAAATTTGAGGAAAGCACTCTAATTTGATGTTGAAGTTTAAAATATTATACTAAAAACCCCATTTTATTTATTTTTTTTAATTTTTTTTTTAATTTTATTTTCGTTTACACATTTTACAATGTTATCTATAAATTTAAACAAATATATATAATTACAAGCTGACTGGGGCAAGTAGAAGTCAAAATGACTTATCATCAAGCCCCTTTGTGAAATACAAAAAATACATATAAATTTTACATCTTCCAATATTATATAAAAGAGTGAAATTAATAGGTTTAAAAAAAAAAAAAATTTGGTTAGAAATTTTAGAAGGTTAAAAAAGAACTTAAAATTAAAAAAAGAACTTAAAGTTAAAAAAAGAAGAAATTTAAGATAAAGTTAAAAAATAAAATAACAAATAAAAAATTACAAATCTGTACATATTCGTATACATATTAAAGACAATAAACAATAAAAAAAAAAAAAATTTTTAATTCGCTTCATATGCATATACATATTCAATACAATATTAAAATTAAATAAAGTACATAAAAAATTAAAAATACAAAATTATTTCAATTTTTTTTAAAAAAATGAGAGAATGTACGTAATGTTTAAATTATTATTGTTATTCAGTGATCAAATACAAATACAATAATCTATTCTATTTGAAAAAAAGTTATACCGCTCCTCGCAGTTTTTTACCATCTGACGTTCTAGTTTATGGTTATGGCCTCTTAGAATATACTTATCTTTTCTTTTTGAAATTTTTTGCGGGACGACAGGGTAGGGTTAGGGTTAGGGTTTTTAGTAAGTGTTTTAGTGTTTTAGTAAGAATTTAGTAAGTGTTTTTTTATAGTTCTTTTAAATGTAGCAATAGATTTTATTTTTTTCATATTTTCGTCAAGAACCGAATTCCACAAGCGTGGTCCCCGGCATATAGTCGAGAAGTCAGATTTTTTGAGTGATGTTAGTGGGATGTAGTAATTACTCATTGAATGTCTTGTTTCATATTTATGATTAATTCGAGTGAAACTTTTAAAAAAATATTTTGGAAACATTTCATTTTGAAGTTTAAACATAAATAACAAGTTATGGTATATATTTAGTTTGCATACATTTAGAGCATTTATTTCCTTGAGTAACGGCTCGACACTTTCGTATCTACTTGCGCCCAAAACTAATCTACTTGCTTGCTTTTGTTTTGTATAAATAATTTTTAGGAAAGATAAATGATTGTTTGCCCAGGCAATATTACAATAGTTAATATGACTATGTATAAATGAAAAGTATAAATTTTTTAAACATAAATTATTTAAAAGATGTTTTGTCTTGTACATAATCCCCAGGGTCTTTGAAACTTTGTTCTCGACTAGCTTTATTTGGCTTTTCCAATTTAAATTCTCATCGAAAATTATTCCTAGTATTTTCATTGAAAAAAGTCTTTTTATTTTAATATTGTTAATTGTTAGTTCAGGTAATTTGAGAGGAAGGTTCTCGGATTTAGATGACTTAGCAAACAAAATATATTTCGTTTTTTCAATATTTAATGAAAGCTTATTTGCTTCAAACCACTCATTAAGATATATTAATTCTGTGTTCACAATATAAAAAATATTTTTTAAATTTGAGTCAGAAAAGAAAACATTTGTGTCATTAGCAAAAATAATATAGTTAAGTATTTTTGAAGACAAATAAATATCATTAATATAAATTAAAAACAGCAGGGGTCCAAGTATTGATCCTTGGGGATCTCCGCAATTTATTGATTCAAATGGGGAACATGTTAAGTCATATGGTACTCCTTGTTTACGATTTTGTAAATGACATTGCAGCCACTTTAAATTGGAGTGAACTACTCCATAATTGTGTAGTTTATAAATTAGAATCTTGTGGTTGACAGTATCAAATGCTTTTGATAGATCTAGAAAAATTCCGAGTGTGTAACTGTCGTTATCAAAACCATTTAAAATTTGGTTGGCAAGATCAATTACTGCAAATTATTAAAAACGTCTTTTAATCGATTTTTATTTAAAAAATCAATAATTGTTTAGAAAATCTTTTTTTTTTAATTATGCAACCGGTTTTTATTATCGTCATTATTGAAATTTATTTAAATTCAGTTAAATGAGTATTTATTTTTTTGTGGATGAAAAATCTTTTTATTAAAAAGACGGCTTTTTATATGTACACACATCGACTGGCAAATAAGAATTGGCGCAATTAAACGTACATACATCGACTGACAAATAGGAGTTGGCGCGATTAAATCTACGTGGTAAGGTTCAAGGCTAGGGTTTTGGTCAGAACCAATTAGAAACTAGTGGGTTTTGCCTAAAATAACTTTTCTTTAAAGTCTTAATAAAAACTGGGCTGTTTTTAAATTAACTAAGAAAGAGAATCTAATCATATTCGAGTAGGAAAAAATGGCGATTACTAGCGTTTTTAATGAAACTTTTTTAAACTTCAACAATAAATTAGAGTGCTTTCCTCCAATTTTCAGTTCAATGTTTTAATAGGATTCTTAATCAACATGAAGTTCTATATCGAAAGCAATCATAAAATGATAGGGGTAGGAAGCTGAAACAGTGCCCATTTTTTTCCTCGTTTATGCTGAAAGTAGCTTCGCTAAATCCGGCAGACTTTGATCAGTATTCGGCAGAGTAAAACAGGGTCAAATCGCACATCGTATCATTCCGCACACTGATCAAAATGATCAAATAAAAAATAAACGGATATGGCTATGAAAAAAAATAAAAGTAGATTTAAATACAGAACTATCTCCTCTATTTGAATTGATAAAATTATATGCCGGTTCAACTCCATTTTTTTTCTTTTTTTATACAACTTTAACGGGGAGTCAAAATTTTTTATATATTTTTTATCGTTGCGAACAAAATAGCGCTTAAACCGAAACTAATATAAAAATAATTTTAGCACTATCCTGTCGTAAATTTAATTCTAATTCTGATGGTATAATTTTTTTTTTAATTCTGATGGTATAATTTTTTTTTTAATTCTGATCGTATAATTTGATTGATGGTATAATTTTTTGATGGTATAATTTGATTGATGGTAAATTTAATTTTAATTTTGATAAAATAATTTTTATGCAGCTAGAATAAAAAGTTAAATAAAAAATCAAAAAAGTAAAAAAAAACTATTTTTTCTGATAAAACCGCACACTTTATTTTTTCGCAAGTGACTGAGCGCCTATCTTTATCTAATTAACTTTGTGTTAATTCTGGTTTAATTATGAATGAAATGTAATGTTATTTGTTAATATAATAAACTCGTACTCTTTAAAAACCAATCATTATATTATTTCTCAATACAATCATCACGCACTTAATTCAATTTAACTCACTCACTTTAATATGTCAACTAAAAAAACAAAAGCATACAATGAAGATGATATACTAGCCGCATTAACTGATACGAAAGAAAATAAAACATCACCAAGAAAAGCTGCATTCAAAAATGGCGTTCCAGTTTCAACGCACAAAGATCGCAAAAGTAACAACAACAAAGGCTTTCATGGCTCAGGTACAACGACGGTACTCTCAAATGAAACAGAAAGATTGATGGTGCATGCATTCCAATTACTTGGTGACTGGGGTTATGGTTTAACCCGAAATGAAAACCTAATATTTGTATGTGGCCACCTTAAACGCGAAGATCAATTGCACTTGTTCAAAAATGGCAAGCCTGGCAAAGACTAGTTTTATGCCTTTATGAAAAGATGGTCAAAAGAAATTTCAACAAAAAAAGTGAATAACTTAGCATCTAAAAGAGCTGCTTCTTGTCAGAAATAATTGATAGTTATTTTGAATGCATCGCCAATATCAACAGACTAGTACAACTTCTGGGTCGCATATTTGGAATTGTGATGAAACAGGTTTTTCGGGAGATCAAGACAAAGCAACCGTAGTGTGTCGAAAAGGGGCAAGACGTGCATTTAAACTAACTGGCAACAATGAAAAAATTCATTATACTATACATATAAGCAAATGCTGCAACGCTAATGGACATTTTGCACCACCATTTGTGATATACAAAGCCATAAGAAACTTTCGTCCGGACTGGACAAAAGCTGGTCCTGCTGGCACCAAATATTCAATTTTAAAATTAGATTAGATGGAGTACGATACGTTTATTGAATGACTGAAAGAATAATTTGTATCCGAAACTGAGAAAATTGGTGGTATTCATATTTTAGGCATACAACTCACATAACTTTAAAAGCGGTATTGCTGTGCAAAAAACACAATGTAATCTTGATTTGTCTTCTAGAGCATCCTTCACATATTCTACAACTATTGGATAGAGCCGCCGCAGCACCTACTCCAACTACACACCAAATTACCATCTTTCTCAACTTCACCAGCTTCAAGTTTTGATAGGTATCAAGCATGTGTTGTATTTTTAAATTTTTAGATGTTTTTCTTAACGGTAAAAGAATCAAAAACATCGCGAACAAGAACAAATTAAAAAACTTGATATACTAAATTGAAAATATTTTCTCTCGATTTAAAATATTTTTAAATTCTATTGATAGTGACATAACTTCACAATATCTAATGAAATTTTAAGATTATTTATTATGTTTTTTGTTTTGTTTTTTTTCTATTTAAATATGTTGTATTTTGATTAAGGTTCTGACGATAAGATTACTATAATCCTTTTTTTTTTTTTGTATTTTAAATTTATGTTTAGACTATTAAATTATGTCTACGAATTTGCAAGTTGTGCTTTTATTTTTTACTACCACAAGAAAAAATATTTTTCGTATTTATTTAATTTATATTCTTAGTATCATTTGTCAGTATCATATAATTTTGTTTACCCCATGACCTAAATAAAATACATTTTTATGTATTTTAAGCTGGCCATGTATATTCTCCTTCATTTACTTTCTTATTTTTTATTTTTATTTTCTTTCAAGGTGATATTAGTCTTAAAATTTTGAAATTTTCAGATTTTTTAGTTTCTTAAAATTTGAAAAATAGGTTCATTTAGATTTCCAAAAAAATATTTTTTACTATGTTTATAGATAATTTAGTGTGAGAAAATTTTAATTTGATGAATGCGATCTCAAAAGAAAGTAATTGTTTATCTTACAACCAAAATTAATTTTGTTAATCTCAAAAGCAACCCCTTAGTAAGTACTGATGGGGATAATGAATACGATCTCCCTTATGGCAAGAACTTCCTTTTGAGATTCCTTTAACAATAACACTGATCAACAAATAAAATTTTATTATGCATATCTTGTTAACTTGGTGGTTTTTTAAAACAAATTAAATATGCTGATTTCAAATATGTAAACCATTTTTCCCCACCACGTCAAGTTGTAAAGATATTTGGGTTCAAATCTTTAGTATTTAAGGTAAAGTCCCTAATATTGTCGAAAAAAAGTTATTTAAAAGTATGTCAACCTGGGTCTCAAAAGAAGCGTATTTTCATAGAGATTTTAGAAAAGATAAATATTTTTACTTAAAATTTATTAACAAAAAAAATTATGTAAAAAAATGCTAAAGACTTTTAAAAAAATTTTAACAAAATGTTTCTCAGCAATAATACAAAAAGTACTAATTTTTATTACAAACAAATACCATTTTTAAAATCTCTATGAAAATACGCTTCTTTTGAGACCCAGGTTGACATACTTTTGAATAACTTTTTTTTCGACAATATTAGGGACTTTACCTTAAATACTAAAGATTTGAACCCAAATATCTTTACAACTTGACGTGATGGGGAAAAATGGTTTGCATATTTGAAAAACCACCTAGTTAACAAGATATGCACAATAAAATTTTATTTGTTGATCAGTGTAATTATTGCTCACTTTCGGGATTAATTTTTTTGTTTATATTTTTTTGTTTGCTAAATATAATAATTTTTTTTTTAATATGTTTATTTTGCCTTCTACAATAAATACAATTTTTATATATATATACAACAAAATAAGTAATGGATGGAGCAAGAAGAAGACATAATTCTGTCTTATCACCGAGCTTCATTTTTATAAAATTGTGATTTATAATATCATACTATATGGGCGTAAATTTACAAAGTAGTAGTTAGTAATAGCTAAAATGCTTACATTACCTGCAGTTGCAAAAAGAAAAAGAAAACAGCTGAAGTTGCAAAATAAAACGATTATATACTTGTAATAAAATAATAAAAAAGAAGATATATATCTATATATATATTTTTAGAGTAAAATATCGGTAATTGCTAAAATGCTTACATTATCTGCAGTATCAAAATTGTTGACTGAGAATCTTGTGCTATATTTATGGCAGATTTCACTAAAATAGGATTCAAATATTTTTGGCGACATTCCTAGTTTTTTACATAAAAACTCAAATTTCGTGTAAATTTATTTTATAAATATATAAAGCTCCAAGTAAACACAATAAAGGCTCACAGGGTTCTGCTCTGTTTGCTCCAAATATAATTCGACATGTATGTTTTTGTTTACTATAAAGTTTTTTTAACTTTGTATGATTGGTACTAGCCCAGGCGATATGTTAGATAACTTTGGATAAAAGCAAAGTATAAACCTTTTAGTAATTTAAAAATAAATAATGGTTTAGCTCTGTAAATCATTCCTATATTTCTAGAAATTTTTAATTCAAGACTGATTATATGAAAATTCAATCTTAAATTTCGCCCAATTCAACGCCTAAAAAGTTTACTATGATTCTCTTTTAGCTATAGCTTTATTTATAATAAGGTTTGGTAATTTTAATGGTACGTTATCAGTTTTATTCAATTTTTGGAACAAAATGAATTTAATTTTATCAGCATTCAGAGAAAATTTGATACTTACAAATCACTCATTAACTTTATCTAATTGCTCATTAACATGTTTAAAAAGTATTTTAATATTTTTGTGTGAATAAAAGAGATTAGAGTCATATTCAAGTAGAATAAAATTTATAAGACTTGATGATAAATGAAAAATCATTTATGTACAGTAGAAACAACAATGGCCCTAGAACAGAGCCCCATGGAACCCCACAAGTTATTGAGTGTTTAACTGTTTCTTTTGAATAGTAGCATATGGATATTGTTTTCTGTTTGTTAAATAGTCTTTAAACCAAAGTAAATTTTAATTTCAAATACCATAGTGTTCAAGTTTACTTAGCATTTTATCACGGTTTACTGTATCAAAGGCTTTGAACAGATCAATGAAAACTCCTAACGTAAAATAATCGTTATTTAGAGCGTCCGATATCTCATTTACAAGCTCGACTATTGCGTGTTTGGTTGAATGCTTTTTTTTGAACCCAAACTGTTTTTATACAACATATCGTGTTTTGTCAGATAATTATAGAGTCTGTTGTACATTATATGCTCAAGTTTCTTTGAGAAACAATACAAAATTGAAATCGGTCTGTAGTTTGAAATGTTGGAGTCTTCTCCACTCTTAAAAATCAGTGTGATTCGGGCAATTTTTAACTTATCCGGAACAACACCTGATTTTAAAGAATGTTTAAAGAAATATAATGAGATGTTTCAATAACATCAAGTACAGATATTACAACGTTGGCGCTAATTTTATCGAAACCTTATCAAAAGCCTTTTTTTTTTTAAGGCTATTACAGGGTTATTCATTTTTATATGCGTGTTTATTCATTTTTATATGCGTGTTTATTCATTTTTATATGCGTGTTTATTCATTTTTATATGCGTGTTTATTCATTCTTATATGCGCACTTATTCGTTCTTTTATGCGTATTTATTCGTTCTTAAATACGTTTTAAAAAGCATATTTAAGCAATTTTTCTTGTTTCTTTGTAAACGAGGTTAAAAATACTTAAGACGAAGACTTTTTACATTCGATGATGGTTTATTTAATTTAATATTTTGTTTAATTTTATTATTAAATTTCTTGATTGATTAAGTTATTATTTATCTAGTTATTCATTTATCTAGATTTAAATTTAATTATTTATAATTATTATTAATATCAAATCTTTACTCTATGGATTGAAGAGAAAATAGCAGTGCCAATCGTAAAACAAGAAAAAATATTACAAAAGAGCCTATTGAAAATCTTAAGCATTTAGTTGAAAGGAATGAATCTACAACAAGCATTTCCACTTCTCTTAAGTAATCTAAGCGCACAGTTCAAAATCTTGTTGTTAAGTTAAACAGTGGAGAATTCGACGACATGACATCATTCAAGTCGTTTTCTGAAAAAAACAAGGTAAAAGACCTATAAACGCTCAAATAAAAAATATTATCGAATTATGCGTACAAGAAAACAATCTTTGAACGCAAAAAGCAATGAAAGAAAATCTTTCTGCAGCAGGCTTCAACATGTCTTAGCCTACAATTTCAAGAAAAATCAAACGCTCGGATTTATCAAAAAAGCGCGTTGTGCATGTGCCAGAAGAACGAAACTCAACACGAGTTATAGATGCACGCTATGGATTTGCAAGCAAAATTAACGGAATTTAAAATAAAAAACTTATTTATTCGGATGAAACTGGATTTAATGTGCACACTAACAGCACATAAGGTTATTCGCTTAGAGGTGCGCCAACAGTTTTACAGTCGTCTGCAAATCGTGGCAAGAATGTTAGTTTAATTTCTGCAGTTTCAACAATGGGAGTACTGGCTTATGAAAAAAAAACTGGAGGCTAGAATGCAGATTCTTTTTGTACTTTCATTGCTACAATGTTGGCACCAGCGAGTAGGAATGCAGATGTGGAAGCGCCGGTGCTTGTTATAGACAATTGAAGATTCCGCTTAAGTCTTTCTGTTTGGCAAACACTAGCCTCTCATGGCATAGCAATTAAGTTTCTGCCAGCATACACGCCACAGCCTAATCCAATAGAAGAATTTTTTTCTTTATTAAAGGATACTTACAAACAGGGAGAAAGGCCTCGGAATATGGATGGGGTAATCAGAAAACTTAAAAATATTATGGATGCTACAGAGTTTAATTTAGTTCCATTTTACAACCATATGCATAGTTACATAAATCCAGCGCTAGCTTGACAACCATTTTTTAAATAGCAGTGGCAACAACCTAATTTACATTTTATATAAAAACATAAAAGCCTATTTATTGTTTATACTATTAAACGTGGAATTATCAAACGTCTCAGTGACACTAATGAATTCACTCATTTATATGTTTATATTGTTTTATTATCATTTCACTTCTAGTATATTATTTACAAATATCATCCTTTTTATCTAAAATTCAGAATAACAAAATATTATATTATTAACTTTAAATACATGTAATTACGTTGGCATAATTTTCCAATACCTTCACGAAGCCGCATTATTACAAATACATTAATGTTAATATTAAGATTTCACAACAGTTATTTTAGAGATTTTATTAGTAGTTGACTCGGATATAAACGCGCAAGTAAGATAAATAAACACGCATATAAGAATGAATAAATGCGCATATAAGAATGAATAAATGCGCATATAAGAATGAATAAATGCGCATATAAGAATGAATAAATGCGCATATAAGAATGAATAAATGCGCATATAAGTATGAATAAACGCGCATATAAAAATGAATAACCCTGTTAGAGCATCTCGCAATTCGCAAACTTTAAGATTAGATTCGTCCATATCAAGGCCATCTTAAACAGGCCGCGACAGCTCATTTTCCGTAAAATTAGCGAATGCCGACATTTTTAATGGAGAAGTATAGACCATATATACTGATAAACACAGCGCAAGTTAAATAATACTCTTTTAAAAGTGAAGCAAAAATAAATTCTGCGAAGTGACGTCAGTTTGTGGCAAAAACATAAGTTAACGAAGAGTTTGGCTCTTGTATTTACCTCATCTTTTTTTATGAATTTTAACTATGGTGCATTCTTGCAGTGCATATAACTGCACAGAAAGATATAAAACTGGTACAGATATATCATTTCATGGGTAAGAGTTTTATTAAATAAAAAATGATTTAATATCTAGCAAGAATCTTACATTCTTATGCATAACAGTAATAATTATTTATTTTAATAACTGTTTTAATCGCAAAATCAGTAATTAAAAATTCAAAAACAAGATTTAGTGATAATTCCTGATTTTGCAGTTGTTGGTGCTTGTTTACATATGTTGGTGCTTGTTTAAAATTTTTTAATTATATATAAACAATAGTTATACTTATGATTGTTTTTAAAATAAATTCTAATTTAAGTTAATAAAAAGTTAAGTAAAAATAAGTTAATAATTAATTTAAAAAAATACGATTTGTCATTAATCAAATTGCTGTTTATTTTAGCTAAAGTATAAATAAACATTAACTTGATTAATGACAATCTGAATTTATTTTCCTCAAACCAATAAAGATACCACATAGAATTTATTTATTTAAAACATAGATATTTTTAAAGAAATCTTTTTTTTGGAATAATGTTCATTATATTTACTATAATTGTTATATGACATATATATTTAATAATCAACATATACTAAATTTTTATTATTGATAAAAGTTAAAAGTTGTTTTTATTTGTGAATTATTTTGTATGATGTAGATTTCCAGAAGATTTATCAATTCGGAATAAATGGATTGCTGCAATGCGTAGAGAAAACTTTAATCCAACAAGTTCAAAAATGTGTTCCCAAGCATTTTACTCAAGAATCTTATATTGTTTGTGGTTGTGGTTGTGGTTGGAGTTCAAAAAAGCAAATTTGTTGTAACTTTACAAACTGAAAAAACTTTTATAACAAGCCGAGGGCCACCAAAAAGTCAAAGGAGCATTTTTTTGCTTTTTCTTGGACATTCTTTAAACTAAAAGCAAAACTGTTTTTGCTTTTTCTTGGACATTTTCTACTTCGCCATACACAATACCTATAATCAATAAACAAAATTATTAACTTCTTAAAAAATAATTTTTTTAATAAATGTTTTATTTTAACTGATTACAATTGTTTAAGCTTTTTAAACAATATTTAAAAAAAAAAATTAAAAACAAAAATCTTGGCTTTCCAGTTGATTAGTTAAAAATAACTTACCACCAGAGTACTGTAGCCCAGGGTTTATGTACACCTCATCAGCCAAGATAAAGCAGTATTTTTGAAGTTCCTGAAGCTCTTTAAACATCATCTTTAAATATTCAGTATCTTCAAGTTTATTTTTTTTTTTGTTTGTCATTCGTTGTAACTCTCGGACATTTGGCAAAACAAGCTTCTCTACGAGATAAAAATAAACTGAACGAGATTTTGAAAAAAGATGAAATGGATCAGAAATGTCTTCTAAAGAAAATGGTTTCTTTTATTTAATAAAGCTACTTGAGGCCTAATATAACTTGCTCGCTTAGAATCTGTTTCGTTATTAATAACATAACTAACAGCATTCTCAAGTTGAGAATAATATTTAATAATTCCTTTGTTTAAAAAAAACTTTGTTTAATTTGTAAAAGTTGGCTATATCCAGTAAAATGAATATCTACAGAATCAATATATATAATTTTTTATATATTTTCAATATATAAAAAAGTTATATATTTTGAAAACTTAGGTACTGGTCCACAATGTTCATATGATAGTAAAGATATATTTTTTTCTTTTCGACATAATAAAATTTTTCTTCACAGTTATTATTTATTATTCCCAGACGGCACATCTGGTTTTAATCTCGGAATTAAAACCCGTATAAACACGTGTTTGTTACGATCCAGGCGTAAACCAAAAACACGTGGATTTCACGGGAAGTTTAACTGGAGTTTTACACGTGTTTTCTAAGGTTTCAAACACGAGTTTTTTAATGTTTTAAATACGTGTTTTTGAGGTTTTAAACTCGTGTTTTAAGAGGTTTTAAATTCGTGTTTTTTATAGTTTAAAACGGACTTATGGCATTAAATAAAGTCTCCAAACGGAAACTTTATTTAATGCCTTTAGTTAGTTCAGGCATAAGTTTTCCAAACTTATGCCTGAACTAACAGCTGTTCAGCACGGTTTAATGATAAACCAAAAATACGTAGGTTTTGTTAGACACGTTTATAACTTTAAACATGTAAACCTTTTTTTATATATACTACATTATATTTACGACAATTTTGTTGTTTTATTTTTGTTTTTTAAGGTAAATTATTTTACAATAATACTATGAAGAAAAAATAAACAAAGAAATAAAAAACGAAATCATTAAAAATAAGCTAATAAAAGACGTTTGGCACATGGTTACCATACATAATATTTAATTTCGATTGATCGCCTCTTACGTCATTATAAAATCTAAAATCGTATAACAATACGCTTTCGCATTTTTACAAACAATTACAGTTCCTTGTGGCACTAAAATAAACTTCCAAATGGTCTTGGGATAATTTATAAGCAGAAAGATACTTTAAACTACATTCACCAGTTTGAACATAATCGTTCCATATTCCCATAAAAAACTTTAGGCTTACAATCATCCCAATAAAGCCTGTTTTTCTCTGATTTAAATGTATAGGTCCTTCATTGTTAGCACATTTAAGTGTTACTAAATATTCTATTGACTCGTTTATTGTTTTGAAAATAGTTTCTTTATTATATTGTTGTAAACTTGCTTTAAAATTCTTAGCTAATAAGTTTCTGCTATTTAAAATGTCAAAAAATGTTATTAATATTAATGATAAATTTTTCTGTCGCTTCACTGTTTTCAAAATCTTTAAAGTACTGACTTTCTCTTAAACATTCTATTGCTTTTGCAACTTTTTGACTAAATGTTTGCGCAGCTAACTTGATCTTCATTTTTTCTCGATACCGACTTATATGTCGTTTTGTAATTTTTGTTGCTAAATGAAGGCCTTCCTTTACTTGAATAGCTATTAATTTTTCAATAAAATTCCATTTTATTGGTTCATTCTTATAATCAAATATTATTTTGTGCATACCAAATGTATTTCTTATAAGTTTTAACATGTGCGGAGGATCCATTATAATATAAACTGGCTTTTTTGTAACTGGATGTGGAAAGTATGTGCAAGTAGAGATTCCATTAATTAGAAAGTAGCCAATTGGTAACTTCCACGCATCATTTAAACTATTAATCAAAAACACGATTGCTTCTTTTGCTTCAACTTCAGAATCGCCTTGTAGTTCCGAACTAATATCAACATAACTAAAATATTTGTAAAATTTTTTATTTATATAAATAAAAATTTTAAGTTCTGTGTAAAATAATATATCTAAATATATTAACACAACCTACCCTAAAAATTTTTCACCATCCCATTCTATTTTCCTATGAATTGCCATTTCATCAATCATTAATGAGCCGATACATGATTTTCCATTTTCTTTTAGATCTGCTGATTTCAGTTTCAAGACTTTAACTGATTCAGATTGAAATCCAGGTCCACATGTGATTACCTGATACTATTTTTGAAGGGATATAAAAATGTTGCTTTAATCTAAATGCAATAAGGCATATCCATTGGATATGCTTTATTGCATTTAGATTTAAGCAACTGTTTAAACTGGGTTTTCGTAGAAGCAGGCATTGTATTCTACAAAAGTATAAAGCAATTAATAAACTATCAATTAAAAAAATAAAAATAAACTCAAATGAATGGAAAGCTCAAATAGATCCATAGTTTAATAAAAATATGTATAAATCAACTACAAAATCGCCTACAATTAATAACTTAACTGCGATAATAAATCACCCACAATAACTAATCAACTGGAAATCCAAAATTTTTGTTTTTAACTTTTTTTTTAAATATTGTTTGAAAAGCTTAAATAATTGTAGAACTTTTATTCGGTTAAAATAAAGCATTAAAAAAATTATCTTTTAAGAAGTTAATAATTTTGTTTATTGATTATAGGTATTGCGTATGGCGAAGCAGAAAATGTCCGAGAAAAAGCTAAAACAGTTTTGCTTTTAGTTTAAAGAATGTCCAAGAAAAAGCAGAAAAAATGCTCCTTTGACTATTTGGTGGCCCACGACTTGTTATAAAAGTTTTTCCAGTTGGTAAAGTTACAACAAATTTTCAAACAAGCGTAATAGAAGAATTAAATCAACAAATTATAATTGCAGGTGGAAAACCTCTTGGGTTAATAATAGATAACTGTCAAGTAAATCAAAAAACATTTCAATATTTTAATGCAAAAAATGTTTCAGCATACTATCGTTTAAATGACTATCTTTTAAATGCATATTTTAAAATGTATTCGAAATAATTGGATCACTGAAAAATTAATGTTTAAAATATAAATTGCTAAATGATAACGATACTGTGCGACTTGCGGAATGGAAATTTATTAATCAACTTCATGCTGCAGATAATCAAGTAGTAAAGTTGTCACCGTTAACACAAAAAGCTGTGTCACCAAAACCAATTGAACGACAAACTGTTGGATTAGTTCTCAAAGTTTTTTGTGATGAAACAGTTGCAGCATTACGTTTAAAATTTCCTGAAGCTGAAGATACTGCACTTTTTATTGAAACAGTTGTCAAGTGGTGGCTTGACAATTGTTTCAATAAAGATTGTCAACAGTAAAACAAAAGGTCTAGATATTAGATTAAATGATATTCGAAGAAAGCCAATAACATCAGTCAATAATTGGCAAATAGATTTTTTTAGAGAACTATATTTCTTATTTTGCTGAAAATTTGAAATGCGTAAATTCAAAATTAAGAGAGAAAAAGTTAACAATGGATACCCAGAGCGCTTTGCAAAAAACTTCTAAAAGATTAGCAAGTATTTGTTGAATTGCTGTGTATCTTATGTATTGTTAAAAGTATTTGTTGAATTGCTGTGTATCTTATGTATTGTTAAAAGTATTTGTTGAATTGCTGTGTATCTTATGTATTGTTAAAAGTATTTGTTGAATTGCTGTGTATCTTATGTATTGTTAAAAGTATTTGTTGAATTGCTGTGTATCTTATGTATTGTTAAAAGTATTTGTTGAATTGCTGTGTATCTTATGTATTGTTAAAAGTATTTGTTGAATTGCTGTGTATCTTATGTATTGTTAAAAGTATTTGTTGAATTGCTGTGTATCTTATGTATTGTTAAAAGTATTTGTTGAATTGCTGTGTATCTTATGTATTGTTAAAAGTATTTGTTGAATTGCTGTGTATCTTATGTATTGTTAAAAGTATTTGTTGAATTGTTGTGTATCTTATGTATTGTTAAAAGTATTTGTTGAATTGCTGTGTATCTTATGTATTGTTAAAAGTATTTGTTGAATTGCGGTGTATCTTATGTATTGTTAGGACATATGCAATCAGATGCACTAGAAAAACAGTTTGGGAAATATTGGCAAGGGTCAGGCGGCACATATCTGATAACTGTGTAAAATGTTATTTAAAATTTTAGAATCGACAAAACTAGAAAGTTGCTAGACAAGCAAGCAGATTTTACAATATTTCCTCCTGCTCACCACCACTGTGATAAGTGTGAACTTATCACAGTGGTGGTGATAAGTTTGATGCGGAGTTCGATATGTCAATATGTGATAATTGTGAGGATCAGTTGCCAAATGAATGCGAACAAGGGCTTTTATATATTGCAGGTTTTATTGCTTACAAATTTCCAGAATTACATTCAATTTTCGAAGAAATAGACACCTTTGATATGTTTCAAAAATATGGAACTTTGATAAGTTCTTTGAACAGGGAAAGACTAAGAGTTCCTTCTGACAATTTAGTCTACTTTTTTATTTATTGTTTTTTTATATTTGAAGTGACACTTGTGAATAAAGTTTTACCATTGCTGTGCAAGAGAGGATTAATTGGCATTTTTATTAACTGTAGTAGTAAATTTCAATTGCTTGTTTAAAGTGTTTAAAAAGTTTGCTGCATTTTGCAAACATTTTTTTAAACAATTATTATAAAAAACACTCTGAAGATTTTTGGAAGGAATGTTTAATAAAACAAGCAAAACATTTAACTTCAAAATAAAATACTTTGAATTAAAAAACCAAAATAATTTTATTAAAATAAAGTTAATATATTTGCTTGTTTTTATCAAAAAACTTGTTATTTGTATTTTTTTTTTATTTTTTATTTTTATTTTTATTTTAATCCATTTATTTAACCATAAAAATATGAAAATTTACAATAATGTTTATAAACTCACATAAATAAGGTTAGGTGTAACTCATATAGTTAAAAACTAGTCAATGGAGTGACACCTGAAAAAATAAAAATTTTTTTAAATAAAAAAAAAAAAAAAAAAAAGAAAGAAAAATAAAGCACTAATAAATAAAGATGATATTAATAATTGCAATAATAATATAACAAAAATAATAATATTAATAATAATGTGAATAAAAAAAACAAATAGTAACTATATCATGATAAATTTACTAAAAATTATAACTAATGGTAAAAATAATTATAGTAAAGTTTATAACTACGACAGAAATTAATAAATAAACATAACAACTGCAAAAATTAGGGCAATGACCATAAAAACTATTACTACAATTGAATCACTATCACTATCATTATAAATAATATTAATAAGATTTAAAAAACAAAGATAAATTAATGATAATAGTAATATTAGTAGAGTTAAAAAACACAGTATAAAATAAAAGTAATAATAGTTTTATAAATACAGTAATATAAAAAAGCAATAATAATAAAAGATAAAATTAATATTCATTAAATATATGTACTCAAATGTAAATTTCTTAATTTGGTTTCGATTGAGATGAATAATGTTAGTAATAAAAGGGTATTTAGTTAAAATCTTTTTTTTTATAGATGGTATTATTTGGTTCCAGTGAGAAATACATTGATTTTTAATAGAGAGCTTGCAATATTTGATTAAGCTGAAAAAGGAGGTGTGCAAGTTAGAATTTTCAGTATTTCGAGTGTAATATTTGTGTGTGTCACTTGTTTTTATAAAAAAATTATTGAACGAATTTGGTAGCTTATTTTGAAGAAAATCAATCACAAAGAGACAATTATAAAGCTTTACAAGATCTTGAAATTTTAGAATTTTTAATTCAGAAAACCTATTTTCGATATTAGATTGTAAGGGAGAAAATGTCATAGTTCTTAAGGAAGTGCGTTGTAAACTGTTTATACGATGTAATAGAAAACTACCTTTTTGACCCCAAACAGTGCAACAATAACTTAGATGTGAGAAGAACAAGGAATAGTAAATTGATATTAAAACATGTTGGGGAAAATAGTGTCGTATTAATGACAGCATACTATTGGCACGTGAGAGTTTTTTATTTAATTGAATTAGTTGATAATACTATGTTTTTGTCGAGAAATATCCCGAGGTATTTTATATATTTAGATGGGAAAAGTCTTTTACCATTGATTCCAATTTTCACATTATTACTATAAACCTGTTTTTTTGGAGGGTGAAAAATAATAAATTCAGTTTTATTGATATTTAGGAAAAGACTATTACTATTTAACCAATGACACAAATGATGGAGATCTGAATTAACTTTTTTACAAAGCTGCGCGAGTGATTTATTTATGCATAGAAGATTAGTGTCGTCAGCGAAATGATGAACAATTGAATTATTTATAGAGTGAGGCAGATCGTTAATATATATTAAAAAAAGTAAAGGTCCTAGAACAGAACCCTGTGGTACACCATACTTAATAACTTTACATGTCGATTGAAATCCATTAATCGAGACAAACTGATTGCGATTGGTAATATAGGATGAAAACCAATCATTAGCGATACCCCGTATACCATAGTGATACAATTTTTCAGTTAAAATCTTATGGTCAACTGTATCAAATGCTTTTTGGAGATCAATAAAGACGCCACAGGCAAAAGAACCACTATCAATCGCACCACGAATCATTTCAGTAATGCTAATAAGTGCATGGGAAGTAGATTGTTTTAAAAGAAATCCAAACTGACGGCCGTAGAGACACTTATAATTATCAAGAAAGTGGTAGATACGAGAATACATTAATTTTTCAAGAATTTTGCTGATGTTTGATAATAATGATATTGGTCTATAGTTATTGCAGTCAAGTTTTGAGTCCTTCTTATGGATTGGTTTAACAGATGCAGTTTTTAAATTATTAGGGAATATACCAGTAGTGAATGAGAGATTAAATAGTTTAGCAAGTACTGAGGAAATATCATTAGCAAGAAGTTTTAAAATAAAGGTTGGAATGCTGTTTGGACCAGAAGCCTTGCCATCATTTAGAGAAAGAATAACTGATATTATTTCATTTTTTTTCAGTAGGTTTAATGAAAAAAGAGTCAGGGTTTGATGTTTTTAAATATTTATGGAAGTTAGTATGAGATGAATGAATATTTTTTTGCAGTTCTTCAGGGATTGAAATAAAAAAGGAGTTAAAAGTTTCCGAGATTTTAACTGGATCATTGATAATGGTGTTGTTTGAAGATATACAAGATGTATATGAGATATCATTCGAACGTATATTTAAAGAGTTCTAATACCCTTCCACGTTGCTCTCAAACTATTGCTATTAGTAGTAAAGTAGTGAGAAAAGTGTTTTTTTTGCTTCTTCGAATAAGTGTTACAAGTAAATTTCTATAGCTTTTGTAAGTTTTTTCAAGAATTAGTTTGTCATGAAGATTTTTTGTTTTAAGGAACTTCTTAAATATATTGTTTCGTTTTTTTATCGAGGTTAAAATTGCTGAAGTAATCCATGGTTTAAGGCTTCGAGTTAAGCCACGGTTACCTAGTTTTTTTAACGGTGCGTGTTTGTCTAGAAGAGAGTTAAAGGTAGTGAAGAAATCTTCATATGATTTATTTGTATTACTATTGGAAACTTTGATTACTTTATCCCAGTTGATTTCCAAGTAATCACTCCTGAACTCTTCTTTATTTAATTTTTTGAAGTTTCGAAGAATAATATTGCTTTTTTGAGAATTAATAATTCTTTTTTTAAAAGATGAATAAATTAGAAACTGTGGCAAATGATCCGATATTCTAATAGTTAGATTGCCGGAAAAAATATCTTTAGAAGTTGAATTAGAAAATATATTATCAATTAAAGTACTTGAGTGATTGGTAATTCTTGTTGGTAAAGATATAAAAGGAAGAAAGTTATTTGAAGCAATGGTGTTCAAATACTCCGAGATTGAATTATCGGAGCTTGCTTTTATAATATCGATGTTAAAATCACCCATTATAAAGATAGTTTTATTTTTTTCAAAAGCAAGTTTTTCAAATAGAATAGCTAGATACAATAAATTCATTAATATCCATGTTAGGATGGCGATAAACACAGCCTACTATGATATTAGACTTTTCAGGGAAAATGATTTCAACAAAAACAGACTCTAAGAATTCGGGTTTATACATAAGTAAATCATTTCTAGATTTATAAACTAGTTTATTAGAAATGTAAAGTAGAGCACCTCCAAATGAAGTTTTTGTATTACAAGTGCTAAACAGCTAAAATAAACATATATTATAAAAATGAGTCATTTTTAGCTAAACTATTTAAATTTTTATTGTAATTAACTTATTTATAAACGGTCCGAGGTTCGACGCCGGCTCCAGCCCAATAAGCGACATCGGTATAGAAGGAGGAGTGAACCATTAGTTAAATGCTCTGCCGCGGTGCTCCGTGATAAGACCGTAAGGACTTCTGGGAGCACCTAAATAACCTAAAAAAAAATTTGTTTACAAAAGCAAAGATAAAAATAGTTTCTTTACCTTTGCTTTTGTAAACTGTAAAAAAGTCGGCCTTCGCTCTTACAGAAAATGAGCTGTCGCGGCCTGTTTAAGAAGGCCTTGGTCCATATGCGTACTATATCTTTTTAAATAAAAATCAAAACTTGTTGAGCTCAGCGGTATTGCTTTAGCTAAGTTCGGCCCAATATTAGCAAAGAAGTTGACAAGATTCTCAGCAATATTAGCAAAGAAGCTGACAAGATTCTCAGCAATATTAGCAAAGAAGCTGACAAGATTCTCAGCAATATTAGCAAAGAAGCTGACAAGATTCTCAGCAATAGTTGATTTTTGATAAACTAGCTTTTTATTAATCAGAAGTTTTTTTAGTAAAATATTTTTTATACTTTTGTTTTTTTCCAATTATTTCATTAATAGCATGCCATGTTTTTTCGTGTTTTCATTTGTTTTTTCTAATAATTTTGCTTAATAATTTTTTTGAGTGTTTTTTGGTTTTTTCAAATAGATTTTTATAATTTTTGTATGTTGTCTAATTTTTAAACGTTTTTTTTTTTTTAATTTTATCATACGGCTTTTGTTTAATTTTTGAAGATTTTAATAGGCCTATGCCATAGGCTTATTAAAATCTTCAAGATGTTAATAATGCAAGATGTTAATAATGCATATGATTTATTTCTTAATAACGCAAGATGTTAATAATGCATATGATTTATTTCTTAAGCTGTTTTGTAAACAGTACAAAAGAGCATTTACTGAAAAAAAATGTGTCATTAATAGCATTTCTCTTTTAACTCCTCGGATGTCCATAGGCTATGGACATCAAAGGAGTTAAAAGAGACTTGCTATTAATGACACATTTTTTTTCAGGAAATGCTCTTTTGTACTGTTTACAAAACAGCTTAAGAAATAAATCATATGCATTATTAACATCTTGCGATTGTAAAACAAAATCCCAATCAGCGTTATTTTTTAAAAGACTTTTAAATTTTTGCAAGGAGCTTTCGTTGATCAGTCGCCTATAGATAGTCGTTTTGAAGGATATCCGCTAAGTACTATGTTATTAAAAACTAAAAAGTGGGGAAATGATCCAAGAGGACACTTTTGATTATAACAGCACAAAGCTGGTCAACACAAAAGTTATTTGTTATTATGTTATCAAGAAGTGTGGATGAGCTATTGGTTACTCTTGTCGGCATGTTTATTGTTGGAATTAAGTTATTTTGGAGTATAGAATTTAAGAAATGCTTGACATTATTGTTATTATTTGTAATAAATATTAATAATAATAAGTATTAAATGTACATGGGGTCTAAATTATTCTTTCTACTGATTATTATAACTATTATTTAACTATTATTAATAAACATAAATTTTTAAAGATATTTTTTTGTTTACATTTGCATTTTTTTTTTTTTTTTTTTTCTGCGCCTTTTTCTTTTTATACTTTTTCTGTAAACAAAATTTTAAAATTTTAACTAGATTATTTGTATAACTACTTACTGATTAAAGCTATAAACTTTACAGATTGTTCATCAGTTAAAAATGTGCTTCTGAGATAATTAAATTGGCAGCACACATTTTACATAAAAACTAAAAACCATTATTAAAATTTGCAGCCATATTAGTTCAATAAAAGTTATAATGACTCTGGTTAAATTTTTTTAATCGACAAGTTGTTACCTTTTTTAAAAAAATTTTAGGCTCAAACTCTGAATAGTTCAGGAAAAATATTTATTTAAAAATGTAGTTGAAATGTCATATTTTTGCTGGTTTAGCATGTTTTGAAGTTTATTCATTGTTTTTAATATATTTACACTAAATGTTTTTAAAAACACAACTAAAAGGTTCATTGGCTAAAAACTTATTTTCTTTGAACTTGGAAAAAACTGAACTACTTTTTTCATCTCCAAAACAAAAACTTTTATACAACAGTTGTATAACTAATAACAGACTTCTATATCCAACACACCATGTTTATATAACACAATGTTTATATAACACACCATGTTTATATAACACACCATGTTTATATAACACACCATGTTTATATAACACACTATGTTAAATATCATGTTATTTTATAGATTCGAACCTCTCATGGAATTCTTATATATATGCACTCCGTAAAAGTCTTAATCGAACTAATGGCATGCTTTCAATAATTCGCCATTATGTTGATAAAACTACCATTAAGAATCAGTATTTTGCAAGTTTTCAATCTCATCTCAACTACTGTTGTCAAGTTTGGGAACGAATTGGCAACTGTAATATTAATAAATTGTTATTAGCTCAGCGTCAATCAATCCAAGTAATAAATTTTTAACTCCATAATACAGAAACTTTAAACTTCTTCAAAAAACCTAAAATTTCTACCTTGTCAGCTCTAGTTAGATTTGCTAATCTTCTTTTTGTTTTTGACTCCCTTAATAAAAATTTACCTTCCTCTATGGCAACCTTTTTAACTGAAACTCGATTTATACATTCGCATTTAACTAGAAACATCAATAATGGAATACTAAATGTACCTCCCTATAAAACTTTAAGGTATAGTAAGGATTCAGTTACACATCAGTGCATCAGTGAATGGAATCAAAGTCTTGTGTGCATTGTGAATGAGTTTAAAAAATTAAAACTTCAAAATAATTTATCTTCATTTCTTTATTTAAAACAAAATAAATTTAAACAAATTCTAAAAAATAATTATTTAATTTTTTTATCATTATTAACTTCTTTTAGTTTTCTTATTTTTCTTTTTCTTCTTACTATTTTTATAAAAATTTTATTGTTTTTTTCATTATTTATTATTTTTATTACTGCTATTTTTATTATTACTATTATAATTATTATAAATACTATTATTTTTGCTGTTACTTTTGCTCTATTAATGAATAAAGTTATTATTGTTTTTATTATTATTTTTTAAATAATAGTTATTGATATAACTATTTGGTGTCCTTTGATCAGGTTTCTGCATGAGTAACTCCTTCCCTCTCAATCAATTTTTTATATTTATTCCAAATAATGATACTTTGATTTTATTATTTATATTATATTAATATAATTATATTAATAATATAATAGATATTCTTGTTATTATTACTATTATTATTGTTATTATTGTTATTATTAATATATTATTATAATTATATATTTGTAAATTTTGAGGAAAATAAATATCTTTTTGTTTGTTTGTTTAACAAATACTGCATCAAAATTAAACATATTGACTGTTTAAGTTTTTCTGGGCTGGTACCACCTCAATGTATTTTTTTGAATTTTTTATTTTAAATATTTTTGTACTTTGAAATAAATTAAAGATAAAGAAGATAGATAAAGATGAAGATAAAGCAGATGTAATTTTT
Organism: Hydra vulgaris; assembly: GCF_038396675.1. NCBI lineage: Eukaryota > Metazoa > Cnidaria > Hydrozoa > Anthoathecata > Hydridae > Hydra > Hydra vulgaris. The sequence continues at coordinate 2,777,311 of NC_088924.1, forward strand.
AACTTAGAAAAAATTGCTATGAATGAATTTTTTTACATACACATTCCTCTGACAACACACACACACAGAACACACATAAATACTTAACATTCACGGCAAAATATTTAAAAATAAGGTGTGACATTTCTATAAAATACGGTGTGACATTTCTATTTAAAAAAAAAATAATTTCTTAAGTTTATACATAAATATATTAATGTATAAACTTAAGAACAGCATTAATTAACTAGCATAAATAAAAATAGTGTTGTAGTAAAATATTTGAAATGAAAGACACTTGAATCAATAATTGACAAAGTATATTATTAATACAAAAAAAAACAACAAGTGAAAACACCCATGGTATATCTGCGGACATGATAACTGAATACTTTATTTGTCAAAAATATCAAGATATGAGTTAGTTACGCCATACGCTAAAAAAATTCGTAAGCTTTTTGATTAAATTATATATTTCTTCTAAAACAATTTAGTCATAAGATATTTACTTTTATTTGTTATCAGAGGCGTTTCTATAAATAAATTGTAAATTGAGGTAAGGTGAAGGGGGGGGGGGGTGAATCCTTAAAAAGTACCAATTAGCTTCATAGAAAAAGAAAAAAAAAGGATCCTCAAAACTAAAACTAACCCAACCGAAATGTGTAAAATACCCAACTACCTGGCTATGTCCCTCAAAAAATTGACTATAACTTGAAAATCACCTTTGGGGTGAGGAAGTGGGGAAGGGGTCACTCGCACCTCCTTAAAATCGCCTTTGTTCGTTATTAAATATAAATTAATTATGTAAATGCTTTTTTTGATATAGAAGATATGATAAAGAACTAGCGATATGATAAAGCTAGTGCGATATGATAAAGCTAGCGATATGATAAAACTAGAGAGTGTATAGTGTCACCTATTTTATTTGCAGGGCACAATAGTTGATAGGCTATTATTTATTCTGATTAAAAAAAGAGCAATTTCTGAAAATTTTTTCCAAAATATTGGGTGTGTGTAAAAAAATTTTCTACATAATATATAACATCTACATTTAAGTATTTATTAAGCGCATATATAAAGATATGCATGTATACTAAGCACTGGCATAACCGAATTGGCGGTTAGCAGAAAAACAATTTTTCGATTATGCGATAAAAAAAATCGCATTAAATTTCTAATATAATCATCGCAATTTACTGCATTACCAAAGTTAATTGAATTGCGGTAACGGCCAGTAATTAACGTGTACTATGTGAATATTTTTTTTGAGTTTCTATTTAACGCTATAAAATATTTAAAAAAAATGCAAAAGTCTAAAGAACAAGTTAGGTGTTTCATACAATATGAATACCAAATATGCTATTCTGCAGGCTTTAAGCCGCTCGATGTATTATATGTGCAATAGCATTTAATTAGATCTACATCATTAAATCAGATCAAAGGTTTCGGTGAAAATAATTACGAGTTAGAAAATGAACCCATGGACATCCATGGCCTGGACACCCTCTTGAGTTGGATCTTGAAAATTAAAAGAGATTTTTCCATGGAAATGCTCTAGGTTGTTAATTTAAGATTTAAGAAAAAAACAGGTCAATAAGAAGAGGGAAAATATCCATACTTGTTGTGCCCAATCAATATTAACCCATCTATTTCATATCAATTCACTAGTCAGTATTTAGTGTTCAGGACAGAATTGACAAAACCTTGGAAACTAATTTTAACAAGTAAAACATGCATCGAAATTGAAAAATATTACTACAAATTTGAAAAAGTTTGAAATTATAAAAAAGTTACATAAAATTGGAAAATAAATTTTTGTACAGAAAATAAAAGTAGTGCACAAAATAAGCAAATGCGTTGATGATGCTTGATGAGCAAATGCGTTGATGGTGCTTGATGAACAAATGCGTTGATGATGCTTGATGAACAAATGCGTTGATGATGCTTGATGAACAAATGCGTTGATGATGCTTGATGAACAAATGCGTTGATGATGCTTGATGAACAAATGCGTGATTGCATTTGCATGGCGAAAATTTCCAGCTCTTTTATACCAAGAAAGTTATACATCAATTAAAAATTTAAATCTAGATCGATATGACGTTTTACCTTTAATTATCTATTTCAGAAGAGATGAAAACAAATATTTTTAAGAAATGTATCTCTTGCTTATTGATAATAAAAAGTGCAAACTTGGAGATGGTAAGAGCTTGTTGAAACTAATATTAATGTCATCGCAGAGTCATTTAAAAAGAATCTGACTGTATTTGTGAACAAAATGATGGTAAATGGTGGTAGATAAATGATACAAGATAAATGATGGTAAAAAACCGATATGGAAATATTATTTTGAGATGATTCAGGAACACCTGATCAAAGGATCCAAAATCGAGAAAAAACGGAGTCGAGAAAAATCGAGCAAAAACTCCGTCGGAGTCGAGAAAAAATCGGAGTTTCCATAAAACTTTGTCCTAAATTAAAAAATTAAATTATCTAGTTTACAAGAAATATGCAACATTTCAATTATTAAAATTTAAAAATATAGAAAATATGTATTAATGACTAAACAACTCGTATTAATGACTAAACAACTCTTAATTGACAGTTAATTTGTAATTAAGTTATTATCAATAATAATAATAATAACAATAACAATATATTTCACAAATGAAAATTTAAGTTTTAATTTAAAATTTAATTTCAAATATATCATATGATGTATTTATGTGGTATTGAAGAACCAATCATTGTAAATTTTTATGAATTTTTTAAAAATATCAACTAATAATTAGTCCAGTCAACATTTACAGTTCAATGTTGCATATTTTAAATTATTTAAAGATTTTTCTCGACTCCGTTTTTTCTCGATTTTGGATCCTTTGATCAGGTGGTCCTGAATCATCTCAAAATGATATTTCCATATCGGTTTTTTACCATCATTTATCTTGTATCTACCACCATTTACCATAATTTTATTCACAAATACAGTCAGATTCTTTTTAAATGACTCTGCGATGACATTAATATTAGTTTCAACAAGCTCTTACCATCTCCAAGTTTGCACTTTTTATTATCAATAAGCAGACAATTAAACGTAATTTTGAGACCATAACAAAAACAAAAAGACGTTCATCAACAAAACACGTCGAAAGCCGCTAGTCAAAAAGAATCGCTTTTATATATATTTATATGAATCCTAAAATGAAAAAACAATCACACATGATAACCACATATACATAACATACAAATCTGCATTTAACATTGCAACCACATATTATATATTAAAAGAAAATATTACCTAAATAAGAATGAGTTCAAACAAAGATAGTTTATCTTATAAAAGAACAAAAAGCATGCAAACGATGTAAAAAGGCTATATGTGCATAAGGGTGTATAGGTGTAATGTGTAAGTCCGTGCTGAGTAACTCCACGTCAAAACAACCAATTTTTTTTTAAAATGCAACCCTAAGTCCTTGGATTTTCTTTATATTTTTACCATAGTTAGTACATTATAAAATAAGATAAATCCCAAAATTTCAAGGTCTAACTCCTAATGGTTCGTGAGTAATGGTTGTTTTAATTTTGGCTACTTTTATTGTTTCGGTCATTTTCCGCCATATTCAAATTTACATTTCTCCTTATAAAACCAAGTCTTTAAACATGTGAATTCTAAAAATAAGTGACGTAGTTAATCTCAAGGTGAGGAATTTGAATATACAAATAAAAAACTCATTTTATAATTAAAAAGTACCTAAATATCAATTATAAATGTTAAAGCAATGGGCACCTGCCCCAGTAAAATTTTTAGGTGTGCGGTAAATTTTTTAAGCTTAAAATTTCAAATTAGATCATTGTATGTTTGAAGAACATTGCGTGAAAAAATCATTTCTGCCAAATACATAGTTTAAAAATTAAATAAAAAAAACCCCAATATAGTATATTTCGCTTATCGTAGTATTCAAAATAATTTAAAATGATGCATACTTGAATTGATATACAATTTTTTATAATATATCCTTTAAAAAATTATAGATTTACAAATATATACTTATTAATTTTGTTAAAATCTTTTTTTGAAAGTTCGTATTTGTCTGATATTATTGTTGGTGCACTTATTAATGTTATTACATTGGTGATTGGTATCCAACGATAATTATCTCTTTTCAGACAGAAAAACTGTTTAGATGGACCGTGTGGATGCATAAACTTCATTTTTATATCATTGTATTCTTCATCTTTTTCTTTGACGACTGCAATCCACCAAAACGAGTCATATGTACATGCATAATATTCATACTTCTGCATTAGCTCAAAATTTATTAAACTTAAATTTTGGTAACTTGATTTTTTAGTTATATTAATAGATTTTGGATTCATATCGTTACTAGTTTTTTTGAATAACATAAATGTTTTCGAAACTGGTATGCAATGGTGAAATCCTCGAGTTTCTGGTATTTTTTTTCCCTTCTCAAATCGTTTATTTTGCATAGCTCTAACATTAACCATAGTTTCTTTATCAATTTTAAAGAACTTTATTGTGAGCATTTTTTGAGTGCAAAATTCAAACATTGCATCGATTGTTAGAATTTGATTTTTCTTTGGACGTTGCAAACTTTCTCTTGCTATTGTTCGTTTTACTGTACCGCTTATTGCATCGCAAGAAGATTTACCGTGACTGGTTGCAAAAAATATCTATTCAGCTTCCAATAAAAAATCTTTTGAGTGATGGCATAGATTTACAAAATTTTTATAATTTTTATACTGTCCTCCACACCCATCAGAAAAGTAGTACAATTTGAAAATTAAAGGAAGGGTTTCTTTGATATAATTACATAAAATAGTCAGAATTTGATAGAAAAAACAGGTATCGTGTATCGTATCGTCAGACATAAAACAAAATGATTCGTGTAAAATAATGCCATCTACTTTATAGTATAAAACAACTGGGTGAAGGGTGCATCCAGATTTACACCAATGATAACTTTGGATCTCATCTTGCACAACAAATTCATAATTTTCTGAAAAGTCACAAATCACAATACACTCTTTTTCATTCAATTTGAGTTTTAAATCTTTAAGAAACTTTGTTTGACATTTAGAAATATACGAGTGAGCTGTTAGTTCATCAATACACTTCACTACTAACTGTCAGTACCTTGCCATTGATTAAAACTTAACTTGTCATCAAAATCAAGTTCTTCAAACTCTCTAAGAAGAAATAGTTGTAAGGCATCTGTTCCTGGGCAACTCAAACATCTATAATTTTTTGAAATGTCACAAACCACCTAAAAAACAAGTTTATTTATCATAATTTACTGTTAAATTTTCTATTATAATCATTAAACAATTATAATAATAACTGAAATCATGATAATAATAATTAAAAGTAAAAGTAATATCAAATTTAATTTCCGTATAAACCGATATCATTTTTTAGATTTCCTAACTTATAACGTACATTAAACACACTTATAACTGAAAACGAACCTTTTTCATTAAATGTTTATAAGTTAAATCCCATTTCATTGCATATAAAAGAAGAACTGCATTTTGATGATAAACACATACACAAACTCAGTGAGCACCTGAGGCTCCAACACTTACACACCACTTAGGACGCAGACTGCAAAATTTAGAAATTCCAAGATTAATCCCTGGATTTATAACTTTAAATTGGCTGTACAATTCTTTCAGGTTACACAATAGCAATCGTTTTTGTACTTGTATTCTGTTATTTTTTCTTTTTCCAACACTTACATAATCTTTTTTACCAGACATTGTTCGTGAGTATTCATCATCTTCATAAAAACTTTGAACAATGGACACAACATTGAGTGGAACACTTTTTCCAACTTTGTCCAATGGGAATGAAAGTAAGCCACTCTCCTGTTTCATACGACGTGCTGTTCGAATAGCATTCACACTAACTTCAAAGTAGTTAGAAGCATAGTCTCTAGACCAAGAATCAGGAGTTAAAGTGAGAATTTTTAATTTATTTTTATAGTCAGAAGCATTTATAGTGTCAGTTTATTCAGATCAGATGCTTTATTTTGATCTGTTTTCGAATAAGACGCAGTAGAATTATCTATAAAATGCGATTTACTTATTCCATAATGGGCTGCTAAATCTTCACCAATCTTTTTTATTGATTTTTTATATTTTTCATTGCAGATGCAACACGTCGATGTAAAGCAACAGAATTTAAATTAATAGGAGATTCTCCTAAAACTTCCAGGGATAAATTAATATGAGTAAATGGTTCATCTTCTTCTATCGATATTTCATCTACTTCATTTTCACTAAGATGTTCTACTGATAAAACTGCCTTTGACTTACAGCTAGCACATAACTTCCACCCAGGTAAAACTCTTAATCCTAATGACTCAAAGTGTCTAGCCAACATTAAAGATATTGTAAATTTACCTAAAAAAAAAGGATATTTAAGATACGTGTTGTATACTTTTACAGATAGTATTCATATATTTGAAATCAAATTAACTTTTTTTTTTTTTTTATGCACTTTATAAACATTACAACAATTGCCATTTTTCTTTTCAAATCTTTTTTGAAAGTAGTGAAAATGGTGATTACAAATGCTGAATAGTTTTTCACAAGCACGCAACTCAGATCTCCATAAAGTGTTATGACGAGTATCAGTGTCTAGGTTATGTAGTAAAAAAATCTCTTTATTTCTAGAATATGAGGTTTTATGGCATTCTGACTTCAAAACTTTACCAATATCACATGAAATCATTTTAATAATGAATTTAAAAATGTTATACTTGCAAATTTAAAAATGCACAAGTAATAATTACATTATTTATGTAGGATTAATTACAACATTTAAGTTAGATGAATATGTCTGAATTCAGCAATTAAACTTTGATAATTAAGAAAGACAATGAAACAAAAAAGAAATGAAAAAATACATTAAAAAAACTTTCATAACTTAAGAAACACTTCGATTTAGATACGAATTATCATTTTTCCTAAAGTACTATGGCAATATATATACATTTATACTACAAAAGTAAAATATTTACAAAACTATGTATTTGGCAGAAATGATTTTTTCGCACAATGATCTAATTTGAAATTTTAAGCTTAAAAAATTTACCGCACACCTAAAAATTTTACTGGGGCAGGTGCCCATTGCTTGTCATACTCCAGAAAACCATGATGGATTAAACACCTATGCATGGATTTTTAACTGACTTATGACTAAAAAACTAGCCCATGCATCTTCCAGAGACTAATTTAATGTTTACTTTATCACTACACAAATTATGTTTACACATTGGCATTAATGTTTTTTTTCCATTCTGAGGCCTTTCATTGTTGTATGCATACTTTTTATTTTTTAATGTATTTTTTGTTTTATTTATTTTTTGTTTGGTAATATACTTTTTGTATATCTTAGTTCATATTAGTATTTATATAACGATTTATTTATTTTTTTTATTATTATTGTTAGTACTGTTTAGGTGAGTTGTCTGTCTTATTTATATTTTAAATATTCCTCTATTAATCTTTATTTTTGTCTTGACAACTGTCAAAATATGCTTTATTTGAAAAATAATTCTTCTTTATTCTAATGTACTTCATTTCTTATTTCAATTCTTATTCATTTCAAAAATTAAACTATCTAGTTGACAAGTTAAGCTAGTTGATAATTAAACATTCTTCTTATACTTATTTTTTTTAATCTTATATATTTCAATTTAAAATTAATAATAAATTTTTAAAAAATTTATATTTTTATAGTTCTTATGACTTAAATATTTTTTTTTCACAATCTTTAAACGAACAAGTTATATTTAATAAATGGCTTTCTAACCGGCATCGGTTTGGAAGAAGGCGTGAACTTTCAGTTAAATGCCCTTCCGCGGAGCTCTTTAATAAAGACTTCTTGGGGTACCTATAGTAAAAACTAAAAAAAAATTTAAAAAAAGTATTTATTCTGAAGATCTTTTAAAATAACATTTTAAAAAGATGAAAGCATCTATCTTCGTATCTGGAGATTAACGCCTCTGCAAAATTAGAACTGATGTTAGTTTCTACAACCTTCAATTTCCTTACTAACGTTTCCATAATGATGTCACACTCCAAAATTGTTGTATTTGGTTTTTCCAAGCGAACTGCAGCGTCAGCAATGACTTCCATTAAGTCAGACAGCGATTTTAAGAAATCCAAGTCAATTTCATCTAACATGTTTAAGCAATTTAGTTCTTCGAGTGTTTTTTTTTACAGCTTCTAAGCAATCCAAAAATCTTTTAATCACTGAAAAACACTGTTCCATCTAGTGCGGTTGTCGAGCAACAGTCTTTTGTCATGCGAAGATCCGAATGACTCTGGCAGATTTGATGTGGAAACTTAAATATGGTACCCAATTTCACCATCCAGCTACAGCCATCCGTAGTTTTACCTGCAACATTTTCATCATCTATACCGAATTCTTTTTATTTTTGCATTATCAAAATGTTTAATGTTTTGGCAGAACTAGGAGTTGGCAATCTTACCATTCCTAAACAATATGTTTAAATTGTAGTATCTTCGACCTCTATTGCTACACCATTCGTCACCTGTTAGTCCAAGTTTTTCTCCTTTTGCTTTCAATGTAGCCAATTCATCGATCATTTAACATTTGGCTTCAGCATGAAACATCTTTATTTTATCTGAAATTGTGGACGCAAACTATGGCAACTTGGGCAAACTTAGGCAAACTATGCCCATAATTTTCAAAAAGCATTCTTAGTGTTTCACATTGAGTTATGGACCTAATCGAATATCCATCAAGAGCTGTCATATTGGCAAGAAGATAGTTTAACGACATCTTAGTCAAAACTGGTCTGGAACTGTATGGTTTTAAATCTATTTTCTCGCAACTTTTGAAGTGACCCATTAGGCCGTTTGTGCTGCTTCCTGAACATTCCTTTATGGCATTTTTTTCAATCTCCGTATTTCTTATCTTTATATTTCTTTATATTTCTTTATATTTCTTTATATTTCTTATCATTTACCACAACTTTATCATAGTATTTCCACGCTTTCGAAACCATTTTTCTCTATAAAAGAAAAATTATCAATTTGACTGTGACAGATATTTGTTTTGAATTTTATTTTAATTGTGATAATTTATCACATTTTAAGTTACTAGTTAAGTTATTTATTCTAATAGGTAAGTATTATGAATCATTAATTATTATTATTTGTTATCAGTGATAACATTTTATTACACAATTTCGCCACAATGCACAGAGGGCCGAATATTAGACTTATGGTGGACAAAGTTATTTTGATCAAACGATGTACAACATTATTGTAAAAAATATTGCATTATATGTTTAAAACTTACCTCGTTATTTTAAGAGCAGTTTTTGTATATATATTATAAATAATGATCTTGACTTAAATTTTTTTTTTGTTAAGGTAAGCTATTAAATAGTTACAATACATTAATTAATATCACACACGCATAATATTTTAAAAGTTACTGTTTACAATATCTTTGCTTAAAAATTCTTGCTTTTTTGACAAAAAAAGATATTTTATTATGCATTACATTTTATTATACCGCAACTGATTTTTGTGGATTTAAAAACTTCTGTTATTAAAAAAAAACTATTATACTCAAAAGAGTTTTGGAAATAGTACAATGGAAAAGTACGAGAATGTTTTATTATATGGTTTTGAATAGAACAAGCTTTTTTTTTTAAGTTTTTTCCACCACCACCTGGCCCACTGTACGTTACTAATTGCTTTGCGATGAAAATTAGTGTTGATATTGAACAAAGAGAACACTTATATTTTGAACTATTGTAAAAGCAGCGTAGAAATAAAATAAGAATTTAATTATTTTGCGAGTAAAAATTGAAATTTTCTAAAAACCTTGTCGAAGTTCCGTCGAGGTTTCTCGATTTCTCTCGAACTCCGAAACTCCGAAAAAACGAGAAAAATCCGATGAAACGGAGTTTCGGAGAACCCATTGCACCTGATTCAATACCTCAATTACAACATTTGAGATCACTAAAACTAGAAATAAAAAATATAGCAAAATATTAATTACTAATTTTTATTACTTACTTTTAATTGCATTTTTAATGCATAACTTTTTAATGCATTTGTTCCAACAATTGTTATTGCAAACAAATCCAGCAGAAAAAATGAAAGTATGGCAAACAAAATTTTTTCATAGACTTTTAAAGTAGAAAGCAATTTTAACTGGCGGAAGTCTAAATTTTGCAATTATTATTTGCGCTAAATATTTTTAGGGTTTAAAACTTTTTTTTTTTTACTTTATTTGGTACGAAATAATAATAATTCCTTATTGTCAATACTCTTAAGAAAAAAAAAATATTTCTAAGTTTTTTTTGTTCTCCGGTTAACTACGCCATACCATTAATAAAATAGTTGGAATGCAATAAAAAAGTTGGAATGCAGGAATTTAAAAAATTTCTTGTAAAAAATTGTTGCAATACGTCGAGAAATAGTAAATTGCAGGCACTGAAAATCAAACAAAATTTTAACGATAAAAAATTAAAAATGCTTAATTACGTGTGAAGGATAAAAAATGTCGATAGTCTTGGGACATTGAGCAAGTCATCTATTTTTAGACATAATATCATCCATAGTTTTTGATTTTAGACTGATATTGACAAGTACAGGTTTTCAAAGCATATTGAATGGTTGTTGAATCCGTCTTAATAATTGAAAGTGGTAACTAGCAAAAAAATCTTAGTATAAGTTAATTTGACATAATTTTCTTTTTTTCTCTAATATTATTCTTTATATCTAAAAAAAACTATTAAACAAAATGTTTCGAATAAACTTTTTTGTTAAATAAAATGTTTCATATAAGCTATGTTCCTCACGCAAAATAATGAACAAATCAAGTTTATCATTCGAGGCTTATTAATTAAAATATCATAAAACAACTTTAAATTTAAATAAACGGATTATTTTTTTTTTTGCATTATGAATTTTTTAATTTGAAAAATTTTTTATCTCTGTTTTATAAAAAGTAAAACATACTCTTTTAACAAATGTAAACATCTAAGTAAACGGTTTTTAATTGTAGCTTTTTTATCAAGTCGCGGTTTTCAATTGCATATATATATATATATATATATATATATATATATATATATATATATATATATATATATATATATATATATATATATATATATATATATATATATATATATATATTTGTGTGTATATTTGTATGTATGTATATGTGTGTTAGCATATATACGATTCTTTTAGCACAGCTGCTATTCAAAACCAAATGGAACAAAGTCAAACAGAATGCAACAACTTTGATTATTTGAAAGGTTTTTTTCTAAATTAAAACTTCTAAGTTAAAACTTTTAAATTAGACACCCAACATTTTTATACTTATTTTCAATAATGTTTACTTTTAGTTGAAAAACTTCCGATAGATGTGCTCAGAACGTTCGCAGATGAGTTGCCGAAACACTGGAAGAAACTTGCTCGTTTCTTGAACATCAGTGATGAAGAAATAAATAGAGTTGAAAATGAGTGCGATACAACTCGAGAACAAATTAATGAAATATTTATTAGTTGGTGTAAAAATAATCCAGATAAAACATGGAGTGAAATAAAATCTGGATTGATTTTTTGTGAACGAAAAGATGTCATTGATAAATGCCAAAGAAGTGAGTTTTTTATTTCTTTACTTAATTTATTGAAATAGAATTGCATTAAAAAAAAACGAAAATGTACCAATGCATTGTTTTACAAAAAATACAAAATATTATAAGAATAAAAAAACAGTGAAACTTTATTTATTAAATCAAAGCAAACAAAATTTATTTTTCAATGAAATTGATCTTGCATGAAATCGCTGTAAGTTGTAAGCCTGTAAGTTGTAAGCCTGTAAGTTGTAAGCCTGTAAGTTGTAAGCCTGTAAGTTGTAAGCCTGTAAGTTGTAAGCCTGTAAGTTGTAAGCCTGTAAGTTGTAAGCCTGTAAGTTGTAAGCCTGTAAGTTGTAAGCCTGTAAGTTGTAAGCCTGTAAGTTGTAAGCCTGTAAGTTGTAAGCCTGTAAGTTGTAAGCCTGTAAGTTGTAAGCCTGTAAGTTGTAAGCCTGTAAGTTATAAGCCTGTAAGTTGTAAGCCTGTAAGTTGTAAGCCTGTAAGTTGTAAGCCTGTAAGTTGTAAGCCTGTAAGTTGTAAGCCTGTAAGTCTTTTCCTTTCACGAGTAAGTAGTTTTTTTAGATCAAATTAAAAAAAGTAAAAATTTTTATTAATTAAAAGTACTCTTTTGTTAAATGAACAAGTATATTTTCTTTTTAGAGGTTATATTTTTTATATTAATAATAATTAATAATTTTATTGCAATAATGTTAGCTTGATAGTTTTAACTAAAGTTGGTGACTTGTCACCAACATTAATTAAACTACCAAACTAACATTATTGTAATAAAAAAGTTTTAACAACATTAATGTAATAAAAAAGTTTTAACAACATTATTGTAATAAAAAAGTTTTAACAATATTTTTGTAATAAAAAAAGTGATATCTACAACTGAGCTACTTAAATATACTTTCTTTACTTTTTATTGAAAAAAACAACAACATCAAAATAATCCAATTCATAAATTTTTCTAATTAAAATATACAGATCATATCAATTCAGTGTATTCTGTTTCATATCAATTCTGTTTCATCATTTAATTTTTTATCAAATGCAACTACTTGATCTACAGTTTCCAGCATCATCATCATCATCATCATCATCATCATCATCATCATCATCATCATCATCATCATCATCATCATCATCATCATCATCATCATCATCATCATCATCATCATCATCATCATCATCATCATCATCATCATAATCATCATCATCATCATCATCATCATCATCATCATCATCATCATCATCATCAGCAGCAGCAGCAGCAGCAGCAGCATCATCATCATCATCATCATCATCATCAGCAGCAGCAGCATCATCATCATCATCATCATCATCATCATCAGCAGCAGCAGCAGCATCCAGCAGTTTCACCTCGGTTGCATTAAACCTTAATTTTACAACCTCCTTTAAAATAGTTTTTACTTCGGCCGACTTCTTGAGAATAACATGTTGCATCTCTATAAAAAACTGTTTACATGTGAAAAAAGGTAGTTACTTTAAACTCAATATTTAGCTCAAGAAACTACATAGTATAAAATCCTATAATTTGTAAGATTCAGGGTTTGTTTAGGTACATACACTAACTTAATATTAAGGCAATTAGTGTGAATGAATAAAAGTCTCAAAATACTTGACATTTTTTTGACACTTGCTCTCAGTAGTTGCATCAATATTTTTGAAAACATACTTTTTATGTCAGCAATAAACTCTTGTGCAGAATCAAGCGCCCGTGCAAAAGGCAGACTGAAAATCTAACTAATATAGCCAAGACTGTAAAAGTATAAGAGTTCATCATGCTGAAATAAAAATAAGCATATGGTTGTTGTAGCAAAGTTTATCCAGCTTTTAGAAATTAACAACTAAAAAAGTCAGATATTAATTTGCATTGAGTTACCATCACAGCCCAAAGAAAAATAAATTTCTTTTATTTTTCTTTGGGCTGAGCTCAAGAGCAATAGCTTATCTTTCCTCCTGTACTTTTGCTATCAAAGAAATTTTGATAACTATTTATACTACTCTAAACCTTGATTTACATACAAAACAAAAAATACTCTAGAGATTTCAGAAAAATGACATCTCATTTTTTCAGTTCAACGTCTCATTTGTTCTGTTGGATTTTAAATAAAAAATTACTTCCAAAGTAATTTCAAAAATGACGCACGAGTTAAGTTTAAAATGAAAACTTTTAAACGATATAAATTATAAGAACTTTGAGCTGGCAAACCGTTTTTTTTTTTTTTGTTAAATATAACTATTGTTAAAACAAACAACAATTTCAGGATGCAATATGCGTACTTTTTGGATGAGAGATAAAAACTCCATCAAATAAATTAACAGAGATAATGTATTCGATAGAATATATACTCTATCAGAGACATTTTTATATTAAAAGAATTCTTTTTTTAATCTGTTTTACTTATAGCAATTTTATAGTCTTTTTTTATTTAGATTAATTTACTCACAATAAATATTGAAGATCTTTAATATGGGGAACTCTGCTTTGTTGTATTGCATTTAATAAGATAAGATGAAGAAACTGTCTCTTATGTCTCTGAATCTGTTAACAACTATGTTTAAAATAGATCATTGTTCTGAATTTTTGAAATAGCCAAGAATTCCACCATGGCTCATTCACTTTACCATTATTCACTTTTACTATTATGCAAAACCAATTTAAAACATAAAATAAAGCAGAAGACTAGACCCTAATTAAAAATATCTTTCTAAGAAATAAGATACATTACTATAAAGATATAAGATATATTAATATACACCTTTTAAATGTATATTTCGCATTTTTTATGCATCTAAAACGATGCATCATTATCAGATATTTTTTTTGCATAGAATAAAATGCATATTACCACATATAAACACGATGGCTACTTGTGGGCCATATATACCTTTTTGGTCGGGAAGATTATATCATATTAAGCGGCATAGTAATGTAGACCATATTATGCAGTCTACGTGATAGCATGGCCGACTTAAATTACTAATTAATTAATTTAAGTAGACCATGGTGATAGCCATATCTAATTTTACACCTGCGTAATTAAAGTTTATGTCTCATTAAGTGGCATAACATACAATACCTGCTCAAATTATTTAGCTCAAATCATTTTTTGACTTTCGTCTTTTTCGTGTGTTTAAAATGCATTATATGCAAACAAAATTTAAATTTTTTGTTATATAATTTATATACTAATATATGAAAAGCTTGTTATGAAACTATATGCTTGGTTCCATTCGACCTCAAAAGAGCTCTGACACGCCTTGGCCTACAATATGCGCACTTTGAGGTAAATGCTTTAACATCTGGATCTCAACACCATACTTTAATCAGTTGTTTGTGAACTTCTGTTTACTTGTTTTTATCAGTACTGACTTTGACAAGTTTCCCTAGGTTTTTAATAAGGTTCATATCTGATGATATGAATGAATCTGCCTTTGAGACTTCAAAAGATAAAGCCAGGAATGTGGCTATGTCTTTTAAAGTCTCAAAGGTAGATTCATCACTGAATACATGCTGAATAAAGCTGTCAGTATTGACATTTAATAATTTTTCAAATATTAGTAAAATTAGTTACGGTAAGATAAAAATGTATGTATAGATATTAGTTTATGGAGAGAACAAATAAAAAAATTATCTTATTCCAATTATCTTGAGAAAAAGAAGAGTTGTTTTTAACCCAATCAAGATGTTTTATAATTATCACAGACGTAAGTTTTGGCGTTTTTAGTGGTTTTCTACGCATTAATTATTTCATAAAGATTATTCATTGAAGTTTGTAACTTTCCAAATGGTACATCTATCCAAGCAAATTTTTATAGAAGTTATGATAAACTTCACAATATTTTCTGGCAATTTCTGTCTTCCCGACACCGGACATTCCAAGCAATACTAAAATCGAGTTTTTTCTACTCTAAAAAAAAAACCCGTAGAAAATAATTTTTTTCTTTTTCTTTTTAAGAAATTCAAAATACTGAGAGCTTTAAATTATTTGATTTATTTTTTAACAAATAATTAAGGTACAGCCATAAAATATATTTTATTTAAATCTGTATACCACTAAAATAACAACTATAACTAAGGATAATTATAAATAGACCTCGCCTTCCCTACTCCTCCTCAGATACAGATACATGAGCCTTAGAAGTAATTTCTTCTTCTTTAAGATCTAAGTGAAATGTTTTTTCCTTGGTTAAAACACTCTTCATTTTTATTTGCTGGCATCTTTTTTTTTTCGATAAACCCCTTTACTTCGCGTTTTGATTTTTTTGTCATTCCAGCACTTATTATTATTTTTCGACCAGCCTGTTCTCTTTGCTTCTAATTTGACCCCCATTTTGAACTTGGAACACATTCTTCTGATTGTAGCCCACGAGACTTTGACAATTTTGGAAATTCGTCCTTGAGTCTGATCTGTTTCTTGCAGAAGAGCAGCTACTTTAGCTAATTAACGTGGGGAAACATCACTAAACCCATTTTTTTTTTTTTTTTTTTTTTGTTCTTTATTACAATATTTAACACAATACTTACAAACATATCAATAAGAAAAATTACATGCAAAGAAATCGTTAAAAATATATAAATAAAAATAAAGAATAAAGATAAAGAACGCGGAAACTCAAAGAAGACCATTCAGGTCTGGTCACCGAGAACCGCTGTTGAAGAACTTTGAAATTAGTAAATATAAATAAAATAAATAAATACAAATTTTAAACTTTTCCGTTTGTGATACAAATTATTTACAAATATTACGAATTAAAATAAAAATTAAAGTAAACAAGTAAATAATAAATGACTACTGTACAAATAATGTAAGTGCAACTTTTAACAAAATTCAAATAATGATGTTTAAATATAGCTTCTCACATAAACTTTAAATCAATATTGTGTAAAAGTAAAATGTAAATGAGTGATGACAAAACTGGGTACAATTAAAAGTATATAAAAATATTTTCAATTGAGAAAATTACTTTTTTTAGTTTTCTTTTGAACATATAATAATTCCATTCATGAGAAAAATCAAAATTTTTTAAAATTATTTGGTTCCATAAAAAAGCTCCACGAAAAGAAAAACAAAAAATTTACCAAAGTTTGTTTGAAATTTTGGTTGTTTAATAAAATTATCATTTCTTAAAGAATATTTATTTTTTTCTTTTAAAGAATATAAATCAAAAAAGGAAGCTGGAGATGAGTTGGTTTTACATTTAAACATAAAACAAAGAACATTATAAACATTTACTTGATATATATTAAAAACATTCATGTTAAAAAAAAGTGGCTTTGAGTGAGTAAAACGATTTTTGAAATTTATAAGACGTGCAATATGCTTCTGCTGACAATAAAGTGGCTTCAATTTACTTTTATGGGTACTAACCCATGCAATATTGGCATAATTAATATGACAGTGTATAAAAGAGTAATATAGTTGAGTTAATGAATGTTTGTTTAAAACACTTCTTGCTTTATATAAAACTCCAATGCTTTTTGCAATTTTGTTGCATAAATGTCCGATGTGATTCTTCCATGATAGATTTTTATCTACAATGATACCTAAGAAATTTGTGAGAATTACTCTTTTTATTTGAATATTATCAATATGAAGAAGAGGCATATTACTTGGAAGTAAATGTTTTTTAAATTGTGGATGAAAGAAAATCCATTTAGTTTTATCAATGTTGAGTGAAAGTTTATTTGACTTGAACCAGTCTGATATTTTTGATAATTCAATGTTCATATCATAAAAAAGTTTATTGATGTTATTATTAGATAGGAATAGGTTTGTATCATCAGCAAACATTATAGTTGTTAATTTTGAGACTCATGGAGATCGTTAACATAAATCAGAAATAATAATGGCCCTAATATAGATCCCTGTGGAACACCACAGGTTATATTTAGATAATCTTGTGAAGAAGATCCGTCGACATAGACAAATTGTTTGCGATGTTTTAAATAGCTTTTTAGTAGTTTTAAAGCATTACCAGTGATACCATAATGTTCAAGTTTTTTAAACAGTATTTCATGGTCAATTGTGTCGAAAGCCTTAGATAGGTCTATAAAGACGCCTAAAGTAAACTCTGACTTTTCGAATGAATCAGTTATACTACGAGTAAGATGAATTATTGCATGTTCAGTAGAGTTATTTCTTTTAAAACCGTATTGATTTTTGTAAAGTATATTATTAACAGCAAGATGATTAGATTTGGTTGAACAGAATTCTTTCTAAAATTTTTGTAAAAACAGAGAGGATAGATATTGGTCGGTAATTACTGACATTTGATGGTTCACCTCCTTTAAATATAGGCTTTATTTTGGCTATTTTCAGTTGATCGGGGAAAATTCCTTGATTTATAGAACATTTAAAAACTTTAAAAAGAATACGTTTTATGGTATCTCGTGAATCTATGACTATATTACAATTAATATCATCAGGACCAACTGCTTTATTAGTTTTAAGCATTTTAAAAGCACTTTCAAATTCTGAAGAAGATACTTCAAATTTATCTAAACTAGAGATGAAACACGTAATCATTTATTGGATTATTCATATTTGAAATATTTTTGGCTATATTAGGGCCAACAGACACGAAATATTTATTTAATTCTCTTGTTATTTGTTTGGGTTCATATAAAAATACGCCATCAACTTTTATAGTGCTAGGCACAGAGCATAATTTTAATTTATTATTTCCAGTAATTTGACTTATAATTTGCCATGTGCATTTTGAATTATGTTTATATTTTTCTAGTAAATCATAGTAATATCGTTTTTTAAATTTTTTTCTTTGACTTTCAAACATTTTAGCGTAATTTTTATAAATAACTTTATTTTCTGGTGTTGGTTTTTTTAAGTACTTTATATACAGTTTTTGCTTTATTTTTGAGGATTTCCTAAGATTTTTATTGACCCATGGTGACTTTAAACTTTTATTGGTTATAATAAATTCACGTTTTGGAAAATTTGCATCATATATTTCATAGAAAGTTTGAAAGAATGTATCGTATACTTCATTAGCTTCAAATGAACTGTTAATATGGTTCCAATTTATTAAAGATAATTGATCCTTAAACGATGCTAGATTTGCATCGGTGAAAAAACGTTTGATAATGACTTTTTTATGTTGTTGTATTAATTTGTTGTCAATATTAATAGATTTTTGTCATTATTAATCCTAAGATGTTGTCATTATTAATTAGATGTTGTCATTATTAACTAGATGTTGTCATTATTAATCCTAAAAGATCCAATAAGTTATTAGGTGACAGCATCATTCCTTTGAAAGACACGGGTTTGAAAAATAGATTTGAAAAAAAACTAAATTTCTATTATTGTTTGTATTCTCTGGAGTAAAAATAATTTCTTTGAGTTTTTTAAAGTTTTTTTAAAAGTTTTGTTGATATATTTGCTTAATTGGTTGATAAAAAAATTGTTATTTTAAAAATTGTTATTAAGTTAATAAAAATGTTGCATATGTTTTTTATATGATCGATGTTAATGTTTTTTTGTATAGAGCATTTTAAAAGTTTTAAATTCAAACTTGTTACCTTATGAAGTACAACAACTCTATATTAACAGATTTTAAAATTAATTTTTATTACAGTGCTAAATATACGTTCAATATTTGGTGTCCAACATTCTTCTGAAATGTTATATTTAAGCGAAAAAGTACTTAGCAAAGTTCACCAATATTTGATCGGACAACAAGAGAAAAAAAACTCAATTTTAGTATTACTTGGAATGTCCGGTGTCGGGAAGACAGAAATTGCCAGAAAATACTGTGAAGTTTATCATAACTTTTATGAAAATTTTGTTTGGATAGATGCAGCATTTGGAAAGTTGCAAACTTCAATGAATAATTTTTATGAATTATTAGGATTCATTGTTCAAGACTCACAAGGCAGTTCTTTTAATATAGAAGTAATTGTTAAAAAAATTCACAACTATTATAAAAATGAAAAGACTTTGTATATTCTTGACAATGTCGACGATGAAAGTGTTCAAAGTTTAGAAATGTACATTTCAAGTGAACCGAATTCATTTACTTTAATTACCTCTCAATGGAAAACGTGGTCAAACAACGTAAATAAAATGTTCATTGATGTTTTTTCTGATGAAGATGCTTTTGCTTATGTGAAAAAAAATATAAAAGAAAACACCAAAGAAAATATAAAAAACTTAGTTAAAGAACTCAGTTATCATCCGTTTGCTATAACTCAGGCAATAAAATATATAAATATACATAAAATTTCCATAGAAAAATACATAGATCGATATAGATCAAATCCTTTAGAAATACTAGACAATGATAACTTTCCCACCGAAAAAATATCAAAATCTGCAATAAAAGCAATCAACTTAGTTTTAACAAAATTAGAAAAAACTAAAACTATTCCATTTAAAATATTAAACTGTTTATCTTATTGCGATGGTCAAAACATAAGTAAACAATTTATAATCCAAATCTCAAAACACATGACAATAAACAAAGAATACTTAATAGATGAAGCTATTGAATTACTAATAAATTATTCTCTACTAGATCGTTTGGATGATGAAAAATATTCAATGCACGAACTGACGCAGTTGTCGTGTAAAAACTTTCAAAGTAAAAGCACTTGTACAAATACGTATCTTAATCTACTTGAAAGTTATTTTAAATATGAGCTTAACCAAGTAAAAGAACACGTGAATCATGGAAACTATTTTTTTTTTCACTTTCTTTACATGTTTCATACTAATAGAAAAAGAATGTTAAAAACCATTCATTGTATAACAACTCCTATAAAAAATTTATTGGTATGTAAAGGTTTATTTCAAGAGGCAATCGAAATATTAAAAGCAGTGCAAATTTTTAATGCAGAAATCTATGGAGAAAATAATAAACTCACACTTGATGCAAAACAAAATATTGCAATCTGTTTAAACAATATGGGAAAATATAATGAAGCTTTAGATATTTATTATTCTGTTGATAAAATACAAACTGAAATTTTAGGTATCAACCATTTATCTACAATGGCAACAAAAAACAATATCGCAAATTGTTTGAGCGAAATGGAAAAATATAACGATGCTTTAGAAATTTATTATTCTGTTGATAAAATGCAAACTGAAATTTTAGGTATCAACCATCAATCTACAATGGAAACAAAAAATAATATTGCAATATGTTTAAGAGAAATGGGGAAATACGATGAAGCTTTAGAAATTTATCATTCTGTTGATAAAATACAAACTGAAATTTTAGGTATCACCCATTCATCTACAATGGCAACAAAAAATAATATTGCAAATTGTTTGAACGATATAAGAAAATATAAAGAAGCTTTAGAAATTTATTATTTTGTTGATAAAATACAAACTGAAATTTTAGGTATTACCCATCAATCTACAATGAAAACAAAAAATAATATCGCACTTTGTTTGAGCGAGATGGGAAAGTATAACGAAGCGTTAGAAGTTTTTGATTCTTTTGACAAAATACAAACTGAAATTTTAGGTATCAAACATCCCTCTACAATGGAAACAAAAAGTAACATCGCACTCTGTTTATGCAATAAGGGAGCATATAACGAAGCATTAGAAATTTATAAATTTGTTGATAATACAAAAACTGAAATTCTAGGTATAACACACCCATCTACAATGACAACAAAAAATAATATGGCGAGCTGTTTGTACAAAATGGAAAAGTATAACGAAGCTTTAAAAATTTATTATTCAGTTGATAAAATACAAATTGAAATTTTGGGTATTAAACATCCCTCTACAATTGGAACAAGAAATAATATCGCTAGCTGTTTGTTAAAAATGGAAAAATATAGTGAAGCTTTAGAAAATTATTATTCAGTTGATAAAATACAAACTGAAGATTTGGGTATTAAACATCCCTCTACTATAGCAACAAGAAATAATATTGCTAACTGCTTGTACAAAATGAAAAAATATAGTAAAGCTTTAGAAAATTATTATTCATTTGATAAAATACAAACTGAAGATTTGGGTATTAAACATCCCTCTACTATAGCAACAAAAAATAATATTGCTAACTGTTTGTACAAAATGGGAAAATATAACAAAGCTTTAGAAACTTATTATTCTGTTGATAAAATACAAACTCAAGGTTTATGTATCAACCAACTATCTGTAACGACAACAAAAAATAATATTGCAAATTGTTTGTATAAAATGGGAAAATATAACAAAGCTTTAGAAATCTATTATTATGTTGATAAAATACAAACTGAAATTTTAGGTACCAACCATTCATCTACAATAATAACAAAAAGTAATATTGCAAACTGTTTGAACGAGATGCAAGAATATAACGAAGCTTTAGAAATTTATTACTCAGTTTATGAAATACAATCTGAAGTTTTAGGTTTCGACCATTCATTTACAGTTACAACAAAAAGTAGAATTGAAACCTGTTTAAGTAATTTAGAAAAACGAAGAAAGTGTTGCTTAACTATTTGACTATGATTTATATTTATATCAAGCTTCAAAAGAAGAGCCCCATAAAAACTAAAACTTTATTTATATAAATAAGGGTATTAATTACTTAAATTAAAAATTATCTTACTTAAAAATTTTTGTCCTATAAAATGTATGCAATATTGATTATATATCAAAAATTAAAATATAAATATTTTTTTAGCGAATTATTCTATTTAATTTTTTATTTCCAAACAAAATACAATTGAAAACTACAAATACCCTTTCGTTTTTTATTTATTTAATATATTTTATTTTATATACAGTATAAACACATAAAATATACAGTTATCATCATCATACAGTTATCATCATCATACAGGTATTGCTGATGCAAACACTCATAATTATTAGAGTTAACTACTTATAAATGCAAAACATTCCTGGCAACCCACTAAACAACGCTGTGTTTGATTGAATAGCTATCAAACTATAAGTAACTATCTTATGGTCATAAAAATCATGTGTTATTGCTATCTTAGAGTATGACTATAACATCACTTTTTAAATATATGTATATATATATATATAAATATATATATATATATATATATATATATATATATATATATATATATATATATATATACATAAAATTAATCGCCTGTTTTAAAATTAGACACTTTTATTCTCAACCAAGAGATAATCCACTGTTATTCAGAGTGGTAGTCTTATCAAATATAGAATATCAGATTGAACAATTTGTAAATTATTGATAATAATGAGCACACCTTATTGAACTTTTTTTTTCTTTCAACATCTTCACTTCCAACAAGGCTTCAAGCAACCACTGTTAGAGTTGGAGGTTACTGGAAGAGAAAAGATGACATTTATAGAGCAAGATAACGATTGACAGACGACTTAAAAGATTAATAATTAGATGAATTAGGAAAACAAGATGGAGGAAGCGAGTTCCAAAGAATTGAAGTTTGAAGAAAAAAACTGGACGAATAAGAATTTTTGGAGCACTTAGGAACAGTCACAGTAAAAGGATGAGACTTAATAGAATGGTGAGTAACACAAGAATAAATTTTAATATATGGCACAAGAGACGCCTTTAGTATATGGCGCAAGAGACGCTAGCTCTTTAGATTAGACCCTAAAGTGACAGGATATGAACAAGAGTGCTGTCCATCGAGGACAACTTTGGTAAGGAAAGATTCAATAATCTTAATGACGTTACCTGTAACACCTGTTATAGGTATGTTGTCCGGATCACAAGCTGTAGAAGAGTCTAAGCAGGAAATCACCTTATATACAGAAGCTGGAGTGATACAAATGTCAAGAAATAGATCAACCTGTTTGTTGGTTATATCAGGTAGAACGCAACTAATGGAATCAAGAGATGACATTGATGAAAAGTTTTTTAGCAAACAATTCAGCTTTGTCTTTAGGCGAGGTGCACAAGCTGAACCCTACAAGAGAGGTGGAACAACATATTTGCCTTTATTTGATACTGTTAAAGGCACAAGAGCCTAATTTTTGAAATGAAATACGAGAATTCGAAACCTGAGTATAGCGGGTTTTGGCGTGGGACAAAACCTTTTTACAATGGTTTCTAGCAATAGTAAACAGAAATCTGTTTTCTGAAGAATTGTTTTGCTAAGAGATATGGAAGTGATGGTTTTGATTGGAAATTGCAGCAGCACAATTAGAGGAAAACTATGGAGAAGAGCGAGGCTTGACCTGGAATTGTTGAGAGGAAATAAAAGATTCCATACAAGCCTGAATCCAAAAAGTTATGTAACAAGCACATTTATCAGCAGGAAGACAAAAGATTTCTACCCAAAGATCATCACAAAGAAAATCACGGAAAGAGTCCCAGTCAAGTTTAAGACTCTTAAAGGTAGCTGTAAGAAGTACGATAATAGGGGGATTCTGATGGTGAAGAAGAATGATATAATAGTTTTAAGGAGATCAAACCGTGATCAGAAGCACCTAAAGGTGAATTTGGAGAAACTTAGCACTGGCTAAGATCAGAAACAAGACACAAGTCTAGTAGAGAAGATAAATGATTTGGATTGACTGGAAAGCGAGTTGAAAAATTGACTATTTGAGATCGAGAAAGGCAAAAGTTGTGGGTCTTAACGCATGCCTATTCACTGACATTGAAGGATAAAGGAAGAGAGCTTGGTGTATTTGATCAGAAATAATATCAAAAAGTGTGCCGTCTTAAGATGAAGGAGAACGATATAGAACAAAGAGAAAAGGGAGAAGTGGTGGTAAAGTGGTGGTAAACGAAATCACATAAAAGAGTAGTTTGTGGAGTTTTCCGACGAATTCTTACAAATGTAAATGCCCAGGCTAAGTATGTGAATATTGAAGTCTTTACAAATTAAAGAAAGATAAAAATCGACACTAAGATCACAAGATGAGGCAGCCAACTTCAAATTAGTCTCACAAAGAGCAAGTAGGTCTGGTGAACTTTACAAGAGATAAGACTCAACAGAAAAAAAGTTACTTCAAAGACCACGAATATTAGTAATTTTGAGAACTTGGTGATGACGATGTCTGATACTTTACAGCTGTTAATGGAATCAGCCTCTTTGAGAGCTCCTACAGAGTTCGGGAAACATGACTACCAGTCAGCCTTTGAATTTTAGAGCTGTAGCCTTATTAGGAGATAATAAAATGAATTTCCTAGTCATCAAAATGGAAACACAAGCAAAACCCATGTATTGAGTCAAGAAGATCCCGCATTAAACATCTTAAATTGGAAACAATGTATCATAAATATATCGACGCCAGTCTAATAGATAAAGAAGGGATGCAATGCTTATATAGACGTCATTTGAATATCTAGTTAAGTATTTATTCTGATTAGTTTTGAATAAAAGATTAAAATTTTTGGAATATTCCCTTTATTAACTTTGAACATAAAAATTAGATGATAAATATTTCTTTGGTAGATATTCAATATATTTAATTTCGTAAATAAAGGTTGGCAGGTTGTATAGCGGTTTTCATTGAAAATAAATCTTATTGTATGTTGTTGCATATTAAAGACTTTTTTAATTTATTTTTATTGGTGCTACATCATGCAATGTCAGCAAAATTAAGATAGGAACGAATTAAAGAGAAATATAAGAGTTTTAACTTGAATTTAAAAAAGGTTTCACCATTGCTGGATCATCAGGAAGAGAACTCTTCCTGATGATCCAGCAATGGTGAAACTTCAAGTCGAAGATAAAAGTTAGATAAGTGTTTTTTACTAATTAGTTATTGCTCCGTTCTTTAAGAACATTTATCACTCTATTTGTAAAATACACTAACATAATTTACATATATATATATATGTATATGTATGTATATATATATATATATATATATATATACATATATATATATATATATATATATATATATATATATATATATATATGATATATATATATATATATATATATATATATATATATATACATATATTATACGTTTATATACATATATATATATATATATATATATATATATATATATATATATATATACATATATTATATGTTTATATACATATATATATATAAATATATATATATATATATATATATATATATATATATATATATATATATATATATATATATATATATATATATATATATATATATATATATATATATATATATATATATATATATACAGTGCTGGGAGTATTTTAAATGCCAAGTATTTAAAATACTGTTTTTAATACTTTCACTGTATTAAATTTTAGAAAATAAAATTTATAAATCACAGTATATAAATTTTATTTTTTAACAGAGTTCTAATTTATTTGTATTTCTTCAAGTCAAACAGGTTTGACAACAAAATGAGAAGAAACTGTTTATAAGCGTCGATTTACAAAAACATTACAACGTGGTAGAGTAATTTCGTTCATTAAGAAATATTCCGAGGGAATTTTTACATAATAAGTTTAAAAATAAAAAGTTAGTTATTCTCTTGTTGCTGCAGTTTTTTGGGACGTCATTGGTTGCGCTTTAATTTTGTTTTCGCCCGCCATCATCTAAGTTCACCTTGTCTAGTGCGTATTTCAGAACTTTCTGTATTTCAAAATTAATCTCTTTCAACGTGTTTTCTTTCCAAGACATTACCAAGGCTAAAAATGCATAGCTGTAATGTTTTTGTAAATCGACGCTTTTAAACAGTTTCTTCTCATTTTGTTGTCAAACCTGTTGTTTATTGAACGTTAACCTTCAGCTAAGTAGATCTACTGAAACGTTTAACAAGCTTTAGAATAACGTTAAGCAACTTTTGAATGGTGTTAATCCAATGTTGTTCGATGTCAAAACGTCAAGATAGAATGTTATAATTATTATCTTGACGAAAAACGTCAAGATAAAAATTATAACATTTCGTTTTAGCGTCTAAATTACAACGTTAGCTAGCGTTACAAAACTGACGTCGTCCATCCTTTCCATTTCCAACATTAACCCAATGCCAAACCAACCTAAAAAGCCACGTTAGAATGTTGTTATACCAACGTTGCTCGATGTTATTACAACACTAATTAATGTTGGAAAAACATTTAGGAACATTATAACATATCGGTCTTCGTCCAAATTATAACGTTAACTAATGTTGACAAATCTGACGTCGTCCATCCTTTCCATTTCCAACGTTAATCCAACGTTAATCCGACCAAAAAAGCAACGTCATTTAACGTTGTATCAACGTTGTTGTGCCCGCTGGGCATTAGTGCTTATGTTTTTTTTACCTATCACCTTTTTCAATATGTGCATCATTTTTTGTGCATCATTTTTGCAACTAAGTAATTGATAAGTCCAATACTAACTTTTTTTAATACTTTATTACTATTTCTAAGAGCCTTTTGTAATTTTTATATATTTCTTTTTTTATAAGATCTTTTTTTTATAAACTTTTGATATAAGCGTTGCTTTTTTTTTTGATGACTTTATTTTTCCCGTTGTTATCTAAGGATTTTGCTGGCATTTGGTTTTGATAATCTTACTAATAATTGAGAAAGCTTCATTATAGTGGCTTTTGAAATATGCTGTGAAAACTATCATAAGCTTCCTCTGCATTTTTGATTTAGTTTCCAATTTGTCGTGGATAACAGATTGATAAAAGTAATAAAGGATGAATCATAAATTATTCGCTTTTTAGTTTTAGTTTTTCCTGATATTTTATATGTCTTTTTTGTAAAATTATAAACACCGAATGGTCGGAAATGTCAGTGACAAATATTCGTATCTTAATTTTTATGTTTTTGAAATTGTTAATTATGATTTGATTAACTAATGTAGCACTATTTTTTTTAAGCGAGTTGGTTTGTCAATTGTTGGAACGAAAATTTATAAATTTTACAAACAAATATAAATTTTACCAATATTATATTTCATATTTTGAAATATAATATCGATATAATTTTTGACGTTTTTATTTTTTTCATAATAGAGCAAATCTAAATTGAGACCAAGCTGTATTTCTCTATCAATATTTCGTGGCGAATCCTTTGTTGTCGATCACAGCCTTGCATCTTCGAGGCATAGATTCGATCAGGTGATCAATGAAACTTTGTGGAATCGCTGCCCAAGCCTTTTGGATTTGTTCAAACAGTTGATCCTTATTACGAACACCTTCACGATTAATTCTGCGGTTGATGATCTCCCACAGGTTCTCGATAGGGTTGAGATCTTGAGATTGAGGCGGCCTATCCATCACCGATAGGTGGTTGTCTTGAAACCACTGCTTGACTACTTTTGCAGTGTGTTTCGGATCGTTGTCTTGCTGAAAAACCCATTTTATTGACATATTCCATTCAGCATGAGGTAACATAACATCTTTCAGGATATTTTTATACATGAAACGGTCCATTATTCCATCGTTTCGATGTATTGGACCTAGACCGTTAACAGAAAAACACCCCCAGACCATTACATTGCCTCTACTATGCTTCACGGTCTTATGGCAGTAGCGTAAATTGAGGCGTTTTCCGGCCAGTCGATGTACACGGCAAATGCCATCGCTCAACATCGCATGATGTTGAACTTCGATTTATCACTGAACAGGACAGTTCGCAATTTCTGCACATTTCAGTCAATATGTGATGTAGCAAACAGGAGTCTTTTCTTCTGGTTTTTTAGTGAAATCAGCGGTTTCTTTGCAGGGCGTCGAGAAAACAATCCGGCTTCAACAGCACGTCGTCTGATTGTTCGGTCCGATACAGGCAACTCTAATTGCTTTCTATCTCAACTGATGATATCCAGGGATCCTTCTTGACGGATCTGACGATCATAGAATCCTGTCTAGAAGTGGTGGAACGCGGTCTTCCACCTTTGTTATCTGCTGCCAACTTCCCCGTAGAACGATATTTGGAACATAGTCTTGATACGGTCAATTTTTTCACGCGATATTTATCACAAATACTTTTTTGTGACATTCCACTTATGTAATCGCCAATAATTTTCTTTCTTAGTTCCAATCCAAGACTGTCGGGAGTCATTTTTGTATTTGAAGTCATGAAAATAATAAAAATAAATAATCACGCTTCTCAAGGCTTACCGTGTTACATTTACCTTGTGATGATACAATAATGCTCTGTGGAACACAACGTCTTGGTTGGATGTGGACTGTATTGATGTAATGAATCACTTGCTGTATTTTACTTCTTGTATTGATGTTCTTCGATAAAAC
The DNA here is from genome assembly GCF_038396675.1 of Hydra vulgaris. Classification (NCBI taxonomy): domain Eukaryota; kingdom Metazoa; phylum Cnidaria; class Hydrozoa; order Anthoathecata; family Hydridae; genus Hydra; species Hydra vulgaris. Next base: position 2,806,124 of record NC_088924.1, read on the forward strand.
ACTTTGATAAAACTCACTTCGATAAACTGTCTTGATAATGCTGACTGATTGACTTCCATATACTGACTGAATTACATGTCGATTTACATGTCTCTTATATAGTAAAATGAACCTGTTCTGGAAGATTCTAGAGGCTTCTTTTCGATGCTTCTGGAAGCTTCTGGATGCTTCTTAATGTTTCTGGATATTTCTGGATGCTTCCAGATGCTTCTTCTGGAAACTTCTGGAAGCTTCTGCATGCTTCTGGAAACTTCTGGATACTTCCTTTAATTATTAAAAAACTTCCGTGACGTTGACACGGACCAGACTTAAGAAAATGAAACAAACCAAAAAGTTGCACTTGTTTTGTCCGCTGCAAAATGGCACTTGTCAACGAAATTCTGCCTGTGTGCTGTCACTTGTCAGCTGATTGCTCATGTCATGGCATGCTATGACTCCAGACTCCTGAACTGTTTGCTGTGATAGTATAGTTCGTTTCGTTTTTAAGACATGTAAAATTAGGAACACTTTTTAGCATTGTTTTCGATGTTGGTTGCAAATGTTTTGTCCAATACTGTATATATATATATATATATATATATATATATATATATATATATATATATATATATATATATATATATATATATATATATATATATATATATATATATATATATATATATATATATATATATATATATATATATATATATATATATATATATGGAAGTTAGTTATGAAGTCCAACTCACATCGTTAGTGGAGTTTCTCAGGATAGCGTGATAAGTCCAACATTACTTTTACTATATATTAACATTATTCTAACTATATATTAACGATATATAGTAGGGGGGCTCGAAAAACAAAATTTTTTAATGATGCTTTCGGGGTAGTGCGGAAAACGTGTTTCTCTACATAAGTAACATCTGTGTAAAATTTCAACACCCTAATACAATGTCTTCTGTTCTAGCAAGGGACTTGAAATTTCAAAAATTTAGTAAAATATTTATTTTTTTAATATATTTTTAGAAATATTTTTAAGGCTTCGCAACACTTTGCGGTAGTGTGCAAAAGCTGATCATGTGTAAGATTAGTTACTGCACTAAATTTGACGCTTGCATAAAATATTTTCTGTTCTGGCAACTAGTCTGAAATTACACCAAAATGTAAAATTAAGAGTGCGATAATGGTTGTTTTGTAAGGTCTTTAGGTTTTGTACTGTCTTTTGTACCTAAATTCATGGTCTTTCTCGATTTAAGAGTAAAGCGAATAAATTTATCCCGTTTGTTATGTCCACACACGTTTGAGGCCTCCATAACCAATTTTACTGTTCTTTTCGCAGCTTGGGTGTGGCATGAGAACTTTGTAAAAGTCCAGTCAATCGGAATTGGTTTTTTTAGCTTTTTTTTTCAAATCTTCTGTAGTGATATTATTTAGTACTGGTGGTGGAGTAACTTTGTTGGATGATCAGTTAATTAGATCAATGTAGTCATTCGCCTCAAAGTTTATTTTGAATCATAAAATTTTTTTGTCCCAACGTTTATTCAAGACAGTTCAACGTTTCCAACCATCTCAATGGATTCTTGTGCTTTTATCTCTCTTCGTACGCCGAGGGTTCTGATATGTGTTCTCTTATGAGTTAGCATTACAAGCAGAATGTTTTCTGAAGATGCAAAGTAAGCATTACGTTGCGGTTAACTTGATACAAGTATCTGGATGATTGAATTAAGTTGTAAAGATGCTGCGCTCCATCCTTAATTGAATGATGAATTTAGATGCGAAACCAAGAAGTTGAGAATCAAGAAGCCGAGAACTGATACATTCTGAGAACGAACTCTACTATGGTACGTAAGTTATTTGATGGTTCTGCGATGGAAACAAACAATCCTAATTTTCTGAATTGTTTCGGATATTGCGAGAACAATATTCCTCAAACACCTTTGGTACTTATTCAAGTATGGTATATTAACTGATGGCAAGTTGTAGTTAATTGGTTCAAATGTTACGACTGGAAGCAGGTCACATGCCTTTAAAGATTTTCCAATACAACCGGTGTAGAAAGTAGATGCGGAGATAGGACCATCAAGGGATTCAAACAAATGGCGAAGAGGCAATTCGTTGAAATGCAGTTGACGAACAACACATTGTACCAACCTTCCAATCTTCAGTTCAAGACGACGCAGTACCCCATTATGATAAAGTGATATAGTTGTAAATACTTTTAGCAATGGCTAGACTTGTTCCTGATGCTGACGTAGCATGGCCAACGCTAGATCTTGGTTCTTTTCACCAAGGAATAGTGATTCTCTATAATTTCTCTTTGGTAGTACTTATCTTTCTCTTTTTTTGTTGACAATGTTTTGTCACGTCGGCCGTCAAAGTAAAGACCTACTAAATGATCCTTATCAGTGTTTGAACTTTCACTTTTAAGTTCTCCATGGTTCAATACCTCTCTCTAGCAATTTTATTCTTATCAATCACTAAAGATGTATCCAATTTACTTACTTGGCCTACGTCGTGTAAAACGCTAGTAGCTATGGCAGCCGTGGCTTGAAACGATACCCTGAATCTTTGACTTATTAAGGCGATGTTAGTAAGTTTCATACGCATTTGCGAAAAGGATGAAGCCAACGATCTGGGTTTAAAGTCATAGTTATCAGGTTTATCCTCATCCATTATCTCGTAATCTTTAAAGAAACTTGATGATGATGAAGGCTTATCACTATTAGGCTGTGATAAGCAAAACGCAGTAGATTTTAAACTTTGAAGGAATTCTTTTGTCCTCCTTTCAGCACTTGCTTGGAGCTTTTTAGTTTCATGCAAACCGAGCGATCCAATGCATATTGAGCGCTATGTTCTCTAATCAGCAAGAAATGGTTGTTTTTTAAAGGGGACCTTGGACTCTTTTGGGAAAATGCAGTCTGTAAACGTAAAGCACTTAAAGTTACTATATCAAAAAGAAAGCGTGATTCTTCTTTAAACTTCTTAACTCGTGCTTTAGTTGCCATGCTTTTCTCTTTTCTTTTAAAAGCAGACTTAATATTGATATAAGATTTGCGATATGCATCAATTATATCAATAACACGTTTTTTTGAAACAGTCGGAATGGAAGCATCAGGATATTAAGTAAATGCAGCTTTTAACAAACCAAATGTGATATAAAAGAAAATGTGGGTTCCTTATTACCAGTTGTTTCAGGTCCAAGACGCCACCTTTCGTAAATTAAACATTTAATAACATCTTCTTTTGTTGGAAGCATCCAAGCAAAATCTGTCAGTGATCCGAAAATTGGGCAGTCTAATGCTCTTTGCTTTGAAAATTTTGAAGATTTTGCCATGTTTTGTTTCTCACTGCTGTTTTCTTTCTTACTCACGACCTGAGGCAAGTACTCATAATAGTTTATTAGCTGTTTATAGTTATTGGTTAATTAAATAATAATGATAATCTGGAAAATAATCTGTTAAAATAATAATTATTACAATATATGCTCGCGTATAAGCCAAGAAAATTTTAAGACAAAATAGCAACTTGTGCAAGTATCATAAAAGATATAAACTAATTTTTAAACTTTAATTTTATAATGTTAACGTACTGTATATTTGGGTATTAGTCAAAAAGTTATTATTATTATAACTATTTAATTTTATTTAACACCCATGTGTAATTTACAAGTTAAAAAGAAAAATAAGAAAGTTAATTCCGGTAATTTTTACTTCAGAATTTTTTCTTCAAGAAAATCTTTGAAAATTCCTCTTTGTTCTTTTGCATTCCAGCACTATTTTAATATTTGTTCAACATCGGAGGGAATTTCACTTTTGGAAGGTGCAACTTTTATCTTCTTTTTATTTTGAATCAAATTCTAAAAATCTAACAACTGAAAACGGTATAGTTCCAGAACATCATCAGCTAACGAATGTAGAAACAGAGGGCGTTCCAGCTGTGAACTGATAATGTCTACAGTTGATCTATTTTTCAGTAGGTGAAGGAACAAGTTTAATTTATTTTTTCTAATACTTCCCGAAATTTCCTGGATTTTAAATAAAGAACCCGCATAGTTCCTACTTTGTCTTTAAACATTCAAAAAGGACTTTAGCACACTTCTTCCAATAATATCTAGCTTTTTCATCAAAGCAGAATTATTTCCACATAGCTCCATACCATAAGTTAAAGTAGGGACTGCCAATGATTTATATATATAGGAAATATAATTTGGGTGGGCAAACCGGATTCCAGATTGAATAAGAGTTTGAACAACAGCTCTAAAGTTTGAGATTTTTTCATCAACATTTGTATGACTGAGTGAGTTTTCTTGTCTCAAAGGATTAACAATATTATAACAAAAGAAATCTAAAAAAGAATAGAAACAGCTGCACTTGGTTTAGAAATCACGTTAAAAAGATTGACTTTAAAAAAATTAAAAGTACAATAAAACAACAATGAACTTTGTGGGTATTTTCAGGCTCTTTGTTAGAACAGAACATAATGTCCGCGGGGCGTGAAATTTTGCACAGTAATTAATCATACATAGATGCATTTTTTGCTCACTACCACAAAGTGCTGTGACATTAAAAAAATATTTTTAAAAATATATGGATATGGAAATTTTATGTCCCTTGCCAGAACAGAAGTCATTGTACCAGAGTGACAAAATTTTGCACAGAAGTTACTTATGCCTAGAGACAAGTTTTCCGCTCTACCCCGAAAGCACTATGAAAAATTTTGTTTTTTCGAGCCCCCCTTATATCTAGTAAGAATAGTGTTGGACCGCTATAATTAACAACTTTGATGGCTCTTTAAAGCTTCATGCTGATGATATTAAATAACAGTTCATTTTGCAATACAGATCATAGCCACCACTTGGTTAATGTTTTTAATGAGGTTTTACTATGATCAGAAACATGGCTACTACTTATTGTTAGAAGTGCTTTGTACATAGGATTGCGCCTACTTTTAAATAATACATGTTCTAAAGGACACCTGCGCATCTTTTAGTACATGTGTTATTTGTTCTAATAAATATCCAAATTTTAACTAATTGTTATTAAAAAAATCTGTTCTAGATATGGCACTTTAAGACATTGCGAAAACTCAAAAATTAGGTATGCTCCACCTAGGTCTTTGATCTTTTCTGGTATTTTATTTGTTTAAAATTTTAGGTTGTTGTATTCCAAAATTATATGCGATCCTTAGTAGATCTTTGTTCTACGCCTACACATACCTCAAAACTGAATTTTGATGACATTAGAATCAGTTGTTTAAAAAATAGGAAACTTTTCGTTCTGTCAGAACGAAACCAAATTTTGCTTGATCAAAATCGTTTATAAAAAATTACTTCATAAAATTTGAAAAAATCAGAAACCATTTTGAATAATTAAAATAAAGTTACAAGTCTAATATATTACATGTTTAAAAATTGTTTAAAAACAGCATTAAAACAATACTTGGTTTAAAAACAGCATAAAAACAACATTTGTTTAAAAAAAAAAAAAAGGCTTTGTAAACATCCGCAAAAATCCATGTTGCAAAAAACATTATGCAGCTTTTAAAAAACATTACGCAGCTTTTAAAATTTGAAGGGATTGAGTAATGAAACCATATTTCAACAAATATTGCAAACCATATTGCAACAAATTAGTTACAATGAGAAATCATAATCGCATTTTTTAAAAACAAACTATTCACTAATAATTTAAAAACAGATATTTTATCTGGATTATTAACATAACACTTCATTACATAATCCTAAACCTTAATTCAAGGTGACTGTGATGTCATCATAAACTTCTAAAATTCTAACATAGATAACTTTTAAATAATTTATTTTAATTTTTGCTCGCTTTGATAAATTAAGCAGTCTCCGGTACAGTTCTCGCAAGATTCTCTGCCATTAACTTGTAGGTCGGCTCATTTAACGTGTTGATTGCACGAATGGTTTTCGGGTGACTAGGACCAAATACCTTAAAAATAGTAAAACAATAAGGTTATGTTCTTAAACAAGAGAGCAATAATTTACAAACAAATTCAATTTTTTTTTAACTCTTTGTTTCTTCCTTAGCAGAATTATCAGGAGGCTGCAGAATCATCATTAGGAAAATATATATATATATATATATATATATATATATATATATATATATATATATATATATATATATATATATGTATATACATATATATGTATATGTATATATATGTGTATATATATATATATGTATATATATATGTGTATATATATATAAATACATATATACATATATTTATACATATATATATATATATATATACATACACATATATATATATATATATATACATATATATATATATATATATATATATATATATATATATATATATATATATATATATATATATATATATATATATATATATATATATATATATATATGCATACACACATATATATACACACACACACACACACACACACACACACACACATACACACACACACACACACACACACACACACACACACACACACACACACACACACACACACACACACACACACACGTCAAGCAAAATAACAACTTCAAAAAAAGTTTTTATTTCTAAAAAGATTTGTAACAAAATATTACAAAATATATTTATTTAGCACTAAAAGCCTTTCAATGTTTCATAAGTAGTGCTAGTTTAAGTGCTGTTATGCAAAAAAAAAAAATTATTTGTGTTATAAAAGTATAATTTTTAATCAATTAAGGTATTGTTGCTATTAGTTATCATTGTCGAATGTTTTTTAAAACAGGAAGTGTTATTTAAAGTATCATGCTTTTGTTTATGCTAATGACTTTCATACGACAATAAATTTTTTATCACTTTAAAGTTCTAGAAAAACAAAAAGCTGGAAAAACGGTTCCATTTTTTTATTATTTATACGTTGGCAACCATACACATGGTTGTCAAATCACCGGTTCTGCAACTTGATATACAGTCAAAGAAATAAGTATCTGAACAAAACATTTTATTATGAAAAATAAACTTTGTCAGGTTACTTCAGAAAAACATGTTTTTGATAAATACTTTTATAATTATTCTAAAAACAAATTTAATCACGATTTTATATAGCAAAAAATTAATCAACGGTAATTAACTTGCGTTGCTAAAATTTAACGATTCCCGTTAAATTTTAACTTCAACGAAAAATAATTATCTGAACATGTTGTTTTGTAAACGAAGTTTTGAAATTGATTATTAAAAAAAGTTTTTAAATCAATAATATTTGTTCGTCCAGTATATGTTGATTGACCATTACACGATAAACATTTTAAATAATGACATTCTTGCTGTTACAAGTAACGTGGCATTTAATGTTCCAGATAGTACCATTGGATGTTACAAAATATTTTACCTCTTGCAGGTAAAGTATACAAATTTTACAATGACTATCAAAACGACAGGAGCTGGTCCGCTGAGGCTCCTGGCACATCAGCCATTGTCGAATACCGCCAAAATCCACAGTCCGTCATGGTCTGGGGTGGAATCTGCGCTAGCAGTAAGACCCCCCTCGTTTTCGTGGATCAAGGAGTCAAAATCAACCAAATCTAACAACGCGACATTCTCGAGACTGTGGTACTTCCATGGGCCCAACAGCACTTCAGCGATGTGAATTGGACAGTCCGACAGGACTCTGCCCCTGCTCACAAGGCAAAAACAACTCAATACTGGTGTCGGACCCATTTTCAAGACTTCATTGCATCTTTGGAATGGCCACCCTACTCGCCGGATCTCAACCCGATGGATTACATCATGTGGTCAATTTTGGAGGCCAGGGCCTGTGCTACACGCTGCATAAGTTTAGAGTCGCTGAAGCAATCGCTGCGCCGGGAATGGGATTGATTGTCGCCAGAAGACCTGCGGCCCATCGCTGAAAATTTCAAGACGCGTTTGGGCTTATGTATCGCCGGGGTTGAGGCCACTTCGAAACCATTTTCTTTTTCAATTAAATCAATGCCATAATCAATTGTAAAGGTAATTAACTTGTTTAATTCAGCGAGTGACAATTTAAGCTTTTCTATATCTAGATGTTTAGGCCATATTTTAATATGGGCAACTAATCCATTGAACTGTAGATAGATTTCGTACAACATTCTCTCTAGAGGATTCAATAACATCAACTTGTTGAAGGAATGAGCGTACTGAAAAGAATATCGCTGCTGTAAACAAAAGTGTGGAAGAGGATCCAAATTTATCAATTTGTCATTAGTAGCAGCAATTGGGGCTCTGTTTGCCCATAACATGGAAAAATTAGAGCAAAGATCTTGGTCTACACCCGTATAAGATCTAGTTGGTGCAAAAACTAAAGCCGCAAGACCATTATATGCATTGTTCCTTCGCCGATTGGGCTCTAGAGCAGTTAGTAACTGACCCGTTGTTTTATCACTTAACTGTGTTCAGCAATGAGGCTCATTTTTGGCTTAATGATTTTGTTAATAAGCAAAATTACTGCAAATAGAGTAAGACTAAAACAAATAAAACCCTACAGACTCCATTACATCCAGAAATATGCACCGTTTGGTGGGGCTTACACACTAGTGGCATCATCGGACCTTATTTCTTCAAAAATGAGGCCGGAGCTCGCGTTATGGTAAATGGAGATCGATGCTGCACTATGATTAATAATTTTTTGTTTGAAAGTATGATGACATAAATACAAACAAGATATATTTTCAACAGGATGGCACTACTTGCCATACAGCAACCACAATCATTGACTTAATGAAATCAAAATTTGGAGCTAAGTTAATTTCAAAAAATGGACCTGTCAATTGGCCTCCAAGGTTGTACGATTTGACATTTCTGGATTATTTCCTGTAGGGCAATGTGAAGTCACTGGTTTATACTGATGGCCAGCAACAATTGATGCCTTGGAGGCCAGCATTGTTCATGACATGACATAAGACCAAAAGTTCTTGAGAAAGTGACACAAAAATGGACACCCAGAATGGGTTTCGTCAAGAACAGCCACCGCGGCTGTTTTTGACAAAACCCATATGCCCATACGCCTGAAATTATTTTTAAGCGTTAATGTCATATATATATATATATATACATATAAATAAATAAATATATATATATATATATATATATATATATATATATATATATATATATATATATATATATATATATATATATATATATATATATATATATATATATATATATATATATATATATATATATATATACAGTGAGAACAGAATTTAATCGTACAAAGTAATTTTTGCATTTTATTTTGCTAAAACTTGCTTTTATCTTGATTAATAATGAAAATAACTGAACCAATTTTTTTTTAATTTATTATGGCTATTTCTTATTTATAATAAAGTAAAAAGTAAAAATATAAGAAAATGTGTTTGTTATACAATTTTTGATTTTTTACTTACACAGGTATTAATTAGCGTGCACAAAAATTAATTGTACAGAACTGCTTTATTATTTGTTATGCATGTTTATGATTTTTTTAATATTTAGATAATATTAATTTCTAGAATATTATTTTCAGCAATTAATAACATTTTTGATAAAAAAACTCATTAAAAACTCTGTTCATCGAACCTTATGGCACCCAAAGGTAAATATTTAAATACTACTCAACGAAAACATGTTATAGACTTGGTTAAACAAGGAAATACTAGAAAATAAATAATAGAAAAGTTGAAGAACTTACAAATATTCCATTTACAACAGTTAGAGCAATTGTAAATAAATACAAACAATGTGAAACGTTCGAAATTCGTACTGGACAAGGACAAAAGCTGAAGACAACCTCACAAGATGATAAAGAAATTTTGAGAAAGATTAAAAAAAATCGGTTTAAAAGTACAAAATATATAGCAAATCATCTGAAGAACTTAACAGGAAACACAATTTCACTAACATCAATTAGAAATCGTGTTCATAATGCAGGGTTTAGTGGATGCATAGCTGAAAAAAAAGAGAAGAATGAATTTTGCAAAAAAGTATTTAATGCCAGCATCATTTTGAAAAAAAGTACTTAGGTCTGATAAATCCAAATTTAATTTAAAAAAATCTGATGGTGCACAGAGAGTTTGGCGAAAGTGGGGTGAAGCATTTAATTTGAGTTGCACGAGAGGAACAGTTAAACATGGTGGTGAAAGTGTAATGGAATGGTGTTGGTAAACTAGATGAAACTATGAATGCTGATTTGTATAACAATAAATTGAAATGAAATTTAAAATCTTCTGCTAAAAGATTGGGAAACAGTTTTTTGTTTCAACAAGACAATGATCCAAAACATGCTGCTAAAAAAACTAAAACCTTTTTTGATGAAAATGGCATGTTTTAGAATGGCCTTCACAGAGTCCAGATTTGAATCCAATAGAGCATTTATGAACTTTATTAGATAAGAAAATAGCTAATAGAGCATTTATGAAAAAAGAAGATTTGAAGAGAGCTGTTGTTAAATCATGGTCTATAATTGACAATGATCAAATCAAATGTCTTGTAGAATCAATGCCAAATTGCTTGTTAGATGAAGTTAAAGCAAAAGTAGGATTAACTAAATATTTAAGTATATTAATAAAATGCAAAAACTTGACTCTGTTTCTCAGTTATTTTAATAAACTGGTATTTTTTCTTAGCTTTAACCTATAAAGTTTTTCTTGTACAATTATTTTATGTGCAAGTGTTTTCATCCTCTTCTTTTTGTTTCGAATTCTTAACCAGGTAATTCAAAAGAATAAAAAAAATTTTAACAATTTTTTTGAAGGTTTTTTACCAAATGAATAATTGCATGATACAGTATTTTAATCAAAGATATTAATTTTATTGAAAAATTACTTTGCATAATTAAATTCTGTTCTCACTGTGTGTGTATATATTTATATATATATATATATATATATATATATATATATATATATATATATATATATACACACATATATATAAATACATATACATATATATATATATATATATATATATATATATATATATATATATATATATATATATATAAGCATGCGCACAAACACATTCAAATCAAACTATTTCAAGTAGAAAATTAACTTACTGCCAGACAAGTATCTTTAAGTTTAATAAACAATTCAAAGGCTTTTGTACGATTTCCAGCCATCTCATAAGCAATTCCAGTATTTAAATAGATTCGTGTTGTAAGCAAATGTTTTTCACCATATCCTTTAATACAGTATTCCAGAGATTGCAATAGTAACTAAATAAAAAATTTTTATAAAAAAAGCTAAAAATTAATTTATAAAATAATATTAAGGTGGATCAGAACTATATATAAAAACTTGATGTGTTCTTAACTACTCTCCACAAACTTTTTTTCTAGTATATATAAAAGATTACCATACAAAAAATTGGATCATTTTGAACAATTTTAAGGATCAATAGCGTTTCAGCATTTTGTACAAGCACCTAGATTTATAAAATTCTAACAAAAATACAGTTTAATTTTTAAGCATGATTTTGTTTTTTGTTTTTCTGAGAAGGCCTTATGGGACATCATTCAAAAAAAATTTTCTGGTTGATTGTGCAATTAGCAAACATCATCCATCATGCTGTCACCAAATAACTTTTAAAAGTTAAAATTTGTCAAACATATAGTACTTTAGAAATATCATTTTAACTATAGAATAAAACAAAAAAGTTTAGCAATGACACAATCAAGTGCTTTATGCTTACATAGTCTTCTTAATTAGTTACCATGAATAAATAATATTTTGTTTATTAAACTGATTAGTGTAATATTATAGATAACTTATTAAGGCCTAATAACAACTGTTTTTAAAATAAAACAAGCACTAAACAATGGAACATAACATGAGTAAAAAAATTATGACAATATTTACTATAAAGTACTTTTATATATCCACAGATACTTTTGTACATATTGGCAGCTGTAAAAAGAAGCTCTGGTGAAGTTTATGACTCTCTTTCTCTTCAGCAAGATTAGCTACAAACAGTGATGCTAATCACTGTCTCCTTTTTTTTCTACTTCAATAAACACCTCACTGTTAAAGAATTGCACAATATGATTTGAAGCAAAGCAAGATTTCTGACTCAAATGTTTAATGTAAAAGAAAACTGAAGAAATTGCATGATGAACTTCAGCTGTTGAAGAATAGGAAGAAAGTATATAAAACCCACAAAATTAAAGAGCAAATGTTTAAAGACTGATAAAATTTTTGGATTCAGCCAAAAAGAATACTTATGATATTGTAACAAACAATGATAACAGATAATTGCTAACTCCAAGCATGGTTTGCATCATTGCTGATGTTGCTTAAATTGAATTTAATCAACATCGTTTTGGAACACCATTTAGGGCCTAGCTTTCTTTCCCAATTAAGTGTATCTAGTAGTCAAAAGAGCCATTATAGCTAACTTTGAGCTTCCAATAAGTCACACAAGAGAATAAGAACATGTGGCCCAGAATAAAACAGTTTTAAAAAATATGCAACCCAAAAGAACAATTTTTTTTTTTTTAAATGTTACATATCACAAGTCAAAACTTTTATTGACCCCTAAGTAAATTTCAATTAGTACAATTTTCTTCAAATTTTTAAAAGAATAAAAATTTTTTTGTTGCAATTAACGCTCTCTATATCTAGAACAATTTAAACCCTTAAATATATGTACTGAAACCCTTGCAGCTGCTTTATTTGATGTGACATCATCAGTGAGATTTCATGTGCAGCAATATGATACACACACACCCATATATAGTTTACTACCAAATCATGAATAATTACTTTTTTGAATAGTGTTAATACTATTTACCTTTTCTCTTATATGGAATGGTTGATTGAAATCAATAATTGCTTTTGTCATCAAACACTCAGCAATGTGCCCAATATCATTTAACTAAAACAAAACAAAAATATTTTTAAATAATTGTAATAAATACCAAATCAATTTTAATATAATTAATCAATTAGAGTTAGAACTTTAGACTTACAGTATAAAAGTATATATGGCTATATTGCAAGTAATAAAAAACAAAACAACTTTTTATATTAAAGGTTACAGAAACAGATAAACTTGTTTTTTAAATAATAATAAATTGCTTTCATTTTTTGAAAAAAATATCAAATTTTTATAGAGGAAACATTTACATATTCAAAACAAGCTTTTCTTATAAAATTCCTGTTAATAGCTGATGAGTATTTAAAAAATACACAACAGCTATATTATTTAGTCTATTGGAACTTATTATGGATTCTTTTTTTCTCTCAAAAAAAAAAAACTATTATATTATAATACAACAAATATAATAAATACTAAAACAAACAAACAAATATTTACTTTTATTAACTTCCAAAAACTTTTATAAAAAAGTTAACTCTTTTATTAATAGACTGAGGGGGAAATTTTTTAGTATTTTCTGTTTGCATACTTTAGTTGCTTTAGTTTTGTTCTGGTGTTTTTATTAGAATTTTAATTTATTGTGCTTAGTGTTTTCTACAGGTGTTATGATATGTGATTTATTTAGTTATTTTTATTTATATTGTACAGTAGATCTACACTTTTTACATCATATCATCAAAAAATATTAGTGTTTTACAAATTTGGGTATGGTTGCGTTTTAGCTATTGGTAGTGATTCTTTTTTTACTGCAGTATGGATTAGGCATAAGTTGCCGGGTAAAGCATAAGTGGCGATGATGATTATTAGTGCTGATCCTCATCGAAACGTCAGTAATAATAGATGCAACTCTGAGGAGATGTTTATTACTTAATTACTACACAAATTATGTTTACACATCAGCTTAAATGATTTTTTCCATTCTGAGGCCTTACATTGTTGTATGTATACTTATTATTTTGTAACCAATTTTTTGTTTTATAAGTTTTGTTTGGTGATATCTTTGTTGTATATCTTCATTCATATTACTGTTTATAAAATAATTTTTGTTATTATTGTAGGTACTGTTAGGGTGAATTGTCTGTCTTATTTATTTTTAAATATTCCTCTATTAATCTTTATTTTTGTCTTGACAACTGTCAAAATATGCTTTGTTCAAAAAATAGTTCTCCTTTATTCTAATGTACTTCATTTCTTCCCTCAAGCGTTCACTGCTTGTGTGTGAACATTTGGCAAATTTATATGCCAAATTTTTAAATAATACTTGTAATTAATACCAACATAAATTTAATATAATTAATCAATTTTACAGCATTTTATTAACTGATTAAAGTATTGTAAAAAAAAAAACAATTTTAAAATTAATTTTAATCAATTTATTAGCTGTTTAAAAAATAGTAAAAAAAAAAATTTTATTAAAAAAAATATTTAAAAAATAAGTTAATTCTTTTATTAGAAAAAAAAAGGATATGTTATAACAACAATTTAATAAAAAACTGAAGATGCTTTTGATGAAAATGCTTTTGATGAATAATAAAAATATGAATGCCTATTCTATTTTTTGTTAAAAAAATTGAAACTAAAAAAATTGGTGTCCTAAGATAATGAGAGATATGTAATGTCAAAATACCAAATACCAAAACCAAAAAGAAAGAAAAAAAAAATTTTCAATTATTTCTTAACATGTTCTACATTGTTGATAAATAAAAATAACATATTTTTAAATTTATCTGATGAAGAAAAAAATGTTTAACTATCTTTTATTATTTTTTTTCATTATTTAGAATCATGACTTTATTTTTTGATGAAGGCAAATATTTGTAGAGAAACTGTACACTCTGTATAAACAGAGTGTACAGTTTCTCAACTGTACACCATTGTACAGCTTAGAACTTTGGCTATTTACTATTACAAAATTAGCTTACATCAATTAGATACATCAAATCAAATATTTTTTTTTAAATCAGTTGCTTTTTTTTTTTCCTTCATTTTTTTTAACTTTTTAATGTTTAAGAGAACTCTAAATATTCAAAAATCATTAAGTCATTTTAATAATTTAATAATTAATAACATAAATATTTATAAATGTATATATATTTTTAATAATATTTATAATATTTATAACTTTATAACAAAAGTGTTTTTTTACTTAAAAAAAATATTTATAAATTTACACTAAACCACCGTCTCAATAATAAAAACTTTAAGGAAAACTAGAAAGTCAAACAAATAAAAGAACTCGACATTGTGCTGAAGACTCAGTGCTGTGCTGAAGAAGAACGAAAACGAAAAAAGCTTTTATAAAAATTTCAAAAATTTTTCACTAATATTGTATATATTTTACAAATTTTTTTTTATTACTTTAAAAATAGTGAAAACCAGCAATCATTTCTTTGATAAAAAATTTCAAGATTTGAGAATCTTTGTAAATTAATTTTATGTCTAGTGTAAAATCAAAAAATATTTTCTTTGTTCTATGAAATTATTTTTTACAATAAAAATTTCATCAAACAAAAATCTTTTCTTAACTTTATTTAAAGCAAAACTCAAGCACGTAAAAACATTTTTAAATCAATTTTTAAATCATTAAAATTTTTAAAATTATTTTTAAATAAGCTGAAGCTTAACAAAAATGTTAAAACAAGTCATATGACTTAATAAAAGAAAACAAGTCATATGACTTAATAAAAGAAAATACTTAATATATAATAAGTTTATGCTAACAAATCATTGGCATTTGTTTAGACAAATTGTCTAAAAAATTTTATTGGTATGCAACAAAATAAATGACAAACAAAGTTATTGAATGGAAAGCTGGTGAATTTTTTTTTCCTAAATAAAAAGTTACTAAATTCTTAAGAAAAATTTTAAAAGAAAATGTTACATACCTTGTATATAAAAAATGCTTTTGAAACAAATTTAAAAAAATCCAAATGAAAATTATAGTTAAGAAACTATAGTCAAAAAAGAATGAAATTTAAACTTTATAAAATCTATGAAATTTTTTTAGAGTGCTGATTTTTTAATGGTGAATAGCCAAAGTTCTCAGCTGTACAACAGTGTCAATTAATCACCACATCAACTCACATTTTTTTATAATTTAACTTTTTTAGATCATGTGTGCTCTTTTTTAGAATGGAGTTGTTTATAGAACAGCAAAAACATAAGATAAAAGATGTTCTTAATTTTTAAATCTTATTTTAGAAAGATTTTGTGGTGTAACTGATACAACTCAAAATTCACAGAAGACTTAGCAGTTAAAAATTTTATGTATTTCATCAAAATTCTTATTGAAATGGTCTGAAGCATATATGCAGACCATGATGGACCAATTTTACAACAAAAATAAAAGGATGGAGGAAGGATTTAAGTGAAAAAACTTTTTGCTTTGACATTTTTTAAGTTTAAATTCTTGAATAACTATTTAAATTTAAAATTCATTTTCAAAAAATTAAAAACTTATTTTTAAAATTAGAAATATTTTTTTTTCAACCACAATTAAAAACAACAACAACTTAACAAAAAGTAACAACCAAAGTTTCCAGAATATTCTGGAAAAATAGAAATTGTGTAAAACACTTAAAAAGTAAATGAAATAAGTTTTTAAATCTTTTTATCTTTTCAATAATTTATTCACTTCCTTCAACTAGTTTCTATTTAAAAACATTTAAATAGGATCACAATAGAGTTAAAGAAAAATTACTCTTTGAACAAATAAGTTACTTATTTAATGTTTTTAATGAGGTGCCCAAAAATTCCTAACATTTATATCTTTGAAAGCTTTAAAAACTACATTGCAGCATTATTGAATATACATATATTACTACTATAAGTCTCAGTAAGTACATTACTACTTAAATACTTTGATAATTATAATGTATGTATATATATATATAGATACACACACACATATACACACACACATACTAATCTACCTCAGTGAATACTTCAATAGCAGCATCTATTGCTACAAATGCTTCTTCTCTTGGTTTAGTTTCATGAGTGATATCTGCTACATTACTTAAGTGATGGGAAATCAATATGTTTGCCAGTGCACAACGATACTATTTTAATAAATTTTATAGTTTTGTTTAGTTTACAAAAAAATAAATTATTAAAAACTAAAAACAAAACTTCTTAAAATATCAAAAAATTTAAAAAGAGTTTCTTACTTTATTGTCTGGACTATTAAACTGTTGGCGGTAAGCAAGACATTTACGACCATACTCAACAATAAGTTTATTATCGTCTAATTGATCTGGTCGCATATACTGTTGAGCTTTATCAATCTAAATAATATTCATAAAGTTTAATGTCGACATAAAACCTTGCAAATATACAATAACTAACAAACTATGCTGTCACATGATATTATAATAATAAAAAGTTTAATGTCGACATAAAACTTTGCAAATATACAATAATTAACAAACTATGCTGTCGTATGATAATATAATAATAAAAATTAGCAAATAAAAACTAAAATTAAAATAAAGGTGAAAAAAATAAAAGTATTTTATTCATTTTAAAATTCATTCTAATTAATAAAAAATAAAGTTAGACTCGATGAAGACTAAAATTTGATAAAAATAATAAAAATTCGCAAACTGTAAACCTATATAACAAAGCATAACTCTCAGACTAATATTCCTATTTCTTCAAAATAATATTTAACATTATTTAATATTTAACATATAATTAACAATAATTATATAACATTATATAATATTTAACATTTATATAATATTTATAATTATATTAACATTATATAATATTTAAAATAATAATAAATTTACAAATAATAATAAATTTACAATAATATTAACAAAAATAATATTTAACATCTGTCAAAAAAAAATATCTAATAAAATTTAAATATATACCAATTTACCCTCTTACACCCTTTTTATACACCAATCCACCCTCTCATACCCTTTTTGTACAGCATTTATTCATGATATAGATATAATTAAATAACTCGGAAATGTTTCACAATTTCCAAATATTTATACACAATTTATTTTCATTATACACAATTTCCAATTATTTATAACATTCTTGATGACACTTCACATATTTTGTGTTAACACATATATCCTGCAGCTAACATGTTTTGATGTGTGTAACAGATATGACATACTTAAAATGGTATCGTATTGTGATCAAAGAGTTTTAGAAACAAAAATTTTTAAACAAAACTATATAATATAAAAAAGTATAATCAAACAATAAAAATAACATAATTTACAAAAATCAAGAAAAAATTATTTCAATAAGTAATTATCATTATATTTTCAACAAATATTCTAGATCATCACTTATTTTAAATAAACATTATATTTCACTTTCAAAATGAAACATCTTCCATGTCTCGCAATTCACAGGTCACCGTAAAATATGTGAGGCTATACAAAATAAAAAGGTATCATTTGAAAACAACATGTTACTGTAGAATGGATTTGGGTTTGTTTTAGCAAACCCAAAATAAAATATCGAAACTGTTTGCTTACATATATTATAATTACATTTTATAATTATATATTATTTATGTTAAATATAATTTACAGTAACTTCCAACTTTAATTAGTGGCTGCTTGCAGCCTTGTTGGAAGCGAAGATGTTTAAAAAAAAAAAAAAAAAAAAAAAAAAAAAAAAAAAAAAAAAATTATATGTATTAATTTATGTATTATAAAAAATGATTAACTTTAAATTAATTTAAGATTTGATTTAAGAACCAGAAAAAAATACTCTCTAAAAACACCCCCAGTAATCCCTTGGTCGAGGAAAAATATTTTTGAGAATTTTTTCTTCATGCTTTACATACCATAAGTAGACAATTTATGATTAAGATAACTAGGTTTTATATCTAGGATTTATAAATCATATATAATAAATATAAATCATATATAGTAAACATAAATATATATTATAAATTCATCATAATTAGTAAATAATTATGTTTCAAATTTCAAATAAATATATTTAAGCGCTTAAGCCATATGAAATTTAGAACCCTCACTTTTTAAAAAAAAAACAAAACAACAACAAATAAAAAAAAAGTAGCTTTTAATTTGTTCTAACATTTTTTAACCTTATATCGCAAGTGGAAAGAGTTATTTAAAAGAAACTGAAGTAAAAATCCATCTGAGATTCTCTATAAAAGAGCAGTAAATTCCCGTTGGCCATTATAATGGGTATTTAATTGCAGAGATAATGGGTATTTAATTGCAGAGATAATGGGTATTTAATTGCAGAGATAATGGGTATTTAATTGCAGAGATAATGGGTATTTAATTGCAGAGATAATGGGTATTTAATTGCAGAGATAATAGGTATTTAATTGCAGAGATAATGGGTATTTAATTGCAGAGATAATGGGTATTTAATTGCAGAGATAATGGGTATTTAATTGCAGAGATAATGGGTATTTAATTGCAGAGATAATGGGTACCTAATTGCAGAGAAAAGTTTTACAGAAAAGGTTTTACTAAAATTGAAGTAAAAGAATGTTTTGCTGAATAAAAAAATTTTTGAAAAAGTTTAGGATAACTTGAATTAAATTTTTTAAAAAACTTTTTTCAACAATTTAACACCAATCAAAAAAAAATCATTAAAAAAATTCTTTTATTATACCTCACTTTTACATCGCGCCATATTTTGATAGATATCTGCCATTTCATCAGGTCGTTCTCCAAGTTGAGTTAGCTCATCATTTAAACGTTCTTCCATCAACTCAAGTGCTTCTGAATATTGACCAGCTTGTATCCTTAAAAAAAAAAAAATTATAGAATAAAAAAAAAGATTAATAAAAAATCCAGGTAACAATAACAATAAAAAAATATATTTTGTTTTTAAGGAAGAGATAGTGTAAAATAATCTTTGTTTTTAAGGTAGAGAGTTCTTAAGTGTAAATTAGGTAGAGATATAGAGTGGTAAAGATAGATATAGTGTAGAAAAGGTAGAAATAGTGTCTTGTTCTTAAGGTAGAGATAGTGATCTTTGTCCTTAAGATAGAGATTAAAAAAATCTTTGTCTTTAAATAAAATTTCTTTGAAAAAAAAAAAATTGTTACTTAACACAAAATTATTACAAATCTTTGTTTGTAAAATACTTAATCTTTAACTCTTTAATTGCCAAATAAAAAAGCTGTTGATAAAATCCAATGATCAAATTGCCCTTGCTAAAAGTTATATCTCTATAATTCCCTATCAATTATTTAAACACTGCACAACCTCTCCTTAGTGTGGAGGCTTTATCATTTATATGATAGATGCCATATACAAAAAAAAGTTGAGAAACATTTTGCTGAATTTAAAAGATTTCTCATTACTTTTATTTATATAGACATAAAATGCATTTTATAACACATAAGGTGTTAACAGTCCTTTTCTTAATTCAAGTGTTAAATCACAATCTACAAACAATATCATGATCAAACAATTGCATTATTACTTTATATTGATCAATGTCTGAAGAAAAGGGTAAAGAACCTGCAAGAATAATTTGCTATTTACTAGTACATTTTGAATATTAATTGGCAATATTTGAAATTTCTTTATTTTCTATTTTTTATGCTACTAGCTGCAGTTAAAGGATTTGATTTGATGACACCCATAACTAACCCTGCAGTTTGAAATGCCGTTGTAACTCTCTGCAGAACCATAGTTAATTTATTTAACAATTGTCATTAAGGTAACTTTTCCTAAATATCTATAATATTATGAAATAATCAATATTTATTATTGAAAAATTAACTATATATAATTTGTGGGTAATTCAATAGTAGCTCCAATGTAACATAATACCTCCAGTAATAGGAGGTATTTTGTTACATTGACAATATTTTTGTCAAAAAGACACTAAAAAAAACAACACATTCTTGACCTTCATTACAAATTCCTCAAAAAACTCTCAGTTTTATCAGATATACAATAAAATAGTTTCCAAATAATGCGTCCAAAAATATTTTAAACTTAATTTTTAATATCTTGTTTTGAGTTTTTTTTGGTATTTTTTACCATAATATTTTTGCTCAAGGTGTCTCAGATTTTTGCTTACATCGTTAACAATTGGAAATCCTGCATTAATCCAGCAATACTTTATTTTCACCATGATACATTCACATTTAACTTGTCAAGATCTATCTACCTTTATGTTTAACTTTCACAGCCATGCTGAACCAGAGTTTAGTTGGATGAAATGATATTGAGGTGTGCCATATCTTTATGGAATTGTTAGAACTATAACATTCAGGGAAAGTTGGTGTGAAAAATAAAAAAAGTGTGTCATATGCTATATACATATACTAATATGTGCTATATATGTACATACACACATATGCTAATATCAGGCTTGGTTGGGATGCAGGAGCAATCCACTCGATTACTGACCACGGAAATAATATTTAGTTGCAAAAACCTGGCCAGATTTTTTAGTTGTTTTGAAAACATTTAAGTTTATGTATGCTTCCATGTTTGTTCGCAAAACAATTATGGAGTTAATTCTTTTATGTGAATTTAAAAAATTTTTGTTTTAAAGACATACAAGAAAACAAACATAAACTTGAATGTTCTCAAAACATCTTGGTGCGGAAGAATAAAAAGAATATTCGCGAACACTAAAAACCTGCCAAATCTACTAACAAACTAATTCTCTTGGTCCAAAAAATGTGTCTGAGGTCACGACAGAACACAAGTTTATATATATATATATATATATATATATATATATATATATATATATATATATATATATATATATATATATATATATATATATATACATATATATACAGGCTTGGTCAAGAAGCGGGAGTGATCGGTCTCAATTACTGACCACGGAAATAATTAATTGCAAAAAACTGGCCAGGTTTTGTAGTCATTTTGAGAACATTTAAGTTTATGTATGTCCGAAAAATAAAAAATTTTCGTTTTATGGACATGCATGGAAATATACATAAATTTGAACGTTCTCAAAACATCTTGGTGCGGAAGAATAAAAAGAATATTCGCGAACACTAAAAACCCGCCAAATCTACAAACAAACTAATTCTATTAGTTCAAAAAATACGCTAAGTGAAATAAAGTTCTAGAGTTTTCTGTTTAATTAATTTAAAAATTGCATTATTCGAAACTTGTTGATATTTCTAGCATAAATTGTTTTAAGAATATACTATCTAATGAACTATTACTTTAATACAATGGCTCACTCTCGGAGCCACATCTGTAAAGCCGTAAATCTTTTAAACTAATATTATTTGTTTACAAAAATAAATGTATTAAATATATATTTTTTAAATTGTCAGAATTTTGAAAGTTTATTATGTATTATTAATTTTTATTAGTGTATTCTTAATTCTTATTTAAAAAATATGTATTTTTTATGTAAATGTAATTTTGTGTATCTGTTTTTTATTCGAATCTTTTAAAGCAATTTTTACGATTTATTTTGAAAACAAAAAGACTTTAAACAATAATTGCGTTTTCAATGAAATTGTTAATAATCATCGAAGTTAACAAAACTAATTATGAAATATACACAAAAGGAGTTTCTGGTTACTAAACACAAGCATGCATACAAAGTAACTTGCGCTATATATATATATATATATATATATATATATATATATATATATATATATATATATATATATATATATATATATATAACCCCTAACTGGTTGTCAGAAAATTTTTCCATATTTTGTTGACAAAAAGTAAAAATTAAAATGCAAGACCGGAACCTTTTTTTTTAATACTTGAGAGACTGCCTGCCCCAACTAAACCCTCAGTCGATGTAGCAGCACTCCCTAGCGAGTCAGGTTATAAGATAGTCTATGTAGCAACACTTTGTTGCGAGTCAAGCTATTTGTCAGTTGATGTAGCAGCACTTTCTTGCGAGTTAGGCTATAAGATAGTCGATGTAGCAACACTCCGTGCATGATTTAAAGTAAAAAAAAAAAATAATAAAAAAAATAAAAACATTTTATAAAAATAAAATAAGAATAAAAACATTAAAAATAAAAAATAAAAATAAAAACATTGTTTATATTATTAAAAACATTCAAAATGTTTTAAAAACATTCAGAATGTTTTAAAAACATTCTGGTCAATTAAATTTGTGTTTTTGCGGGGTTTTTTTTAAACAATTAGTTTGTAATTAAATTAATGGTTTTAACTTTCTGACAACTTGCAAATGTTGGATGAAAGTCAAAAGTAGTTAAAAGTGACGTATTTTTTGGCATAATAATCATTTTTTTCCTTCCGTACTCCCAAATGCAACAATCTATATATATATATATATATATATATATATATATATATATATATATATATATATATATATATATATACATATATATATATATATATATATATATATATATATATATATATATATATATATATATATATATATATATATATATATATATTGATTTAGAAAGTTATTAAACATAAACAAAAGTTTTTAGGTTCTTAAATATTGGTTTACTAGCTCTAAATATTTACGCTTCAATTGCCATTCCTACAAACTTGTTATACTTTAACTTAAAGTTACTTTTTTCTGTTTTAAAAACTAATTAAAATTAAAAAGCCCACTCACTAGACATCATCAGCAATATTGTGAAGCAGTTCCACTTCCTCTTCATAAAGTATTTTTAACCTTTTTAGTTGATTTCTATCTAGTGAATTTAATTTCTACAGTGATCAATGATTTAATTATTTGATTTGTTCATCTTAATAAGAAGAATTGTTTCAAATATGTTAAAATTTTCATGTGAAACATAAAATTGTTATTAAAAAAATTAACTTTTTTATTTATAAAATAATTTAGCTTAAATAAAGCTAGCGTTAGTTTTATTAGAATCTTGCCACAACATAAAAATGACTAAAAAAAGTCTTCTTGACTATTTCAGGCCCCCTAACACTGCGGGGCCAGGGACTATAGACCCCTTCAACCCCAACCCTCCTCAATCCAGCACTAGAAATAAGACACGAGTATATAAACAAAAGTTATGTTAAACTCTTTGATAAATAAAAGAACATTTGTTTCCTTATTAAGCAATCGTAAGATGCTACTTTATATAAAAATGTCGCTAAATTTTATAAAAAAATTATAAAAGAGCGATGTTTTGAAAATATTTGTTGTAATTGTAAACTTTGTTCAATCGTAAAATTTGTTCTTAACGTAATTTATTTTGCTTTAATTTTTTCGCGTTAAAAGTTATTTTCTTTATTTAGCTTTTTTTTTTTTTTAACTGTCTCTCATTGGTCTAAATAATCTTTTTTGTGCTTTTTTTTTTGTTTTTGTTTTTTGAAATGTTCTCAAAATGACTAAAAAATCTGGCCAGTTTTTTGCAACTAAATATTATTCCTGTGGTCAGTTATCGAGAGCAATCGCTCCCGCTTCCCGACCAAGCCTGTGTGTGTGTATATATATATATATATAAATATATATATACAGCGGAGAAAATAGAATTAGCCTCACCATGTGCTGATCCAATATTTTGTAAATCTGTAAACAAGTTTGTGCGGTACAACTTTTGTATCCACACACATATAATTACTGTTACAAACAACAACTTTTTAGATTATAATATAGCATAATTAAATTGCGGAACATTTGATAAAACCATAAAATGTATAATACTTGATATTTGCGGTAACAAATAGAATTAGCCTCATCAATAATTATTTTCAGTTTACTTGTATATTTTGATCTGGTGATACGCATTTGTGAGTTAGTTTTTTATTATTATTTGTAAGTTAAACAAAGACTGTGAAATCAGTGCTCATAAAGTTTTTAACATTTGGTTTTTGATACCTTTATTTGAAATGGGACGTGGTAAGCGTTTAACGAATGAAGAATTAGCAGCAATCAAAGCATACAAAGATACAGGCTTATCTAATCGGGAAATTGCAAAGAAAATTAAAAGATCTCCAAAAGTGGTTAACAATTACTTCAAGATTGGCGTTAATTATGGAGCCTATAAGGGAAGTGGTGGCAAACGTAAAATTGATAATCGTACTAAACGAGTTATTGTACGTCGTGCTGCTGCTCAGCACATGACTGCATCTCAAATTCGTGCTGATTTACAATTACCTGTATCTGTTCAACGTGTGAGACAAATCTTACATGAAGATCCAAACACAGTTTGGAAAAAGCGTAAACCAAAACCAAAACTTACTGCTCGTCATAAAAAAGTTAGATTACAATTTGCGAAAGAACACATGTCTTGGCAAGAAGAGTGGCATCAAGTTCTCTTCAGTGATGAAAAAAAGTTCAATCTAGATGGTCCTGATGGCTATCAATATTACTGGCACGATCTTCGAAAAGAGAAAGAAACTCGGATGAGTCGTAACTTTGGGGGTGGAAATGTTATGGTTTGGGGGGCTTTTTCCTTTGCTGGAAAACTTCCACTGGCATGGATTTTAACAAAAATGAATTCACAGGACTACATTGACTTATTAGAAATAAGTTTACTTGAACATGGTGAGGAATTGATGGGTGAAACTTTCACTTTCCAACAAGATAATGCTACTATCCATAATTCAAAGCTTACAAAAGCTTGGTTTAGAGAAAAAAATATTCACGTAATGGAATGGCCCGCACGTAGTCCAGACCTTAACCCAATTGAAAATCTATGGGGAATACTTTCTAGAAAGGTTTATGAAAATGGTAAGCAATTTGAATGCACTTTGGAGCTGAAAACTCGTATCAGAGAAGCTTGGAATGAAATATCTATAGAAACTATCCAAAATCTTGTGACTAGTATGTCAAACCGCATATTTGAAGTCATTAAAAATTCAGGAAGCTATACTAAATACTAAATGAGCAAAAAAACAAAATATTTTCTTTATTTTTTGTATATAACGCTAATGAGGCTAATTCTATTTTCTCCACAAATTGAATATTTTTAATTTTTTTTTCCATTTGGAATTAATTAAGCATACCAATTTATAAACTTTTTAGTTGTAGTAGAAGTAACAAGAAATAAAGTAGATTTCATAATTGTTTACCTGCAATTTTTGTTAAATTAGAACAAAAAATAAAGGTGAGGCTAATTCTATTTTCTCCGCTGTATATATATATACATATATATATATATAGATATATATATATAGATATATATATATATATATATATATATATATATATATATATATTTATATTTATATATATATACGTAAATATATATATATATATGTACTCTCAAGTACTTAATAGTAGTGGGTGGGGTGGATGTTTATTAATTAATTTTTCTAAACTTAATCTTTCTCTGTTTATTAATTTCTACTTTTTATCAACAAAAAAATTATTTCTTAAAACTAAAAAATAAAATTTAAGTGAAAATCGGCCTTAAGAATTAAAAAACATACATAAACATGATAAATAAAAGAACATTTGTTTCCTTACTAAGCAATCGCAAGATGTCCTTAATAAGCAATCGTAAGACTCTATATAAAAACTGTGGCTTAATTTTATAAAAAAAATTATAAAAGAGTGATGTTTCGAAAATATTTGTTCTAAACGTAATTTTTTTAAACGTAATAGTTTTTTTGCATCAAGAGTTATTTTCTTTTCCTAGTTTTTTTTGTAATTGTCTCTAATTGGTCCAGTTATTCTTTTTTGCGCTTTTTGTTTTGTTTTTTGAAATGTTCTCAAAACAACTAAAAAATCTGGCCAGTTTTTTGCAGCTAAATATTACTTCCGCAGTGAATATGTGCATTGTTTATAAATTTAAAACTTATTTCTTTTAAATTTGAAAATATAAGTTTTTTTAAATTTTTTTTACGTGACTGAACAAGTTTTGCTATGAGTTATCAAAAACCCTTAACTATGTTTTATAATACTTTAAGATCTTTAAAGAAGACTTTTAATATTGTTAATAAAGAACACTTATATATGTCAGGTCAGGTTATCCTGCTACTGGTAACATGTAGCCCAGTACAATCTGCTTCATGTCCGGCTGCCTTGTAGGATATGCTTTTTAGGCAAACGCTAGGAGATGCTAACTCTTACTTAAAACACCCCTGCCTTAGGGCTCTTGATTGAGTAAAAGTTAGAGATGGTGTCTCAATAAAAATACTCATCTTGGGTAGATGTTAAATGCATCCGGCTACTGTCTTGTAGAAGGCCTCTTAGGCAAAGACTTAAGGGGTAAACAGATCTGTTGACCAGCCTCGCACCCCTTCTTCATCTATTAGGCTGGCGCAAACGTATTTTTAATACATTGCTTCCAGTTTAGGATGTTCAATGCTGGACCTTCTTGACTCAATGCATGGGTTTTGCTTGTGTCTCTGTTTTTATTACTAGGTAACTCATTCTGTTATCTTCTAATGAGGGTACAGCTCTGACACTCAGTTTTATGGTTCTGAGACCTGCTGGTAGTCAGGTTTGCCAAACTCTGTGGTAGCTCTCAGAGAGGCTGATACCATCAACAGCTGAAAAATATCAAAGTATTAACAGTGTCATGTTGCGCATGGATGGTGTCCCTGATTGTACTTTTGGTGTGCCTTGCGGAGGCCACATTTGGAGCCGTTTGCTACGGCTAAGGGTTTATTAGTAGTAATGAGGCAATTGCTTGGGCTATTAAACGGTGTTCTGAGTACTATCTATGTTTTGAGTCAAGTTCTTCAATCTAATTTTAAAATGAATAAAATACCAAAAACTATAAAACACAAAAAACCATCATCATCACCAAGTTCCCTAAACCTATCATTCACTAATATTTGTGGTCTTCGAAGTAACTTTTCTTCTGTTGAGTCTTATCTCTTGCAAAGTTCACCAGACCTACTTGCTCTTTGTGAGACTAATTTGAGTTCAGCTGTCTCATCTTTTTTTTTTTTTTTTTTTTTTTTGTTATTTCACCTCCCCAAGGCCCAGAAGGCTACTACAGATGAGGAGGCTACTTAATTGTGGTTATAACCCTCTCTCAACTCTATAACTCCGAAACACGAACCTTGACGAACAAGGCCACTGCGAGGAGAAACAAGTTGAGCGCGGTACTACCAGGGACGTAGTGGGGATCTAACTCGGAACCTCTCGCTTATGAAGCGAGCGCTCTACCACTACACCACTACCGCATCATCTTGCGATCTTAGTGTTGATGGTTATTTTCCCTTAATTCGTAAAGACTCCAATAGTCACATACTTGGCCTGGGCATTTACATTCGTAAGAATTCACCTATTTGTCGTGAAACTAGGTTTGAATCCACAGACTATTCTTTCATGTGCTTTTCGTTCCGCTTCACTCTATTGCCTTTCTATTTGTTCTATATTGCTCTCCTTCATCTCAAGACTGCACTCTTTTTGATGTTATTTCCGATCATATTGACCAAGCCCTCTCTCTTTATCCATCAGCCAATATAGTTGTTGTCGGTGACTTTAATGCTCACCACTCTAAATGGCTTGGCTTTAGTGTCAGTGATTCTGCTGACAAAAAAGCCCACAACTTTTGCCTTTCTCAATCCCTAACTCAAATAGTCAACTTTCCAACTCGCTTTCCAGACAACCCGGACCATTTACCTTCTCTACTCGACTTATGTCTTGTTTCTGATCCTAGTCAGTGCTCAGTTTCACCTTTAGGTGCTTCTGATCACAGTTTGATCTCTCTAAAACTAATATCTCATTTTTCTTCATCACATGAATCCCCCTATTATCGTACCTCTTACAACTACAGTAAAAGCTGACTGGGATTCTTTCCGTGATTTTCTTCGTGATGGCCCTTGGGTAGAAATCTTTTCTCTTCCTGTCGACAAATGTGCTTCTTACATAACTTCGTGGATTCAGGCTGGCATGGAATCTTTTGTTCCCTCTCGACGATTCCAGGTCAAGCCTCACTCTCCTCCATGGTTTTCCTCACACTGTGCTGAAGCGATTGCCAATCGAAACAGTTACTTCCATATTTATTAGCAAAAAAATTATCCAGAAAACAGGCGTCTGTTTATTACTGCTAGAAACAATTGTAAAAAGGTTTTGTCTAACACCAAAGCCCGCTATTCTCAGGTCATGAAATCTTGTATCTCATCTCAAAAATTTTTAATAGTATTAATAATAAGGGCAAATCTTTAATTCCACCTCTCTTGTATGGTTCAGACTTTGTCACCTCACCTAAAGACAAAGCTGAATTGTTTGCTAAAAACTTTTCATCAATATCGTCTCTTGATTCCACTAGTTGCGTTCTACCTGATATTGCCAACAAACAGGTTGATCCATTGCTTGACATTCGTATCACTCCAGCTTCTGTATCTAAAGTGATTTCCTGTCTAGATTCTTCTACAGCTTGTGGCCCGGTCAACATACCTGTTATTGTCTTGCAGAAGTGTTCTCCAGAGCTGTCGTTCTCCAGAGCTGTGTTTCCAATCGTAGCATAAAAGTCATCCTCGATGGACAACACTCTTCTTCTTATTCTGTAACTTCAGAGGTTCCTCAAGGTTCTATCCTTGGCCCTATACTCTTTTTAATTTACATTAACGATCTTCCAGATATTCTCACATCTAAGGTGGCACTGTTTGCTGATGATACTACCATTTATTCTTGTCGTGATAAGAAACCAACACTCTCTGATTGCTTGGAGGGGGCATTTGAGCTTGAAAAGGATCTCACTTCTGCTACAGCATGGGGCTCACAGTGGCTGGTGAACTTCAATACAGATAAAACTCAATTTTTTTCAGCCAATCATTATCGCAATAATTTAGATCTTCCTATATTTATGAACGGTGATGTACTCGATGAGTCACCTACTCTTCATCTTCTAGGATTAACTCTTACTTCCAATCTTTCTTGGAAACCATATATCAAATCAGTTGCAAAATTAGCATCTGCTAAGGTTGCATCTCTTTATCGAGCTCGTCACTTTCTTACTTCGGATGCTATTGTCTATCTCTATAAATCTCAAATCCGGCCTTGTATGGAATACTGTTGCCATATCTGGGGCGGATCTTCTAATGATACCTTTTCTCCTTTAGACAAGGTGCAAAAACGCATTGTAAACATAGTTGGACCTGCTCTTGTAGCCAACCTCCAACTATTATCACATCGTCGTAATGTTGCTTCTCTTTCTCTTTTCTACAAATACTATAATGGGCACTGCCCTAAAGAGCTAGCGTCTTTTGTGCCATCAACTAAAATTCAGTCTTGTGTAACTCGTCATTCAATTAAGTGTCATCCTTTTTCTGTGACTGTTCCTAAGTGCTCCAAAAACGCTTATTCGTCTAGTTTTTTTCCTCAAACTTCAGCTCTTTGGAATTCGCTTCCTTCATCATGCTTTCCTGATTCATATAATTTGCAATCCTTTAAGTCGTCCGTTAATCGTTATCTTGCTCTATAATCTTCATCTTTTTTCTTTCAGTAACTTCCAACTTTAATTAGTGGCTTTTTGTTGGAAGCGAAGATGTTTAAAAAAAATAAAATAAAAATAAAGAACACTTATTGTATTATCAATAATGAAGAATTTACATATTATCAATAAAGAAGAAATTTGATCAATAAATATATGCCTACTATTTCAAGTAGTGCATGTTGCATGGCAATAAAATAATTAAGTTTTCAATTTTCAATTCAAAATACTTTTTTGATATCTAAAAATCATGTTCAATTAGACATTTTGTTTCACTATGAACACCATTTTATCAAACTTTTATACTGTGTAACATAATAACGTTACTACTTTTGAAAATTATCAGACACTTTATAACGTTCCCATGATTCCTTTAGAAATGAGTAGTGAACAGCTTTCCCTGCTTGTTCACTAAAAAAACCCAATCCAATGTCTTTACAGAAAAATCTTTACAGAAAGGATCTACATGTTAAAATATGATGTGTAACTTCACTGTAACTGCCATTTTTTAATTTTCTACTAAGGTTGAGTAATGATTCTTAAACAACCTGATGTCTTTTTCAAAAGTTGGCTTTAGATTTACACTGAAACAAGAGTAAACAAGGTTATCCAGAAGCCTAAGTCCTTCAGTCAATATTTTAATTGCACTGGAAACAAGTTATAGTATTTAACCCAATTTTTTAATATTTTTTGGCAACCATTACCTTTATATGACTCATTTCTTATTGATTTTGAAATATTTAAATCGTTTTTAATCTTTTTAAATAGTACTGGATGAGCTAATTTGCTTATTATTTTGAAAAAAGAGGGCTTGATACCCCTTTTATCAAATGAAGTTTTGGTGGAGAAAGATAGTTAACAGCTTGGTCATTATCACTTCCAATTTAAAAAACTTCATTAACACAGTTAAAATATTATTTTTCTCTAATTTTGATTGATCAATTCGATTTTACTGCTTAATTTTAGTGATCCAAGTATTCGTAGTTTAGTGCAATAATTTTTAAAAATCTCTGTTCTATTCCATGTACAAATATAACACCAATGAGTTGCCATGGAGCTTGGAGACATACCACACACAATTTGACAGAGTTTGATATCTGCCACACAAATAAAGCTTTTATTCAAACAGAGCTTGTTAAGTACCATTTTAAAATTATGATTTGTTTCTGGTACATCTGATAACAGTGCTACAATAAACGATGCTTTTACATATCTTAAAATTTGATGACTATAATTTCTCTATATTTTCTCCTCGCCAAAGATTCGCTACAACAAGCTTTCCAATTACATTATTTCTAAGTACAGCTAAGGGAAATTTGTGAGTAATTACTTTGCTAATAATTGAAAGAAAAGTTTGACAAGTTAGACCATTCACTGGAAGCAGTGCATTTCCTTTACGTCTCTATTATTCATTATTTATAAACTTATTTATAAAGCTTAATATTGATTATATACATAGGGGCTGAAATAGGTAACTAAATTCCTCCTAAGACAAATGACTAGTTATTATCTGACAAGCGTTTAAGCAAAAAGCTCATAAATTGAATTCAGTCAGAGAAATATAATTAAAATAATACCATTAAAATAATATTACCAATAGCAACAGCATGAATAAGAATACATTAGTATGTTACACAGTTTAATAGTGCAGTATAATGGTATTACTAATGAAATAAAATGTCTAATTGAATATGACTTTCAGATATCAAAAAAATATTTTTAAAAACATTTTGCATTCACATTTTCATATGAAAATAAAAAAAAAAGGAACTTAAGTAAAAGAACATGTCGTAATTAGCTATTGATTTTGTTATGGGAAGAAGGGGGTAGGTTAAGGAACCTCATCCACCAAAACATATCCAAGTAATAAGTAATGCACCACATTTTTAACTGAGAAATGTTTTTATTTACCCAAAAAAATGTATTTGCATACTCCATAAGTGTTCTTTATATAAGCACAAAACTGTGCTTATATTAAGAACTAATGACTTCAAAAGCACAGTATGCGTAGTATATAGCACATATTAGCATATTTATGTATTATTTAGTATAATATAATTAATAATATGATAAGCACAAGCTATTTTTACCAGGTTGTATTACCTATTCATAATTATATGTTAATGTATATAAAATAGGTAATATAAGATTCACTTACAAAAAACCATAAACTTTTTCAACAATTTCTACATAAACAACCAAAGGGATATCTGATTTTCTTAGAATACCAAGTTGCTCACGGTATACAGCAGATGCAATTCGAAAGCCCCCACACTAAAATTGTTTAAAATATACATATGTAAGATACAGTAAACAAAAAGATAAGTAGAAGCTAAAAATTGTCTCAACAGATTATGAAAAAAAAAACCTGTAACCAAGAATGCAAAAGATCAATACTGAACTCTTCAGAGTATAAACGCTCAAATACATCCCAATCCATAAGACATCTTATTAGACGATTATTGTCAAGTAGTTGCTCCAAATGGTAGGGTAATTCCTAAAAATGAAGAAAATATCATCATGCCTAATTAAATGTAATTTGAATAAATGATTAAATGTTTTAATGTCAAAACAAATTAAAAAATTACTTAACGATATATATATATATAATATATATATATATATATATATATATATATATATATATATATATATATATATATATATAAACATATAATATATGTATATAAACATATAATATATGTATATAAACATATAATATATGTATATAAATATAAAATATGTATATAAATTAGTAAAAAACACTTATCTAACTTTTTCTTCTACTTGAAGTTTCACCATTGCTGGATCATCAGGAAGAGTTACTCTGATGATCCAGCAATGGTGAAACTTCAAGTAGAAGAAAAAGTTAGATAAGTGTTTTTTACTAATTTATTATTGCTCTGTTCTTTAAGAACATTGAGCACTCTATTTATAAAATACACTAACATAATTTACATATATATATATATATATATATATATATATATATATATATATATATATATATATATATATATATATATATATATATATATATATATATATATATATATATATATATATATATATATACACATATATATATACATATATATATATATATATATATATATATATATATAGACACACACAGACACACACATATACCTAGTATATATAGTAGTTACTTAAATAGTAGTTTTCCAGAGTAAGAGAACTTAATTTAAAGAAATTGCACTAGTGAAACATTAAAATATGAGCAAAAAGCACACACAGAAATCAAATCTTTATATATTTATGATTATATATTTTTCAAATCTTTATATATTTTTAAACTTTTTATGTGTAAATTTATGTATAAAGAACAAATAATTTTAAAAACTATTTAAATTAACCTCAGCTTTTCTATCAACATCTAAAACTCCTTCAAAATAATCTGCAAGAACACCATGCCAAAAATTATACTTATGTTTCTTAATTTCATCATCACCACTAAAATACCTAATAAAAAAAGGTCAAAAATATTTTAAAACACATACATATCAAAATATATATCAATATCATATTGTAACATTGTATATCAATATTATAATAAAAATAGGTGTAACTCAAATTTATGTTAAAAAATACTATAAATTATATGATGACAATTTTCAAAACAAGATTTACAACTATCAAAAATACATATTTCAGTTATTAAACTGAAGCTTCCATTCCAAAGAAATCAAGCCTTCAAAAATACTTTAAACAAAGTTTAGAACAAACTGGCAAACTTTTAAAAACATTAAACAAAAACTATTTGAAAAACACAATATATATTTTTAACCTATCAACTGTCTATTAAATTTATTTTTTTGTCTATCTAATATCTATTATCAGAGACAACAAGTAAGCTATATTTAAGATATACATAAAGTTTTAAATATAAAACTATATTTTTTTAGAACTTGGGCGATTGTAAAATGACTGCAATATATATAAATATATTTACACATACATAAACAGAAATTACACATTTTTATATAAATGAAAACTTTCTATTTACGTAATTAAAGTAAATAAAACCTCTTTATAATTTCATAACTAAAAAAATAAATTTTTAACATAAAGCAACTAAATAATTTTAGTCTCAAAACAACCTAAAACACTTTTGCAAGAAAATTCAAAAAAATATTTTACTACTTGTCTAAAGATTCTGCACAAAAACTTTTATTATAAATTATATATACATATACATTTTTTTTTTCTGATTTACTCCCAACAAAGCTGCAAGCAACCACTATTAAGTTGGGAGTTACTAGAAAAAAAGAATAGACTTATAGAGCAAGGAAACGGTTGATGGAAGACTTGAAAAGTTGAACGTTGTATGAGTCAGGAAAACATAAACTTGGGAGAGAGTTCCAAAGAGTTGAAGGGCAGGGAAAAAAACTTGATGAATAAAGGTTTTTAGAGAATGCAGGGACATACGCAGTAATTGAGTGAGACTTTGCTGAATGACGAATCAAACGAGAATGAGTTTTAGTTGATGAAACTAAAAAATCATTAATATAAATAAGAAACAAAACATGCCCAAGGATAGAATCTTGAGGTACCCCAGAAGCTATTAGAAATGAAGAGGAGTGTTGGCCTTTGAAAAAGACTTTAATAAAGCAGTTTTTTTTTTTTTTTTTTTTTTTTGTTATTCACCTCCCCAAGGCCGAGAAGGCCACTACAGATGAGGAGGCTACTTAATAGTGGTTATAACCCTCTCTCAACTCTTTAACTCCGAAACACGAACCTTGACGAACAAGGCCGCTGCGCGGAGAAACAAGTTGAGCGCGGTACTACCAGGGACGTGGTGGGGGTTGGACTCGGAACCTCTCGCTTATGAAGCGAGCGCTTTACCACTACATACTACCGCATTTTACCACTACACCACTACCGCATAGAAAGAAACCATTTGATAATCTCAAAAACTTTCCCAGATACACCATATGAAGCAAGCTTATAGAGAAGACCAGCACGCCAAACTTTGCCAAAAGCTTTAGATTAAAATGTCAATGTCAAGAGCAATAGCTCTAGCTTCTCCACCTCCACTTAATGCACAATAAAATCTTTCAATCACAGCAGTGACTGAGAGATTTTATTATCGTGTAGATAAAATTATTCAGTCACTGCCAAATCAACCCTCTTTTGGGAATTGTAGGTAACTTTTAGTAAAATTTTATAAATTAAGATAATATAGAGAAAAATAAACAGACAAAAAATATCACAACTTTATTACATAACGTATTTACAAAATCCACAATAAAAAACCTCATTATGGATTTACTTTCCACTTTTAAGCTAACAAACAAAAAAACCAAAAAACAATTGAAAGAGAAACATTGTACTAACTCTTTATATGTTTGAAGTTTGAAAGAAAAAAGGAAAAACAGTCTTTAAACAAGTATTTACCTTCTCCGAGCAGCTTTACTCAAGGAACGATGATAGAAGTCTAATCGCCCTTCACCTAAATCTCCACAGGGACGAAGCAGCGGTTTAAGATTTCGATAAATAACTGCCCAATCACGTGCAGGTAAAAAGTTGACTTGTTTTCCTTTAGCTCTCTCTGTTTTTTTGAAAAAAAACAACATTTTTTTTAAATCATAATTCAAGTTTTTTTCAAACTTTATTTTTAAATTTTATTTAAAACAAAAACTAAAAAATTAAAACAAATTTATTATACTAAATAAACTTTTAAAAATATATATAAAAAACTAAATTTCACGTAAAAAAGTAATAACTACAAACCTTTTTGTTTTGCTTTTGTATCAGTAGATTCTTCATTTTCACGGACATCTTCATTTACATAGGTATCTTGGACACGTTTTGAAATTGTTTTTATAGTAGCATTAATATTTAACTGCGCTACATCTGATACTTGTGTGGCTTCTTCTTGATTTTTTGAATTATTCATAAGTTCATTAATTTTTTCACTTTCTGGATTGTAATCTGGAACTTTAATGTTTTTTTCTTCTCCTAGCAACGCTAAAAGTTCAGTTTCAAGCAAGCCATGGCGTGATACTTCTAGTAAACATACACAGGCTTTCATTAATGCACCACCATTTTCACTTTCAAATCTTTCAAATACAGATTCTTCTAGACTTCAAACATAAAAAAGATTTAAAAAATTATTTTAGTGCCAATATTATATATTCTAGATCATACTTTTTACACCTTATATGTTATTTCTTATGGTAATTAAAAAAAACATGACACATTTTTTAAAACACTTACGATTCAACTGCAACATTAACAAGATGACATATATTGATTATTTTAAATATAACTATATTATTATAAAAACTAAAAGATCATTTTAATTACCTTATAAGGTCATCTGGAAGCTCTTGAATTTTATTAATAAGAGTTTCAAACTTTCCATAAACTCTTAATTCTTCACATGCTAATGTTAACCATAAAGGATTTGCTGATCCAACTTTATCAAGAAGCATACCTAATTGCTCTTCATCCAACCTTTTATTGTAGGTACGGAGAATATTTTCTACAATCAACTAAAATTTAAAACAAGAATTTTTACAATTATGACTAAATTATGGTTATTATAAAAATAAAACAAATGGGTAAATTACGTTACGTTGTTACTGCAACGCGTTACGTTGCAGTAGTTTACAAGTGCAGGACAACTACAAAGGATGACTGAATTAAATAAAAAATAAACATTTATTAGACTGCACAGTGGCTTGAAATAATCAAAGTGGCATTAATTCAAGATTTCCGATATAAAAAGTTCTGAATATGCAAGGTTGTTGCAAATTAGTCATACTTTTATGTTCTGAAAGAATTTTTCTTTTTAGTCCACTTGGCGCTTCCTACAGATGCTCAAAGTTGCCATTTTTTTTAAAACAATTATTTAGTGAAAAAGCAATAATTTTGAACTTAGTTTTTTATATCTTAAACCACACCTGTGAACTTTCATATATCATATCAATCAGAAGAATATTAAACAGTCTTTCAGAGTTTAATCTAAAATATTTTATAAAATTACATTTCATGCTGTAAAAACGCAGAGAAAGATAACTTTTTAAGCTAGGAAATAATATCATATTTGAATGTGACTTTTATTAAATTCTGTATGTTTCTGTAAAAATCTGAATACATATGGATAAACTTCGACCCTTCTTCTTTTAATCCAATATAGGTTTTGATGCTGCCCGGACCTGCCCAAGAACAATTATTTTCTATTTTAAAATGTTTCTACTTAAATTGCTTTTTTTTTTTTTTTTTTTTACATAAAACATGACAGTCATTTTCAATCAAATTGCATAATATTGTCATAAAACCTCAAAAGCTTCCGCAAGTTGAAAGAATTTACAAAAAAACTTTTTGTCGATTTAAAATTGTGTAAATAAATGATAAAGTACAAATTGTCTTGAATGAAGTTAAAGAACAAAGATTTTATTTCTTTTGTGACTGGTGATGTAATTAAAATGTTGGAATATTTAAAATTTTTGGAGAAGAAGAAAGTTAAAAGTTGAAGGAACTCAAGAAAAAGAATTAGAAAAAATATTTTTAACATTACAAACCATCTGCAAACACAAAATGAAGGATGTTAAATACTCCAAGTATAAATTTCATAAAGTCAATTTCCTGGTTTCCTGGTTTGAACATGAATTTAACTTTGAATTTAAAGAAGTTATCTGAAAACTCTCAAACATATTACAAACACAAGAATTAAAGAAAGAGCGGCAAACATTACCTTTTAAAGACAAAGGAAAACGAGCTAAAAGAATAGCTATCTGTCTGAAAAAGCTGAATATGATACAAAGTATATACTCGAAACAGCAAGATACACAGCCAAACAAATAGGTAATAAGAACTTAGAAAAAATTATCATGTGCATTCTACAAGATCAACAATTGGCATATGTTATCAATAAAAACATTAAAAAAGAAATTTAAAAAATGTCTCCAGAAGAGGGACTTGCTTTTTTATTAAATTATGGTTTTACTAAATCTCAATTTAAAGTGATGAGATTGGAAAGTAAAGAGAGAGGTGCAGATATTTATCTGCTTTACAGCGATATTCTGGAATCTAAAAAAAAATGCAGACCAGATAATATGCACATCTCTGACAAGAAGGCAAATGTGCCATTACAAAATCTCCTAATAAAATTTGTTCAAAGAATAATAGAATGACAAGAGGTGCAAATTATATCTAAAATTACTAATAAAGAAAAGGACTCAATTGAGTTGATTTTTGTTGTAAATGGGGGAATTTGATGGAGCCAGTAATTTTTCCCAATTCAATCAAAAGTTTGATGAATTTATTTGAAAGTACATCCAACAATTCGCTTTTTTCTGTTGCTATTGTACCCTTACAACTTCAAATATATGACTGGGATGTGTTTTGGGCAAACCAACTACTAATTCTGTTAGATTTTGCAGACCAATGATCTTAAAGTATGCTAAAGAAAGTAAAGAACTTATTCTCGAAACAAAATTTTTTGACAAATAAATAAACAAATAAATAAACTTTCTGATATTATAATATGGCTACCTAAAGGAAAAGTTCTTAATATCAAAAGCTCTTTTATTTTAACAGCCATCAATGAAATAGTTTTAGCAGAAATCATTGAAACACCGTCTTATCAATTGTGTCCACTTTGTGAAGCAACACCTACTGAAAGGAGTCATATTGAAAACTACACAAACAAATTATTTAACACTGAGAAAGCATTTTATACTCTTTGGAATAAGTCCACTTCATTGCTGGATCCATTTCAAGGAATATCTCCTTCATTTGTCATACAAACTGGATATTAGGCAATGGCAGGCAAAAGAAAAAATAAATAAAGGTTATGTAAAAGCTTGAAAAAGTCTCATACAAAAAAGATTTAGGGAAAAATTAAATTTACACATAGCAAACCCCATCCAGGTGGCACTGGTTTATCTAATAATAGCAATACTGCACGGCGAGCTTTTTCTGATCCAATGTTGTTATCAGAAATTTTAGGTATAGATATAAATCTTATTGTTCATATAAGAACAATATTAATATTAATGTCTTGTCAAAGTCCAATTGATCCAATCAAATTTGAAAATTATTGTCTACAAACAGTTTTAATTATCAATGAGAAATACTCGTTGTATAAAATTCCTACTTGTGTTCATAAAAGTTTTAGCTCATGGAGCTCAAATCATGGTTGAATTAATTGGCCAGTCGGAACTTTTGGCGAAAATGCTGAAGAAAGTTTTCACAAATATCATAGAAAAGATCATGCAAGAAAAACCTCAAGAATTAACAACTTAACTGATGTTTTTTGTAGAGGTTTAGAAAAATCAGATCCTTATATTTCCAGTATTATTTTAAAAGTCTTTTAAAGTCTGTATGTAAATCAGTACTACCAAAAGACTTGTTGCAACTTTTACTGATTGAAAATTCCACAAGAAGTAAGGATGTTGATGAAGAGGTTTTATCTGAACTAATTAATTGTTTATCAATAATTAGATTGTGTTGATATTGCCAATAGAGTTTATCTGAGAGCAAATAAATACTCAGCTATAACTATAAAATTTATTATATTTATAATAAATACTCAGCTATAATTATAATTTATTATTCTAATTGTGTGGATGTGCACATGAGACGTTAATAATGCTTAACCTTTGGTTTGTCGTAGTAAAAAAAAAAGTTTGACAAAGTTTAAACAAAAATTAATATTTATTTAAGCTTTGTCAAACAAAGGGTTAAACATTATTAATGCACGTGGGCATTTTTTTTTAAAAAAAAGATGTCTTTATATTATAAATTAAATTAAAAACGTTTCAACTAGTTTAAACTTACACAATTTTTTTAAAATTTCATTTTGATAACTTTTAAGCTAAACACAATCAAACTTCTGTTATGATTGACATAAAGAAAAATAAACAAAATTAAATAAACAAATGAAATAAGTATCTGCTACTCCTCTGACATCTCTTTATCGTGCTCCCCACACTCCGAATTCTATTCTTTATCTTTATAAATCTCACATTCATGCTTGTATAGAATACTGCCATATGGATCTTGTATGGATACTAGACCTTGTATGGATACTGTTGCCAGGACCATCTGGAGCATCATTCGAAGAATGATGCTCGTCCTTTTTTAGACAAGGTGCAAAATTACATTGTAAACATAGTTGGACCTGCTCTTGCAGCCAAACT
This sequence comes from Hydra vulgaris, assembly GCF_038396675.1. Classification (NCBI taxonomy): domain Eukaryota; kingdom Metazoa; phylum Cnidaria; class Hydrozoa; order Anthoathecata; family Hydridae; genus Hydra; species Hydra vulgaris. The sequence continues at coordinate 2,846,498 of NC_088924.1, forward strand.
TCAACCATTGTTATATCATTGTAATGTTGCTTCTCTTTTCTATAAATACTATAACGAATGCTGTTCTAAAGAACTTGCATCTCGTGTCATCTACTAAAATTCATTCTTGTGTTACTAATCATTTAATTAAGTCTTATCTTTTTAATGTGACTGTCCTTAAGTGGTTTAAAAATTTTTATTCATCTAATTTTTCCTCAAACATCAGTTCCTTAGAATTCGCTGCCATTATCTTGTTTTCCTTATTCATATAACTAGCAATCTATTAAGTCATCTGTTAATCATTATCTTGCTCTATAAACTTCATCTTTTCTCTTCTAGTAACTTCCAACTCTAATAGTAGTTGCTTGCAGCCTTGTTGGAAGTAAAGATGTTTAAAAAAGAAAAAGAGTAGCAAGTGAGAAGTAGTTAAATGAAAATATTGTTGTGATCTGTAAGCATTGACTTTGTTGTGATCTGTAAGTATTGTCTAGAAAAATACTCTACAACAAACAATTGGAAGCAACTTGCAACCCTTAGTGAATTGAAACAGTAACCTTTTATTTTTGGAGCTATATCTTTCTATATCAAAAGTGTAAAAAAATATTGCAAACCTTATTACATGGCCTAGCAATTGAAAGAAACAAAAATTATTAAAAGAAAAAACCTGGTCTTTTACAGAAAATTGAAAGAAACACTTGAAAACACTATTTATAAACATGTAAAGAGTTTTAGTTACAGCAAATTTTTAATGTGTTAATGCTTAAAGCAATAGGGTAGATTTAGGGAACACATATCACAACAGAAACTCCAGTTTTTAATTAGGTAAAGATATCAAAGATATATTTAAAAAAAATTTATAAGAAAATAATTCTATAAAACAAAGTTTTTTAGCATTATTTTAGATGAATCTACAGATGTTAAAAGATTAAACCATAGAAATCTCTAGTGACAAACAACTTTATACAATTGTATACACAATTTTATGATACTGATACTTTAACTTTATACAGTAATGATGATCAACTATTTTTTGAGGTTTTTATTTATGATCAACAATTTTTGAGGTTTTACCTCCATTTTTTATTGTAGGAATTACTATTGATGGAGGAAGTGTGTTGAATATTCAACATACAAGACAGATAAAAACTCTATGTAACAATTATATGACAAACACACATTGCTTATCGCATTGTTTGCAACTTAAAATAAAAGACAGCTGCAAAGCTTTACCTGCACTAAAGGCAATTTCTAAATTATAAAAATATTTCATAAAAAATAAAAAAATAAACTAACATGTAGTTAGTTATGTCTGCTTAGACATAACTAACTACATGTTACTAGAACTACATATGTATCTCTCTAAAACTCAGGATCTACAAATGGACTTTAAAACTACATAGATACTTTAAAAGAAATATTTCATCTTAAAAAGCCATTTAGGCATGAAGACAACATCTGAGACAAAGGTTTCTCAAATTGTTGATAATGAGCATTAATCATAATTTCTAATAAAAGTTTTTGGCACTCTTGTTAATGTCAATGTCAAATCTTTAATAGTTGATGAAAAAATGGATGCTATAGTTTCAAGTAGATACTTGTCTTAACTTCTCATTTTCAAATAAATATATGCCTTAATGAGAAGAGTCAAACATATTAATACTTTACATAATACTTTACATCTTTTCATTATTGTAGTAAGTTATTATAAAAAATTTACCTGACGACTTTCCCTGTCTAATGGTCCACATATAATTTCAGTTGGAGAGCTTTTAAAGACTCGTAGAGTTTGATGGCTAGATGTACCTTCAATTGTAGATATGACAACTCTTACATTCTCTGAAAGGTTTTCAGGAAGCCACCTATTAAGGTATTGTTGTTTATCTTCATCCATCTAAAGCAAAATAAAAATGTTTTTACACACAAAAAAAAAATTTATTTTATGAAAATAAAAATATTGGAAATAACTACACAAAATATTTGTGTCGTAAATAAGATTAAAAGTCAAAAAAAAAGGTGTGCACCCTTTAGTTGGATGTAAAATGTGCACCCTTTAGATGGATGTAAAGTGTGCACCCTTTAGATGGATGTATGCTAGACATCTTTATGTTTAATATACATCAAAGACGATTTCAAGAAACAACACAACCTTGCATATCAGTCATAGTAAATAAAATTATTTTTATAAATTTTTTTTTAGGTTGGAGGGGGATGTCAAAGGCCACTTCCTCTTTTCTTAAAGTTATAGCAAGTTTTTGTATTTTAGAAATTACTAATTTCTCACAAAAAAGAGATAAGCTTTAGGATAGTAAAACTAAACTAGCAAAAAATTATTTTTTAGTTAAAAAAAAAAGTAAAGAAGTTTCTATATGAGAGACAACTCTAATTATAATTGAAAAGTTATTAAGTTAAAAAAAAAGTTATAAGTTATTTGTTTATAACAATAACAAAAATAACAAAAATGTTAAAACATTAACAAAAAGAACAACTATTTTTCTTCCATGATTTATTCACGTTCAAAAAATTGGGAAACCAAACAATTACCTGATTAACAGCATCAATAAATATGATAACAGGATCAGTTAAGGGATTTTCTAACAAGTTGTAAGAAAGAGTAATTAATGCATCCAAATCACACAACACCTCATGCTAAAAATGATGAAAAGTTTATTATAATAATGTTAATTTTTTAGTAAAACATTGATTTCAAATGAAGTAAAAACAAAACCATTTCTGGTCGCAGTTCCTTAGTTAATCTTTGAAGAAATGAAGCCAAATCTGTTGATCGTGGCGTTGCACCAACAAAGTGAAAAAACACATTACACTTCTTTGAACTAAATTTAAAAAAAAAAAACTTACTTAAATTTAAATGTTAAAAAACATTTAAATCAATGTCTAGAGAAGTCTTTATATAAATAAACATCTAGAGTAGTTAAAAAAAAAAGTCTGCCAATCAAAATGTGATGATTTTGTGTCTTCAACAAATGGGAAACAATAAGATAATAAACAATCAAAATGTGATGACTTTGTGTCTCACATTTTGATCGACCTCAACAAATGGGAAACAATATATATAATATTTTCATATAACAACAAATGGGAAACAATATATATAATATTTTTATATAACAACAAATGGAAAACAGTATATATGTTTATTATAAATAATAAACAATAAGGACTAAGAATGAAACCTTGTACTTTTGGAAAGTAAAAAAAAATTTGAGATTTAAATGAGTTTATAAAAAGTTTTATATTTTTAGGGTTTGCATGATTTTAATACTTTTAAAAATACACATACAGTAAGATTTGGTTACTATTTTGACTTGTTTTATCCTTACTAGTTAGGTTTTAATGGTTGTGCGTTTTATTTTATTTTGAACACATGATATATACTCTGTGATACATAGTGCAAGTATAACTTTATGAGCAATGTCACTGTCCAAGTTAGAGCAAGAAATAGAGAACCAAAGCCCTATCTAAAGAGCCAAGCCAAAGCCATATGAAACTTTTTTGATATTTTTAGATAAAGACAACCAAAAAAAGTAGTTTACAGTTAATAATTAATTTATACCATCCACAAAAACCATATATAGCTAAAATTTACCGAAAAATGCTCAGATTGCAGTTGAAAAGTTGGTCATAATTACAGGGTTCATGGCAGTTTTGAAAATCCATTTTCCCTGAGTTTTCCATGATAATTCCCTGATTTTCCTATATTATTAAGTATTTTTTCCCTGAGATCGTGCGGTTGAAATTTTATTTTTTTCCCTGTTTATGTTGAAGAATATATATCTCTTTTGCAACTGAATCCTTGTTCCCAAAACATATAGTTACTATAGTAATCCATTTATCTAAACATATAGCTACTATATATTATAAATATTATAAAATCTGTAGTGAGCAACTTTCAATATTAAAAAAGATTCAAAAACTGGATACTCTAAAGTAACTTCAATCTAAATATTAAAATAAAAAATAATCCCTGAGTTTTTCCTGATTTTAAAGATTTTCAAGAAAAATTCCCTGACTTTTCCAGGTATTCCTTGATTTTCTAAACTTTAACTTTTTTTAACTTTTCCCTGGTTTTGCCTGAGTGCCATGAACCCTGAATTAGAGTTGCAACTCAAAAAAAACTAACACATTTTTTTTTTTCAAAAAAAACAAAGCACAAAAAAAACACATTTTTAAGGGTTTTTTTGTAGTATTATTTATATTTTAGATATTAATAAACTTTGAAACAGTTACAGTGGCATTAAACCTTCAAATACACATGTTTTTTATTTAAGATAATGTATATTATCCTATATATTAGCTATAACATTTTAGTCGCCTATGTTAAAAAAAAACAGCAAAATTTTGTTTTTGAAAGAAACTGTTTAAACAAACTTTTTATTTTATTATACTAATGTATTTTAAACTTAGATTTTTATGAGAAAAACTTTTAAACTTAGTTTATTTTGAGAGTTTAATTTTGTTTGTTTGTAAAATGTATTTATAATCATAGTTGGTAATGGAGTTTAAAATATTTAAATTTTTCATTTTACAAATTTTTATTTTGTATAAATTATAAATGTTGTATAAACTCTAAAAAAATAGTTTTAGATAATTGATATATATATATATATAAATAAACTAACAACTTAGCAAAAACTATGCCAGGCAGAAAGAAATGTTTTGTCGCTAATTTGTTCAATGAGGCATCTGTAGAACCTGGAGGTTTTAAAACTCAACAAGTTGTATGCAAGTTTTGCAGCCTAAAGTTACCAAAAAATGTTACTTGAATGGCTAAGCACATATTTAACTGTATGAAATGTAGTGACCAAATAAAAAACAAGTATTTAAATGAAGTTCCCTTAAAACAAAAAAAAGTTCAAACTGGTTTAATAATAAAAGAAGTTATTCCTGAAAATTTAGTCGCTCAAGAAGGAGAAGCAGGGAAAAAAATACGCTTGCCATCTACTGCATTGCAAACTCAAAGTGTCATTCTTTCATACTTCAAATTTTTGTGGAAGTTAAAGTAGGCCTACAACCTCAAGAATTAAAAATTTTAAACAAAATAAGAATGAATTGGAATGGGTTCCCTTAAAACAATTATATTCTTCAGCAAGAATTCAGAAAAATAAAATTGCAACCTATATTTTCTCAGACAAAATGACTAATGAACAAACAGTAAGTATTTATTTTAGTTATTACAAATATTGATTGCAATGAATAGTCTAGCAATAATGAAACATAAGTAAACAGTAAAATAAAGATAAAAATTCAAATAAAAGATATGATGTAAAACTTTACAGGATGAATCACAAATTGATTTAGCACGTGCTGTCTATGATGCTGGATGCTCATTGAGACTTTTTGAAAATAAGTTGTGGCTCAAACTTTTTGCAAAATTGCGAACTGCATTTAAATTACCTAACCGTGATATGTTGTTTAATATTCCTTGCTTAAAAGGGTTTATAATGAAACCTCAACAACCATTAAAGTACTTGTCTTAACTGCCTCAAGTGTAGCAATTGTATGTGATGGATGGAGCAATATCAGGTAAGAAAAATGTAGCTTAAACTTGGGATAGTTTATATAAATTACGATTTGTGCCCTAGATATTCATAATTTTTTAACTTTATATAACCAAGTGAATAAATAGAATGTGAATAATTTAGAATTTGTACAATGTGTACAAATTAGAATTCGAATGAAAAACAATTAAAAAATGAATAAATAATATGCAAATAAACCAATTTTCTATCAGTATTATTAATTAGTAACTGATTATGATTAGTAATGGATGATAATTAGTAATTAACTGAATTACTAATTACTGTATTTTACTAATTGCAGGATTGATGGAATCGTTAACTTTGTTGTAACAATACCTCAACCAGTATTTTGGATCAGCATCGAAACAGGTAATCTTTTGAGATTATTTTTACTTAATATTTCATAATAGTCAGATACCATGTTTTATACTTTATTCTCTAAAATAATATCTAAATTAAGTTTTTGAAATAATTTTAAGTAACCTTTGTTGATAATGATTTATTAAACATATTTTAACACTTTTTTAGGTGAAGAAAGTCATAATGGCAATTATATAGCAAAAACAATTAAAAAAATAGTATGTGAAGTTGGGCCAATGAAAGTTCTGGGTATATGTACTGACAATGCAACCAATATATATAAAAAAAAAGGAAATTAGTTATTCACGATTTTCGTCACATATACCCTTATGGATGCCTGGTCCTTACAGTAAATTTGATTTTCACTGATGCAAGTAACCTTGAATCAATTGCAGCTTCCCAACAAGATTGTACAATAGTGTTAAAAGCAATAAAGAAGTCACAAATTTATCAGCTTTGTTAAAGCAACACCAGCAGAAATTAGGACAAGCTATTCAACAATACTAAAACTTCCAGTTAAAACTTTTGTTAAAAATTCAAATATATCTAATTGCTATTACACTACTTATCAGTGACGGATCCGGGAATTTTTGGTGGTGGTGGTGGTGTGTGGGAGGAGGGGGGAGGGGGGAATTGAAATATTTTTGTATTTTGTACCACGTTTGCATCTCCTAAAAAATAAAAAATGGTCTTCAATCTCTAAGAAATTTGAGGACTTTTAGATTCTGGTGGTGGTGGCGGTGAAAGGAGGGGGGGATGGTTGTATGCATTCCAAACTCCCCCCTCTCCCTCATGGATCCGTCACTGCTATTTATCAATCTGAATTATCAAATTTAGTTTGTAAGTTTAGTATGTAAGCTTTAAAATTAGACAGCTAAGTATTTAATTTCAATATTTTGTAACCCTTTAGTTTTAATTCCTTTAGATGAGGTTCAATTATCCACTGTATGAAAAGTTTTCACAACAACAGGTTAGCACTGTGGATGATGAAGCTAAATCACTTGCTAAGTCTGTTCAAAATCTATAATTGTCAGAAGTATTCTGGAATAAAGTGGATGGGCTTATTAAGTTATTTAAACCAGTAGCCATAGCAATTGCAGCTGTTAAAGGAGATGAAATAAGTCTCTCCATCGTGGCCAAAACCATTTCTGATTTAGAAAAATCTTTTCAGGACAATATTCTTTGCAATCTAAAAAGCGAAGAAAATGCTATAATGGAAATAATTGCCAGAAGAAGAAAATTTCACATACGAAATATTCACATAACTGCGAATTTAGTGAATCCACAATATAAAGGATGTCATATCTGTTCTTAACTAGTTAATTTTTATTTTATACTGAAAAAAGTAAAAAACTTTTTGAAAGTTCAATTGTTTAACTTTTTTACATTTAAAATGAATTATTAATTGATTAAAAACATCTGTTTTAGATTGATGTCATTGAAACCCTTTGAAAACTGGATCCTTTGATTAAGGACTGTGATGACAAAATTTTGGGTGCGATTGCTGACTATAGATCTATAGAAGGACTTTTTTCAAAACAATTTATATGGGTTTCAGTAAAACACACATCTCCTGCAAGTTGGTGGAAGGGAATATGTTGTTCGTGCGCTCCAATACTTTCAAGTATTGCAATAAAAATTCTATTACTTCCACCAACAACTGCGACAGTCAAAAGAACATTTAGCCAACAATCTTGGATCCACAACAAAAACGGAATAGATTAACAAACAACCAAACATCAATATTAGTTTTTATTTCCCACAATTTAGAACTCAAAAACCAAAAACGTGAAAACAGAATCATCAACAACTCCAAGTCAAAGCCAAGAATTTAATCAAGGCAATCTTACTGTACAGAGTTTAGAGGAAAACATATTATATGACTCTGAAGAATCCGTATTGGACTTCTCAATTGATAACTTTACTGAACAAGAAATTTAGAATAAAGAAACTGATGTCTAAAAAATAACTATTTATTCAAGTTTGTATTGACTGTTAAGATTATGTTAAATTATATATAACATATAACTTTTTTTTTTCTTTTTTTTTTAAATTTTTAATTTTTTTTTTAAAGAAAAACAGATTTAAGAAAACGGTTTTTTTTACAACTCTAGTCATAATACCATTTGTCATACTACTTTGATTGGTTAAGTGCAAGCAAAACAAACAGATATCAACTTTAAAACAAATTAGAGCAAAAAATATCAATGCTTCTAACAGTTGTGTAAATTTAATATATATGTGTGTGTGTGTGTGTGTGTGTGTGTGTGTGTGTGTGTGTGTGTGTGTGTGTGTGTGTGTGTGTGTGTGTGTGTGTGTGTGTGTGTGTGTGTGTGTGTGTGTGTGTGTGTGTAATTGTGATTTTGACAATTTAATTTTTTTAATAACTTTTAGTTTTAACATTTTTAGCTAAATGCACTATTTATTTTGAATTGCATTTGCATTGCATTGCACGAATTGCAAATTATTTTCAATAAATGCGAACAGACAATTTTTATTTCAATATAACATCACCACTTCGAAAAGTATGATTGTCCTAAAAACAATTTTCTACCTCATTTTGAGCACTGGTTGACATTATTTACAAACAAGCAAACACAAATAAGTTTATATATCAAACATTTAAAACTACAAACTATTTGAGCCCACTGATCTATTGAATTTTTTGCAGCTGTGTGCAGACTAAGACTGTTTTTAAGACTGTGTGCAGACTTGATTTGTTCTTTTTAAATTAAGTACTTCAACTTGTTGCTTGAACACATAATTGATTCATGGTGAAAAAAGCTGTTATTTAACTGTTTGAGCTGATAATTTTAGTAAATATAATAATAAATAACATTGAAAAACAAAACTTTTTAGTAATATATTATTACAGAACACAGACTTAAAAAATTTAACACAAATAATTTATATATTTATATTTATAGTAAACCTTTTCATGTTTAGAATTTGTCCTTTATTAGAAAGTTGTATGGCACACTGAGCACTTTTAGCCATCAAAGCACTTTTTCCAGCTCCAGCTATTCCAACAACAAGCAAAGGGGAACAAGATTTATTTAAATTTCCATTAATAACATAATTTTCAATCTAAATACAAAATGAATTTATAAAATTAGAAAAAGTTTTAAAGTAAAAACTTTAAATTAAAAATATAAAAATAAAAACATTAAAAAAAAAGTTAATAATGACATACTTGTGTTAGAAGCTTGTCTCTACCCAAAACACATGAAGATCGACTATCAAGAAAAGTCTACAACAAAAATAAATGCTATTAATAGTTAAAAATTAAAGGTGACACTTGGAACTGTTTTAAATATTAATAAAACTTTAAGTTAAAAATTTATAACATTTAAGTTTTATATGGTTTCTTGGAGGATGTTCTTGAAAAAATGTTTTTATAGAATACACTTAATTTTCCAAAAAATTTTTTGAAACTAATTTAAATTTAAATAATTTAAATGCTTTGATTGAATTTAAAAACTAATAAAATACGCTTTGATATAAAAACATAACTAATGAAAACAGAAGCTTTTGTATTAAACATTAAAAGCTTAAAAATTTTTAATTAGAAAATTTTGATGTTGAACTAGTGGTTTATATTAAACGAAGATCTGTTAAACTAGTGTAGGTGTGGTAGTGTTAAAAATGACCTGGATAAATCACTGCACACAAAAGCCAATAAGATTTCTTAAACTTGAAATATGGCCTTGCTAACAACATCACTTATCTTGCTAACTTGCTAACTTACTCAACAAGTGCTTATCAGAGTCTTGCTTTCCAGCCTGCTGGAAAACGGCATGTGTTATCCCTATCTTCAAAACTTCTGGAGAGCGATCCGATTCGTCTAACTACCGTCCCATTAGTCTTCTTCCTATCATAAGCAAGGTTTTTGAATCTTTAATTAACAAACACTTAATTTCTCATCTTGAATCTAATAACTTACTTTCTGACCATCAATATGGATTTCGATCTTCTCGTTCTACAGCTGATTTGCTAACAGTAATAACTGACAGGTTTTATCGTGCATTAGATAAAGGTGAAGAGGTTAAGGCCATCGCTCTTGATATTTTAAAAGCTTTTGATAAAGTTTGGCATGCTGGTTTTCTCCATAAGCTTTCTTCTTATGGTGTATCCGGCAACATCTTTAAGATCATTGAATCCTTCCTTTCCAATCGTAGCATAAAAGTTGTCCTCGATGGACAACACTCTTCTTCTTATTCTGTAACTTCAGGGGTTCCTCAAGGTTCTATCCTTGGCCCTATACTCTTTTTAATTTACATTAATGATCTTCCAGATATTCTCACATCTAAGGTGGCATTGTTTGCTGATGATACTACCATTTAATCTTGTCGTGATAAGAAACCATCACCCTCTGATTGCTTGGAGGGGGCATTTGAGCTTGAAAAGGATCTCACTTCTGCTACAGCATGGGGCTCACAGTGGCTGGTGAACTTTAATTCAGATAAAACTCAATTTTTTTCAGCCAATCGTTATCGCAATAATTTAGATCTTCCTATATTTATGAACGGTGATGTACTCGATGAGTCACCTACTCTTCATCTTCTAGGATTAACTCTTACTTCCAATCTTTCTTGGAAACCATATATCAAATCAGTTGCAAAATTAGCATCTGCTAAGGTTGCATCTCTTTATCGAGCTCGTCACTTTCTTACTTCGGATTCTATTCTCTATCTCTATAAATCTCAAATCCGGCCTTGTATGGAATACTGTTGCCATATCTGGGGCGGATCTTCTAATGATGCCCTTTCTCTTTTAGACAAGGTGCAAAAGCGCATTGTAAACATTGTTGGACCTGCTCTTGCAGCCAACCTCCAACGATTATCACATCGTCGTAATGTTGCTTCTCTTTCTCTTTTCTACAAATACTAAACGGGCACTGCTCTAAAGAGCTAGCGTCTCTTGTGCCATCTACTAAAACTCATTCTCGTGTTACTCGTCATTCAATTAAGTGTCATCCTTTTTCTGTGACTGCTCCTAAGTGCTCCAAAAACGCTTATTCATCTAGTTTTTTTCCTCGAACATCAGCTCTTTGGAATTCGCTTCCTTCATCTTGCTTTCCTGATTCATATAATTTGCAATCTTTTAAGTTGTCCGTCAATCGTTATTTTGCTCTACAATCTTCATCTTTTCTCTTTCAGTAACTTCCAACTTTAATTAGTGGCTGCTCGCAGCCTTGTTGGAAGCGAAGATGTTTAAAAGAAAAAAAAAAAAAAAAACTACTGCTGTTTATAAAAAGTAGTAGAACATGAAATTTCTAAATGCTTTATATTAAGTACTTTTAATTGTTATTTTTATTTGCATAAATTTTAAATTATAAATTATAATTTTTTATATGCTAATATATTGTGTTTATAACTTATTTAAATAAATATTCTTGAGGCGAAAATCAAAAATCAAGTGAGAGAAAAAAACACATTTCGATTACTTTAAATTTTTAATTTTTTTTATATAATAAAAATTACTTTACCTCATGAGCTTCTCGTTGAATTTGTAAAGGATCTTGAGGACTGGGGTCAAGTGGGTAAAGAAATTCAATTTGATGTTGAAAGAAATGATAAATCTATAAAATTAATGAAAAAATTAATGTAATGAGTATTTTTATGGCATAAATAAAATATAGATAGAAATTATGTAAAAAATATGTATACTGTGTTTGAAAAAGTAGAGTCAGGTCCTGATAATCCAGTAAAAGACCACCCACCATTTTCATCGTGTTTTTGACAAGATACTGTATAGTGTTTCACATTTGTTTCCTAAAGAAAAAAGTTTAAAATTTAAAGTACTAGCATTGTTTTATAAATTATCAGTTATAAAACTAAATTAGATAAAAGAAAAGAATGAAAAAAAATAAATAATAAAACTGTAAAAAAATGAGAAACATAAAAGTTATATAAAAAATTAAAAATAACGAAGAATGTTTAAGAATTAATAAAAAAAATAAAATAAAAAACATACTGGGAATGTGTCTGTTATAATATTTTTTAGCGTTTTTAATTTTTCTTTCAAAAAAGGCTCATCATTGAAAAAATCTTTCTGTACATCTTCTGGTATATATTCTTTATTATCCACAGTTCGTAACATGAATAAAGCTGATATAAAATTTTATATAAATATTGAATTAAAACTTTTAAGTTAAAAAAAGTAATTATCTAATCATAAAAATATAAAATCAGAGAAAATTTTATTATGCTATTGAAAATAAAAATTTTGAAAGTTATTAAAAAAATACCAAGATGGTAGAACAAATGGCTAACAGCAAACCATTATAATTTTTAACCTTAATTAATCTAAGTAATCTTTAGGTAATGTTTATATTTTATGTTTATATTTTAACAAAGTTTTATTAGATAAGCATTGTTGGGTATGGAAATATTGCATTGTTGTGTATAGCAATATGGCAGACATAGCAACAATAATAATGTAGCAGATTGTTTAGTAGCAGTTATAATTCAGACAATCATAATAAACAGACAAAAAAATTATTAAAATAACAGAAACAAGGATAGATTTGAGTTGTAGTTGCATCTGGTTGGAAAAAGAACTATAAATAAGAATGTTTTGAAAAAGAAAACTAGAGCTTAAAACTCCACCTTGGCTTTTCAAAGTTCTTCTCATGAGTAAAATATTTTATAAAAAATAAAGCAATAAACTCATAATGTTTAATTTTAGTTTTAATTTTAGCAAGTATTTAATCTAAATATACTAATGTGACCAGCAATATGACCACCAAGCTTTTGAAAAAACAAAGAAAAGGAGAGCAGAAAAATGAACATATGGCTGATAGCTCAGTTGGTTCAAATAAAATGTTAAAATTCTATGCTATTTCTATGCTAAACCAACTATATGTTTGGATATAAAACATTTTATATTAAATATAGCATAAAAAAAATCTTCTTTTAGAGGAATAGGAAATTTTAAATTTTAAATAAAGACATTAAAAGTAGATTATATCAAACTTTTAGCTTAATACAACTTTCATTAAGTTTTTATTTCATGAAGTTTTATTACTTTTTCATTCAACCTTTTGGTAATTATTTGTTCCCTTTTAAAAAAAGGATCTACCATGTAAGAAGCATTTAATTACTTCTTTGAATCTAGGAAAAACTGTTTCTGAAAATGCCCCACATTAGATAAATATGTTTAGGGTGTCTGCATCTGCAAAAAAAATTAATTTATTTTTAACTTTCAAGATGACACAAGTCTCTAACTTTCAATCTGAAATCTTTAAAAAATCAAAGAGTTATGATATTTTGCCCACTTAATGTTGATCTCAGCCCACTGAGGATTGAAAGAAACTTAATATTAATATTTAATATTGTTTTTGGAGTTCCAGATAAGAGGAAATATATACCAAATTACCATTTGGGTTAAGTTTCCTGAATGCACCATGTACTATCTCCATTTCAGTGACAGTCAATCCATAAACCCATCCATATTGCAATGCCAAATTGTATGAAAATTCATCAAATGTTGGTATCCAACCAGCTCGATCACTAAACAACAGAACGATATTAAAATTCAAAATAAATCTTTAAAATTATCAAATAATTATTAGAATTTGCATAATTTAATAAAATAATAATTAAATTAAAAATTTTATACCCAACTTATATATTTTTATACACAACTTTTATGTTTTAAGAAATTTTTGTACAAGTGTGAATAATTCAAAATAATTCTACATAAGAGTCTGCATTGTGGGCAAGAGACATCTCTTTGCTTCTTAGGCAGTTTTTCTAGCAATTCAAAGAGACAATATTTAATGTTTGTCTACTTTTTAAAACAGTGGAGTTTGAAACACTTTCTTCTTTAAAATGATTATACATAAAAAGTTTGCCCTACGTTAGTAAGCAACCGGGGTTGATATTTGACTGAGGCCAGGGCTGAGTTTGATAAAATATAGCCAGAGCCAGGCTCATGACCGGGGCTGCATAAACATTTAGACATCCTAAACTTGTTTTTTTTTTCATTCAAAGTTCATGCAATATTTTTTATATATATACATATATAAACATCACTATGATCAACATGATCATCATAATCATCATCATAATCATCCTTATCATCATGATGATCATCATAATCATTATGATCATCATTATCATCATCACCATCATCATCAGGCTTTAGCTTTCTATTTTATGCGGTGTCTCTAATATAAACAATCTAGTGCATTTTCTTTACTTAACTAAAGCTCATTCATACAATATAATATAATAAGAACAAATGTCCTTTTATTATTCCAAGAAGCTAATGTAAAAAAAAAAAATGTAAAAAATGTAAAAAAGTCCTGTCTGATCTTAAGCTCTCTTATTCTCAGTTTACTAAGTCTTGTATTTTATCTCAGATGTTATGCTCTAGAGACTTTTGGTTAGTCTTCAACTGTCTCATTAACTAACTCTTTACAGTGTCATTAAAGTAAGTCTAACATGTAATCTCTAATTCATGGGCCTGACAGTACATAGATGAAGGAACATAGACAATTGTACATATGTACATGAAGTAACAACATTCATATGATCTGTTCTGTATTACTATGAGTTGCACTGTAATTTTCAATTTGATTTTTAATTGATTGATTTGTAATGCTTTATTTATTTTAATTACAAATTAATATTTATGTCACTTTTATAACAATTTTTTTGTAATTTTAGGCGGAAATGCAATGACTGTTGTTGAAATTGGCAGTTTCATAATAATCTCTAGTATTTTTATTATAACTTAAATATAACAAGCCCTGAGTTTGTCATGTTTGGGACAACCTAAGCAGTTCGCTTTTCAGAACTAACTCATCTCCAAAATAAAGCTCTGAATTATTTGATTTCCCCTATTTACTTTTCCCCAGAATAAAGCAGAGTTATTTGCAAAGAAATCTTACTCTAATCTGACTCTTGAATATAATGGAAATAACGGAATGGAAATAATATAATAAATGGAAATAATATAATGAAATAAACTCTTCCTGACAGTTAAACAGATTAACCCATTGTTAAACATCCAAATCACTCTGGCTTCCAATACTAAAATTAATTCTCAATTAAACACTTCTACAGTTTGTGCTCCAAATAAGATTTCCATCATTATCTTAAAAAAGTGTTTTCTAGAACTCTCTACAATTTTTGCTAAACTTTTAAAAATTGCTAAATAAGTGGTTCCAATTTTTCAAAACTCTAGAAAACACTTTGACCTCTTTAACAATCCTACGATTATTCTTCACTCTGTTATTAGTTTCTTTATATAAAGATTTTAAGGTTATTAAATTATTTTTTTCTAACTGCAGCAATAAAGTTAATCTTGAAGGCCTACTTTCTTCTTTATTTCAAGAAACTTTAAGGGCACCACAAAGTTCTATCTTTGCATCTGTATTATTTTATATGTACAATAATGATCTTCATGAAATCTAAAGTGGCTCTATTTGCTGACAACTCAACTTTATACTCTTGTCTTGACAAAAAATCGTCACTTTTTAATTGCTTAGAACAAGCAGTCGATTTTAGATTTGATCTCTCTTCTGTAACAGCCTGAGGCTTGCAATGGCTTATGGATTTTAATTCCGGACCTAAAATCCACAATTTTTATTATACAACAAAACTCATTTTTTTTACTAAAAAAAATATTACAATATTGTTGGCATTCTTATAAATAAAATAATAATAATGAATAACAACCCTCTTACTCTCTAAAAGCACATTGTATATGTAGTTAGACCTGCCAACTCTCCCATTGTAGTAAGGTTGCATTTCATTCTTTTTCTACAAATACAATCAAGGTCAATGCTCAGATAAGCTATCATCTCTATAATGATTAACCAAAACACATTCTTGCTTGCCTATTTATTCAACAAGTTGCATCATTTTACTGTATCTGTCCCTTCATGCTATAAAAACTTTTATTAATCCAGTTTTTTTCCTTAAACATCAAAAAAACCTTATAACTCTTACCCATCTCCATATTTTCTTTTTTTATACAGCTTACAACTTTTTAAGTCTTCTGTTATATGTTTCCTAGTTTTAGTAATTTTAACTTATTCTCTATTTTAAAGTAACTCATAACTTAAGTGGTTGCTTGCAAACTTGTTGGAAGTAAATTAGAGTATAAAAATATATAAATGTATGCCAGTATTTAACAAATAGTAAATGTAAGCATAAAATTATAATATATTAAATATTATAAATTTTTTTCTAGCTCCAGCTATCTACCCCTATTAAATCTTATAACTTTGCCAGGGCCAGATTTGCAAAAAGTCTCCTTTTTAGTCAGGGGCGGGGCCCAAGTCACTTACTAATGTGAATCAGAATCAAATAACTATTTAAGTATTTTAGAAATTATGGGATGGTTTTGGTTAAATTTTACCATTTTTTGTAAATTCCTTAAATATGTATACTAAAGGATCTAAAAATAATTATAAGTTTTTCCAGGTTTACATACTAGTTTTGTTTATATTCTGTACGCACACCAAAGTTCACGCAAAACTAATCTACAGATAGGTAGAACTCTTTGTTTTGAGAAAGTGATGTTTTAAGAATGTTTTTGCTAATTCAACATTATAAAATATTTATTTATTTAATTTTTTTGCAATACAAATAAAATTTCTTTATGTTGAAAAATAAAATAAACTTTGCAAAGTTTTTTTTTTACTAGACCACCACCTTAACTCTAGATTTTATCAAAATAATTCTAATTTAAAATTTTTTTTAAAATAGTTATTGAATTAAAAAAAAGTACCCAGCTAAATTAAGAAAAAATGGTGCTGTGTTATCTTCATAGCAGCGATCTAGCTCGCTTAAACAAATATTAATTGTGTCTTCTGACGTAGAATCTTTTGGAACACCCTTAAAACAAAAATTATTAAAAAGAATTTTCTTTAACATAGTTTAGAAATTTTAACAGTAAAAAAAATATTAAAACAGAGGGTTTTAAATTATTTTAAAAATTTAACAAAATAAATTTAAATTTACTGGTATTCAATAATAAATTTAATTCAAATATAGTAAAATAAATTAAAAACGTTTAAAAACAAAAGGAAGAAAAAAATTTATTTAAGTGTTTTTTATCAAAATAAAAATTATTTCATAATTGCTTTGAAAATGTTTTTTACAATAATTACTGCTTGATGTTTTCTGCATAATTTATTTCAAAAGACTGTTTAAAAATAATCTAATTGAAAAAAGTTTTTTTGTAATGTAAATGGCTTAAGGCATAGGTGAAATAGTCATTTCGTACGTAAAATTCAATTGGTGTAACACTTCTTAACAAGGCCATTATTTATGAGGGGCTCAGCAGAAAAGTGGCCTAAGCCACAATTACTTCATTTTTAGTAAACTTTTCCAGTTTAAAGACTTTAAGGGTCTTTTTAAAAATAACAGGAAAAAGTATGATTATTAGATGGATAGTATTTATTATAAAGACAGGTGAAAAAATACACTGGTATATCTACTAAAAAGTTAGGACACTATATTACTGTATTCTGCAATAACAAAAAAGTTAGGCAACTCTGCTTTTTCAATTTTTTGAAAATATCGTTAATAGAGTTGGTTAGGCTAAACGGATGTTTTGTCTATGACTTGTTAATGATTCTTTTACATATGTAAGATGCACTTACACATGTGTCTTTGTCAACAGACATAAGATGCACTTACATATGGTGCCTTTGTCACCAGAATCATCAGTTAGATCCAAATCAGTTGCCTACTCATCACCTTTAAGAGTAAGATAATAGGGATGATGGACAGGCGGTATGAATTTTATTTGCTCAAAAAAATCACATAGCTTTTTATTTGAGAGTTTTCTACAAATGGGTACAAGGGCTCAAGTTCAACATTGATGGTGCCAGATGGCCATCCACGATTTCACATTGTTACGTCCAGCAACATGAATGTGTCACTTTCTAAATGTGTTTGCTTCATTTGAAATAAGCGTGGTGATCCTTTTTCCAATTTTATCCAGCATGTCTTTAACCATGAAAGTTTTTGCCATTTATTAATTTTTTCCTATTGGTTATCCCACTCTCAAATGATTTTGTACTGAGAAATTCATGAGTCTCCATTTTTGTTACAATAAATTTTGGGGCCCTCTTCTTTGCATTTTTAATAAGGTCTATCCAGTGATCTGGAACAAATATTTGGTCCTTCGTTTTTTTGGCTTTTTCAATCACAGTCCCGGTTGAAGGAGGAAAAACTATGCCCTGGTACAAAAAATTTCTGTTCAATGGTTTTCAGAGATGGAGATTTGTGCAAAATATATTGTAACATAAGAGACATTTTTATATTATGATTTTGTCCACCACCACTATCGTTATACAATATTAAATGGGTTACAGTTTTTGGTGTGTCGAAAAACATGCTCAAGGATACACGAACCTTCTCTTGAGTACCTCTGGATGCTTGTTCCTCACTCGATACATACAAATCCTGTCTTAAAGATTTCATCATGGATTCCAAGATTGTAAGTCCACATTTACCTTTTATAGTAGGCTATTCCTGTACTAAGCACTAGTGTTGTAGAGATTTTTGTAAGCCAGAAACTAATACCCTCTTGTTTGGATTTGTATGTGCATCTAGTGTATCTTCTTTTATTTTTTGCCTTTACAGCCATCTCATGATGAATAATAAGGTCCCTCTTAACAGTGTTCTTTTCTTTACCTTCTGAAAGACACTTTATTCTATTTTTAAATAGATCACATTTTTGACATGTATCTGATTGTGAATGGTGAAAATGTAAATTGAATTTTGTATTGCATTTGTATCAAAATACTAAAATTAAAAGTGGGGTGCCATCATTTTCATTGCAATTGCAAACATATTTTTCGTATATCGTCGACATTCATAAAGTTGGAGGCAAATAATTTCTGTACTGGTTGTCCTTTTAGCTATAGTGGGATTGGTACATTGGAAATAAGCAAATAAATCTTTGAAGATATTATGTGTCTTCATCACTTTCTTTTTTATTATCACAATCTTTGTTAATAAAAATCTTTGATTCAACTACTCTGCCCTTTGTTGTAACATATCATTCCCCTATTGACCTTTTCTGTTTCAGAATATTTCTTTTGTCTAGTTCTGGATGAGTAACTTGCTTACAACTATGTCTGTCTGTCTTCTCAAAAGAGACTGGGTTTCTTCTCGTACTTCCGGGGAAAAGCTCTTGTCCTCTCCTACTTCTCCAACAAGGTTGACATTTGAATCTGCAATGAAAATGTTAGGTAAAAATTATTTTCTAATAAGAAAAGAATTCCTAAAAAAATAAAATAAATGACCCTAGCTAGTCTAATGCTAGGCCTAAAACAATGTAAAAAATCAGTCCTAGGCCATAACAATAGAGACTAAAAAATTCATTGTATAAGCCTATTTATTTTTAGACAATTAGTACATACCATCAACTCCTGCTAATATAGATATAGGTCTTCCATTTTCTTCAACATATTGACCCCCAATATTTGAATCAGCAATAAAAAAGTGCATGTCAGTTTAAATAAACTAGAAGAGGAAAACCTGCCAGAACAACATTGAGGCTAGAAACTATATTATTGTATGATAAACTCAATGAAAAGTATATTGTGATGCTGCATTAATTGTGTACATAACTTCGCTAATATCAACCGCTAAAAAAGGGTTGTTATCTGCATCTAAATCATCACAACCACTTTCATTAAAAAGTCTTCCAAATCTGACCTGACATTTTCACCATGTTGATTGTGGGATAGGAACCTTTTCCACAATTCATATTTTATGTTTCTGTTAAAGGGATCCCAAAGTGCAGAAACAAGTTGTTTTCATATTAAAGAGAATGATAAAAAAATGTTTGGGCTGAATTTTTTCAATAAAACAAAATAATAAGCGCATTTTAAGAAAAACTAACTGTTGTTTTACTCGAGGCTTGCTGTCTCCATGTTAGCCAGTTCCTTTATATCTTTAAAATATACGCACAATCTACAAACTTTTTAATTTATTCGAGCGCGTTTAATTCCAAATAGTTTTAGGATATGACATCATTGTAGGTTGTTTTTTTTAAACCGATTTTTTTTGAATCAATATTATTTGTTTTTGTTTTATTTATTTTTTTAAATAAGTATCTATCATCAATCGTATGACTTTTGTTTAAATTTTTAAAGTGCAAGAACCAAATAAAAGTAAGATTTTTATGATTTTTACACTCTTAAATATAATAAATATATAAAAAAGACATTGATCACCATACCATATATTCTGAATCTTTTTTCTTTTTATGTAAACAATGTAAACTTTTTTTCCAGTTTATCTAAGCCGTTTAACGCTACAACGAATTTTGTCCTCCTATCGAAATGACAATTTACAAATTCTTAAACTTTTAACTGATAAATATTTTTTGGTAAACAACACCATTTATTAGAGATAATTGCTGAATTCTTTAATTTTTAGTTCAAAAATATTAACAAAATTTACACTTAACAAATTTACAGACAGCTTTTTTATTAATTAAAGCTTTAATGCTTTATGACAATAACTCAAAACAGATGGCAAAAAAAACATATTATATTTAGTATTTCCCAATTTATGTCGTATTTGGCAAGTATTTTACATTAAAACCTGTCTCTTAACATTACAATTCAAAAAACTACCTAAATTGACAATAAAAAGTTTTTCGTTAAACAATTTCAATTTTAAAATTGATATACTTTTTTGCAATCTTTAGAAGTAATTGTTCAATTTTAAAAATAAAATAAGAAATACATGTTTTACAGAACAAATTTTATCAAATATATTCTTGCATGATAAAATAAAAATTTCAAGAAAATTTGTACCCAATAAAAAGATTATCAAATAAATGCTGTTAATTAAACTTTCATAAAGTTAACTCTTTCGCTACCAACCATTTTAACAAAAATCTTTTCACTGCAACTGCACATTTTTTTGAATAATAAAACTAATTAAAAATAGAATCTCTTTAAAAGCATAACAAACTATATATCAATAGAAAGCTAAACAAATGAACTTTTTAATTAAATAAGATATTAACGTGTGTCATTGAACAATAAGAAATGCAAAGTTTGTCATTGAACAATAAGAAATGCAAAGTGAACCATTGTTTTTAAAAATAGTAACTAAAAGATTAAGTCCAAAACAAAACTTACTTAATGTATAAAAAAAATGTTTTTCTTCAGAAGACTTTGGTAATTACTGAGCTAAATACTTATACACTTATACAAGTTTAATTTTACAGTGTTAACGCTGCTTTATTTTAGAAGAAAATTTAAAGAAATTTTTTTTATCAAGTATTACTCAAGATTTTTTAACTCTGTCCAGTGATAACTTGTTTTAATTACACAATATGGCTCTTATTTGTGAAAATTTATGTTTAAAACAAGATAAATTGTAAAGCATACTTGAAAGCTGCTACCAGTGGCTTGCCGTCAAAATTTTAAAAAAATCAAAAGCTGCTCTCAGTGACTTGTGGTTGTGAAAGAGTTAAATAATACAAAATAATTTTTTTAATCATTTAACAACAATAAATATAACACAAAAATTATCTACAGCAATAGACAAGCTTAAAATATTTTAACATATTTTTCAAGCGAACTTCGAAAAAATAACTAAAAAAAAATAATTTCAAATAACTAAAAAAATTCAATTGTAATTTATGATGAAAAAAAACAACTTATATATAATAATAACTAATTCTTTAGTAACCTATAATAATAATAATAATAATAAAAAAAAAAAACTCTATAATTTGATGAAAATAAGATTTTTTAGATTTCTTATTGAAATTTTACAATGACGTCATATACTAAAACACTTTGGAATTAAATGCGCTTGAATAAATTGTAAAGTTTGTAGATCGCAGCGCATATTTTAAAGACTTATAGAAACTGGCTAACATGGAGACAGCAAGCTTTGAGTAAACAACAAAGTTTTTCTTGGTATACATTTATTATTTTGTTTTATTCAAAAAAATTCAGCCCAAACATTTTTATCATTTTCTTTAATATGAACACAACTTTGGGATCCCTTTAAAGTAAACTTTGGGATCCCTTTAAAGTCAATATTATTATAAGTAGCAGCACTTTATTGATGGGTTTGGGGTTCGGCACTTTTTCCACAACAAACTACATACTCAATGTATTGTTGGCAGTGATTATTCGGAAAATTTCAAAAATGTGGATTAGACTTTTCTGCTGAGCCCCTCATATATACCACAAAAACGCATCATAATAGAATTAAGATGTGTTTTTGTGATATATATATATATATATTTATATATATATATATATATATATATATATATATATATATATAAATTTCTCCATAAAATAACTTTTTTTTCATTGATACTTATAAATAGCTCTAAAGGAATAACATAAGTCAAAAATAAAGAATTTACATTTGATAAATTACTAGAACTGCTTTCTGATAATTTTTGTTCATAAATCCCTTAAACCATCAAACTTGTAATATGGCATTACTTAATATAACGGAAGACTCTTCATGCATTGAGAACTGATTATTCCAAATATACTTGTATATCTCAAAATATTTCATTATGCAGCTAAAACAAAGTAAACAGTATAGCACGAATGAAAATAAGTAATGATTTAAAAACAAAAGTAACCCTAATTTAAGTGACAACCGTAATGTTAGTTATTTCCATATGAGGAAGAGTGCCGTAGAGGTGTTACAAGTAGTCAGTTCTCAAATTTAAGAATAATATATTTTTATCATTCTCATTTCATCAAAATAAACAGAATTCATCAACAAATTTTTTGGCATTTTTAAATTACATTGAATTCATATATAAAAACCCCCTCAAAGTGAGTTGTACAAAATATTTTCAGCTTTAGAGCTTGACAATGCTCAAAGTTGCAAGAAGTAGCAGCCAAAACTAATTTTACCTCATAGTAAACATGTTAATTGTTTGTTGCATATACTTATAAATGTGTTTACTTGTGTTCCAAAAAGTATTAGGTTATATATATACCTCTCAGATAAATGTAATAAAGATTTTTTACACATCATTTTAAAAAATAGGAAAAAAAAGGTGATTTACATTTATATTTTTTTAATTATTGTAAGAAAATAATAAGCTATAAATATATTTCAAAATTTACTAAGAAAAGCGCAACAAATAAAAATAATGTCAAATTTGTGAAGAAATAAAGTTGAACATAGTATTTATTGAATTTTTAGTTGATTTGAATATCTGAAAAAGAATCCTCTTTAATTTGTAATTGTAGAAACAGTTTTTGAGTTATAAAAATATAATAATACTTTGTGAAGAATTTGAATAGTTGGGTCATAATTTAACTTTTTTGTATCCTAAGTGTTCTTTTCTAAAGCACTTTTTTCCAAAGCACTATTTCGATCGATTTGAACTAATCCAGACCCTTTGTCAAAGGTATATATCCGAATATTCATATTTTTCTTAATTTTATAAAGAGCTCTCCTTTGTTCATTGTTAAGGTTACTTTTAACTGGTTCACCATTTTTAAAATTGATAAAACTACTTGTCTTAATTTAACTCCCTCAGTCAGTTTCTTACTATATTTCAATTTTAAGGCACATGATTTGGTAACTGAAATGATATCTAAATATGGTATTAATTTTGGTGTTGGAACAAACTTAGGTCAGAGATGGATTTTTGGTGATGTATTGGAATTTCGGAACTAGTTAAATTAAGTGATACCTATCTTAATATAGCTTAATAAACTTAGATATGTTATATGTATCTAAGTTTTTTCTTCTTTTTGTTGCTGTTTGTAACTCTCTAAGTTTCTTTTTGTTGTTGTTGTTGTTAATGCTGTTATTTTGTTCTTTCATTTTTTTATTATTTAATCTCTCAAACTTATCCTTTAATTTTTCTCTAGATATAATGAACATATTTTCATAGGATTTATCAGTGATAGATGTTATTGCTTTGAAATTGTCAGAGTTGACAACAATTGCAAAGGAGGTATTTACAAATTAGAGTGCTCTCGTGGCAATTGTTTTGTTGGTGAAACAGGACTAAGGATATCATCTCGGATATGCCAGCATCAAACAAGTGCCCAACAAGGTAAAGGGGAAAATTCAGCTGTAGCTGAACATTCCAAAATTTGCCAAGGAAATTTCCAATACTTTCTTTAATTTTTAATTCAACTTTGTTATTGGCACGATCCAAAATCGAAAAGCATTCATGATTATAATTTGTAAAACATTTTTTTTTTGAGTGAAGATGCTTATAAATGAGAGAGTTTTTATCCCTTCTGTAGCGTTCAATCATTTGTGTCTTTAAGTGGCGAGAAGTGTCACCAATATAACAGGATTTATGTCTTGCACAAATAAATTTCTAAACAACAAATGATTTAAAATCTACAGAAAGGTAAAAAAACACTTTTAACGAAGTAAAACTTTACGAATGAATACTTTACTTTTACTAACCGACTTACAAGTCTCTTGATAATTCCGTGTAGTCTTCACTTCGTTAGCTCAGATGTTTGAATAATATAAGGGAGTTTGAGATAGGGAGAGTTTGTTAGGTCTTCAGACGGTAATGGAACAACATAATTATCTTTATTTAAGTAAAAGTTGTGGATTTTTCAAACTCCCTTATATTGGTAACAAACAGTTAATTTTTAAATATAAAGTTTTATTTTTAAATAAAAAATTTAAAAACTCTAAATAAAATAATCAAAATAAAAATGAATATTTTATTTAAATTCTGAATAAAATTATTTTAAAAACCAGCAAATCATAAATATTATTTAAATTTTAAATAAACATTTAAAATAAAAATGGCAAAGAGAACGTTTTATTTAAATTCTAAATTAAAAAAAAAAAAAACATTTTAATTATAAATTAAATAATACAATAAAACCCAGAAAAAACGTTTTATTCAAATTCATAATAAAATAATTAAAATAAAAACATAATGAATGTTTTAATTTTATTTTAAATACAAACTTTTTATTTAAATTTTAAACAGAACAATTAAATTAATGATAAATAACAGAAAGAATGTTTTATTTAAATTCTTAACAAATAAAAGCACAACAGCAAAACAAACTTTGTTATTGTTTATTTTACTTATATTATTGTTTGTCTATCCCAGTTGTTTATTTAATCTTGTTTATTGTTTATTTAAATTAAATAAAAATAAATATCTAAAAAAAAACTAAAATTTTAATTAAATTCTAAATTACAAAAAAAAATAATAAAAAGGAAAACTTTTATTGAAATTGTAAACAAAACAATTAAATTAATAACAAAAAATGAACGTTGTATTAAAATCAACAAAACATTCAAATTTAAGGCAAATGTCGATGTTTGAAATAAAAGTCAGCTAATTTGGCATTTACTTTTCTTTCAATTTTATGCTAAATGTTTGCTCGCTCAAGAAATTTATCCTGTTATCCTGTTTGCTCGCTCAATCAATTTATCCTGTTTCAAAATTTTGTGCTTACTCAATGCCGAACTAAAACAGAGGTCAGCAATTTTTAGCCAACCTTATCATTTCTAATTCTGAGGACTGTATATATAAAGACACACACACTTGTAAACTAAATATTTCTGAAAATACCAAAATATTTACCCATCTTAAGTCACATTCCACAAGGCGTAACTTTCTTGATTCGCACCAAAGCCTAAGGTCAGGAAACACCTTAAATATAAATAAATGTATATCAATACTTCTTTAGACAGCACATCAGCATATATAAATACAATTTTTCTGAAGAGAGGTGTGGGGTCACACGCCTTATCTGACCATGCATGTAATATTTGGTTTTGACAACTTGGCCACAGCTCTTTGCATGTTTTGATAATTTATGTTTTTTTTTAAATGTACTAAAAAAACCAAACTAAAATAAAAATGAAAAAAAAAAAAAAAACAATTCATAAACTGAAAAAAAAACCTTAAGAAATGAGAAATAGATCAAAGATAAAACTGAAAAAATAAAACTTTAAAAACATTTCTTTTTTTTAATTTAAAAGTGTTTCACTTATTAGAATTTAGAAAAGACTAAAGTTCAATCCAAACTTAATTACTTGAAAACTAAATTATTTACAAACTTCAAAACATTGATACTTTTTAATGTCTACTAAATGATAAAATTTTTCAAGAGGAGAAATCATGAATCTTCTGAAAATACTCTGATAATCTTGGTTTAAAATTCCTCCACATGTTACCCACTTTTTCAATTCAGGGGTTATGCATCAGGTACCTTAAATGACTAAAAACACATATGCTGGAAAGCTATACCTGTTTTCCAATCAGAAGGGGTATATGACATGGTTGACATGGTTAAGGCGTGATTTTTTATTTATTTCTACACACCTATATGGATAAAATCATCACAGGTATAGTAAGTGACCGGGGTTAATACTTGATTGGGGCCGGGTTAGATAAAATATAGCCGGGCCAAATTTGTGACTTGGGCTGCATAAACATTTATACATCCTAAAGTATATTTTTTAAATTCAAAATTCATGTTATATTTTGTATATATACGCATATATAAACATCATATGATGATATGATAATGATGATGATCATCATCGTCAGGCTTTAGCCTTCTATTTTATGCTGTTTCTCTAATATAAACAATCTAGAGCATTTTCTTTTCTTAACTAAAGCTCATTCATACAATATGTAAAGCACTCTCAAGTTTTCTTACTTCTACCACTACCATTTTCTCCTGAAGCTGCTACCACTCTACGTGCTGATATCTATTACCTATACTTTATTCCTTTCTATCAAATACTGTTCGATGCAACGTTTTTTCTAATCTGTCTAAGATTACGTCTCCTTTTCTTGTCTTGCTAGAGTTACATCACACATCTATCTGATCATCTTCTCTTTCGGCAAATACTACACCATATAAATACTTAAGTTTATATAACAATAAAAGGATATTGTATGCCAGCATCTAAATAAATAGTAAACATATGTTTATATCCATAATATGTATAAATAAAGTGCATTTAGGAAGCTTTTATTCTTTCTGGAATAAAAGTTCGGAAGCTTTTATTACATATTTTCAATTTTAAGTCAAGCCTCATTCTACTCCACATTTTTTACCATCTTGAGCAGTTACTTTATTACACATTAATCATTTTTTTAATCGTTTTTACAAAAACATCTCTCTTAAGAACAAATGTCCTTTTATTATTGCAAGACACCAATGTAAAAAAGTCCTGTCTGATGTTAAGCTCTGTTATTCTCAAGCTCTGTTATTCTCAGTTAACAAAATCTTGAATCTTATCTCAGATGTTAGGTTCTAGAGACTTTTAATTAGTCTTTAATGGTCATTATTTGGTTAGTCATTAACTAAAGTATGTCTAACATGAAATCTTACTTTATTTGACTCTTGAATCTAATGGCCATACTCTTCCTGACAGTTAAACAGATTAACCCATTGTTAAACATCCAAATCACTCTGGCTTCCAATGCTAAAGTTAATTCTCAATTAAACACTTCTTCAGTTTGTGCTTAAGACTAGATTTCCATCACAGTCTTGAAAAATGTGTTCTCCAGAACTCTCTTCAATTTTTGCTAAACTTTTAAAATGTGCTAAATAAGTGGTTCCAATTTTTCAAAATTCTAGAAAACATTTTGGCCTCTACAATTATTCTATGATAAGTCTTCACTCTGTTATTAGTTTCTTATTAAAGAATTATTTAATTTTTTTAAAAATTTTATTATTAAAGGTTTTGAGGTTAAATCATTTCTTTCCAACTGCAATATTAAAGTTATTTTTGAAGGCCTACCCTCTTCTTTTTTCAAATAACTTTAAGGGTACCACAAGGTTCTATCTTTGCTCCTGTATTATTTCATATATACAAAAATGATCTTCATGAAATCTAAAGTGGCTCTATTTGCTGACGACTTGACTTTATACTCTTGTTTTGACAAAAAATCGCCATTTTTTAATTGCTTAGGACAAGCAGCTGATCTTAAATCTGATCTCTCTTCTGTAACAGCTAAGACCTGCAGTGGCTTATGGATTTAAATTCTAGACTTAAAATCCACAATTTTTGTTAGACAACAAAACTCATTTATTTCCTGCAAAAAAATATTGCAATATTGTTATCCTTTTTGTATTGATGAACCCTCTTACTCTTAGACAAAGTCTAAAAGCACACTGTAAATGTAATTAAACCTGCTTTATCTGCCAAGCTTGAGCCACTCTCCCATTGTTGTAAAGTTGCATTTCTTTTTCTTTTTCTGCAAATACAATCTTTCTTATTCTACAAATACAAATGCAAACAATAAACCAAAACTCATTCTTGTATGGCTTTTTATTCAACAAGTTGCATGCTTTTACTGTCCCTTCTGTCCCTGTATCTGTCCCTTCACGCTATAAAAACTTATATTAATTCAGTTTTTTGCCTTGAACATCAAAAAAACCTTACAACTCTTACCCATCTTCATGTTTTCTTTTTTTATAAAACTTACAACTTTTTAAGTCTTCAGTTATACATTTACTAGTATTTTAACTTATTTTAAAGTAACTCATAACTCAATAGTGGTTGCTTGCAATCTTGTTGGAAGTAAATTAGAATTTAAAATTATATATGTACTTCAGTATTTAATAAATAGTAGGTGTAAGCATAAAATTATTATATACTAAGTACTATAAATTTTTTTCTAACCCTGGCTATCAACCCCTGTTAAATCTTATAACTTTGCCGGAGTCGGGCTTGCAAAAAGTCTCATTTTTAGCCAAGACTGGTGCCACGGTAACTTATTACACAAGTAGCTAATTTTAGAAGTGTTGACAAGGATATTGCTGACGCTGTGATTTACCAAGCCCAGTAATTGACTGTGGTCAATCAAACTTTGACAAGTTTGATTGAATCTTATTTGTTGTTCCATATTTTAAAAATGAGTTACCAAACCAGTTAAGAAATGGAATTCGACAATGATTTTAGAACTCCAGAACAATTTGTTTGTAATTTTAAAGTTATCAATGATACAGCGAAGTGTAGTGTGAAGTTTCTCTTGTATCTTGCTACAATCATTACAACTAAACTGAATAAAGTATCATGACATGGTTGGTGCAGGGCGTTAGGCAGCATAGAAAGCTATATTTTAGTTATGGTGAAATGAAAAATTGTGAAACTATTGTATATACTATATGAGTATTTTGAGAAGAGTAGATAACTTAATAAATTTAAGTATAGTAGATAACCTAATAATTTTGAGTATAGTAGATAACTTAATAATTTTGAGTATAGAAGATAACTTAATGATTTTGAGTATAGTAGATAGGTAACTTTTTAAGAAATTTACCAACTTAAATTTCATTTTGTATTTTGTACACCAGAATTCATTCTATCATAACTTTAATTTGTTTATGAAGTTTTTTTATATTTCAATTTGTGTTTGATAGCTTAAGATTGCCAAACAGACATGAAACTTTAAGAAAAAAAGTATGTTAGATCAAATTCAATTTACCTCTTTTACTAAGACTTCTCTTTCTTGATGAAAATCTTTAAATGTCGAAGAAACAAATAAGCGAATTGTTTTCCATCCTTTTCGACATGTCAGAGGTTTAACATCAATAGCATGATCATCACTCATCTCCTTCACTATCTTCCACATATCTTCTGGTGTTGTTGGTTTTAACTTTAAAGCTTCTTCAAATGATAACTTAACTTTTTCTGGCCCAATATCATTAACAAGGATTTCCTGAAAATTTGGAGCATCAATAGAGCTAAAAAAAAAAGTTTTATTTAAAAATAAAATCAATCAAATGTTTGATTAAATATTTAAAAAACTATAATTTCTACAAATACTAAAATTAGAACATAAAAAGTAAAAACAACTTTTAATAAATTGAAAAAACTTTACTTAAGAATATAGAATTACTTAG
The DNA here is from genome assembly GCF_038396675.1 of Hydra vulgaris. Taxonomy (NCBI): domain Eukaryota; kingdom Metazoa; phylum Cnidaria; class Hydrozoa; order Anthoathecata; family Hydridae; genus Hydra; species Hydra vulgaris. The sequence continues at coordinate 2,876,222 of NC_088924.1, forward strand.
AAACTATAGAATGTTTAATTTCCGACAATGTTATCTTGACAACAATTATTATATGTTATCATTAAAAACCAAAAACATTACTGGAAAAACTAAAAAATCAAAAGCTTATCCTTAGGGGGCAATGGGGGCAATGGGGGCAATCACCCCACCCCATCCCCTAGATTTAATAAAAATGTATATTTTTTTGTATTTTTATATTTAACACAGCATGTTAAATAGGGTGATTAAAAAATATATGAATCTTAATAAAATTGGAAAATGCCAATGTTCTCCCCATAAATTTGCACATACACACACACAATCCCTTACTAAATGCTCTGAAACCACTAAACCAAAAAAACCTAAAAATCACTCCGCCACTTTTATATATGTATATATATATACACACACACACACACACACACACACACACACACACACACACACACACACACACACACACATATATATATAATTTGCTAGATATTTAATTTCAAACAAGAAAAAACTTACTTCTGATCATCAACTGGTTCATCTACTGATTCTGCAGGAACAGTTTCATTAACAATTATAGTTTCGTTTTTAGGTTCAGGTTTGATTTCTGATTTGATCTCAGGTTTGATTTCTGGTTTGATTTCAGGTTTGGTTTCAGGTTTGGTTTCAGGTTTGGTTTCAGGTTTGGTTTCAGGTTTGGTTTCAGGTTTGGTTTCAGGTTTGGTTTCAGGTTTGGTTTCAGGTTTGATTTCAACTTTAGGTTTAGCTTCAATATTTTGTCTTATATTAGCAGGTGTGGCATTAGAAACTTGTGATTCATTAGCAACTAACTCTACAAAAAAAAGACAAAAAATAGAATCAATAGAAATTTGTTATTATGAAGTAACTTTAATTCAATTCCTAAATTGAAATGTTCTGCAGGATCTATATACTAAAACTTGATAAAAATTAACTCCTTCAGAATCTCAAGTTTTGCAAATTATAAAATGAGTACAACAACAACACTGTTGACATTTTTAAAGATTAAATGATACTAATGATATTACAGCCCTCAGAATTATAAAAATAGGGTCTGCAATTTATTGCCAACTTTAAACAATTTTTGGTCGTCATCAGGTTGCCACAAAAAGCCTATTGACAAATTCTTTTTTAATTCAAACAATCTTTCTCTATTTTTAAAACAATGTTCTATTTTAGTTATCAATAGGCTAAATCATAACACTTCTAACAAAAAATATTTTAAACTCATCTATTTGTATTTATAAAGACACTACTAAAAAAAAAAATTTTTAAATATTAAGCTAGTAGGTTTTGAGCTACCTCAGCTTAACCAAGGGTAAATAGAAAAAATGTAATGCTCACCGCAAACAATTTAAAAATAAAAAACACTCATAAGGCATTATACTGTCAAAATTTATTTGGGATCTAAAAGAAAAAAATAAATTTTGAATTAAATTGGACTTTTCTAAAAACTGCTCCTACCTGTTTCAAAAAAATATATCCAATGTTTACAAGAAAAAAGTTATCGGTATTCTAAAGAACTCTTTTTATAATAAACTTTTTACAAAAATACTGTAAATAATGTAAATTCCTGTTTACAGAACAGTTTTTGAAAAAAATTAATTATAAAAAGTTTAAACTTTCTGTGAAAATTTTCTTCTATAAATTGAATTTTTTGAATTTTAGAAATATTTTTTCATATTGTTATGTTACTTAGCATGTAATTTTCTGAACAAGAAACAAACAAGATTATTTGATAGTTATGGAAAAAATAATACTGATTATATATTAGAATTATATATGATTATATATTAGTTTTTATTGCCAATTTTATTAAGACTATTATATAACGAAAATAATAAAAAAATATCACACATGATAATAAATAATGAACTTTTTTCATGTCTAAAAATTGTCTTATTTTAATTTGTATCTTGCAATAAAGAAAACTAAAACATCAAAGTGCACTCTGAAGCCATTTGCTACTTATGGAATATTCAAGTCTGATGGTTACACTTTGCCAAAAAGTCTACCAAACTACTTGAAAAAAAACTTGTGTATATGCAAGCATAAAAACTGAAACAATTTCCTATAGATCAAAGTTATCTCAATCTGAATTATATTTCAAGATTGTAGCAATAATGACTGATGGAGCTTGTGTCATGACAAAAACTTGGAAAATACTCTTACATTGTATATTTTTGTGTAATTGTACATACATTTTTATATTATTGATGAGCTTTATAAATCAAAAAAAATGAAAATAAAAATCAATAAAAACTTCTTCAATTAAAGCAATGCTTCTATCGTTTGTCCCAAAACTATTTTTATTATAACAAAAAATGCAATATGAAAAATAATAACTTTTCTTTGAATTATTTTTACTAAATGATTAAGTAATTCTAACTCAATGGACACCAGAAATTTGCATCTGTTTATCAAAAAATGAAAACCAAATCAATGACAATTTTAAGTACAGAGTTACTGATCTCATTAATTGCGAGAGAAAAAAAATTGTATTTATAAAAACTCACGATTTTGTTTCTTTTTCTTAGATATAATATGTCCCATGCCAATTAAATTTTTTTTTATAAAAACTTCATTAAAGTTTAAAATTTTAAGTAATATATAGTTAGATAAAGCATAAATATATTTTTAAAAGGACATCTCCAACTATACAACTTTAATAATACTTAAGGTAAAATCATTTTATATATTCTTGTTTAATTATACATTGTTCCCATGAAGTTTATAAAGTAAGTTGTCTTTCAAAATAAAAATACTTAGAAACAAATAAAGTTTCTATTTAGAAAATAACAATTCAATCATAAATTAAACTTAGAAACGAATCAAACTATAAATAAAAGATTATACACAATTGATATATTCACCTGAAAGAATATCGTAAGACAATCAATTATTAACAAAGATTTTTAGTGACTATATACAATTTGCTTTATGTTGTGTCGATTAGTAAACATATCTTTCATCTTAATAATTTTTTTTTTTCAAAGTTACGAAAATAAATAATGACTAAATACATACTGAAAAGAAATGAAACTAAAAAATATACCTTTTTTTTTAGACTTTAGGATGTTTTTAAGACTCAACAATATCAGTATCGTTGGCCAGAAATTGATTCCCTTTCTTATGGGGCACTACTTCTCGACTAGAGGGACTTATTCTAACAGGAACCATTTTCCCGGTCTCAGACCTTAATAATCTTCCATTGTTTTTGTAAAACTTTCAAATAATGTAAACTCACCCTTATATAAATTTAGCGCTGAGTTAAGAGATAAAAAACAATATTTTATTATTATTTTACCTAAGATTCAGATGGCGTAATTAGCAAAATAGAAACGCAACTTGTAAAACAAATTCTTAATTCCGTATAAATTTTTCAATACAATGTTTTTCGTGAATACGTTGAAGTGAATAAAAAAAATGGTATTCAATTTTAGAAATTAAACAAGTATTAGCAGTACAAGTAACAAATTCCGTAATTGGTACATTTCCGTATAATCTCCGGAGGTGCTTGTACGATCATATGCGATTTTAAAATTTTTATTTATAAACACTTTCAGGCGCTAATTCAAGATGGACGCTAACCTGAGGGAGTTAGTTACGATGCATAATTGAGGAGGTAGTGCTTTAAAAAAACTCGGAATCGTATTTTTTTCATCAGACATTAATTCTAAAATATTAAAAAAAGTAGCGTTAATTTGAAAGAGGCGCCTAATCTTGTCTTTTACATTACTGTATTGTTATAACTTTAATATACACTTAAACTAAATTTAACAAAATTGTCGCAAAAGAAGCAAGTAATGTAAGAAAAAAATTCAAGCAGTACGTACTTTGAATTAAATTTTACTATAGTTACAACTGAAAATGCTAAATAGTTTAAATGGTCAATTAAATTACATCTGTTTTTTTCGTCTAACAACAAGTTTTCTATTTAGGTATATATTGCAGCTGTAAATAACAAAATATTTTAAAACCAGTAGTCAAAATATTTATCATTTTATGCTGATTAAACGGAAGAAAGTGATCATCCATAAAGTACGCAACGCTAAATTTAAACAAAAAGACCACAAGTTTTTCCCTGAGTCTTCAAAACAGCAGTTCAACTTTAATGAAAATTGCCCCGCAAATGGGCAAATAAACCTCCTATTTCCATTTTTTAGATAGATTTAGTGTTGCGTAATTTATAGACAATCCAAAACGGAGCAACTGGCCTTAATAATAAAGACTGCTCAGAACCCAAAGATTTGTAATTCGACGCCGATTCTAGCTCAAAAAACAACAATGGTAAGGAAGGAGGCGTGAATTTCTTGGATAAAGCGTGCTTTGTGACTTAAGGTGCTCCAATAAGACGAATAGATCTTTATAGAGCACCTTAATATCTAAAAAAAAATATTCATCTCATAGTTTTCAAAATAAAAGTCAACTGTTTTTAAAAGCTTTCTAAAAGTAATCTTTCGAACAGTAATCACATCGAAAGATTTACTTTAATATTAGTATATTTACTCATTTTGTTATAGTCAGATTATTTTTTTTCTCTTATATGAAATCTAATAGCTAACTTTTCTCCTCGTAAATTTATCAGATTTCCATCTTGATCAACCAATTTAGTCTCCATCTCTGAAATTGTTTTTAGTGTTATTGGTAAGTAAATTAAGTTTAATGACTCTTGAATAATTTTATATCCAGGACTAACACTTGGGAAAAATAAATATATAACGTTTTCTGTTGTTTCATTTACATAGTATGATGCTATTATATCATTTGTTACACTTATGCTATTTATACTTTAAATGTTTACTATATTATCTGATTCATGTGATCCTGTTGAATATACTTGACTGTTAAAACCAAGAATAGATCTAATTGAATTTATAGGTCTAAAATTAACTTTATAACCAGCTTCAATATTTAAAGTTGTTTTCAATGTGTTATTATCTGCTGAAAATATAATACTAGTTTCAACTCCATTAATAGTTTTACTATTTTCAGTAATTTTTTCCACAATATATTTATTTATATCATCAATCTCATAACTACCTTCTAGAATGTTTATATCTATCCGAGTTGCTCCATTATCTGAACTATATCTAAAATTATTATTTGAAGAATCAACATTTAGAAAACTGTAGAATGTATCAAGACCAACTAATGCTATTTCATAATCTTTATCTTCACTTAGTTGTATAATAGGAGCAAACTTCTCTTTTATATGACTACTTTTATCATTCAATATTATATACAATTTTTATATACAGAAAAATTATTTTAAACTTTAGATGGAAAATAAAAATTATCTAATCCACTTCTATATTTTCCATTATCTGTTTTAGAAGATAAATCTATGACAACAAATCCATGAGGTTCTGACCAAGTTATGCTTACAAAATCCTTTAAACTCATCTTCGTTCATATCACTAGAAACATGATCTCTATAAATATGACTTAAATTCTTTGAATCTTAAGGAAATAAGCAAATAAAAATGGCATTTTCTCTAATAGTTTGTCTAGGTAACATAAAATAATTTTGTGCAAGATAGAAACAATCTACAATACTATGTCTTCCTCTTATATAATATTTTTCACACTTATTTTGTTTTGTTAATTGCAAATCATCAAATATCATCAAATTATTCTTGTTAATATCAAGATCCTCAGGATTTGGTACATCTTCATCTGTTTTAAAAAACCTTCACTCCATATCTGCTTTATCTTTCAAATTTTTTGAAATTTCTTCAATTACGAAATCTGGATTTGCATTTAATTTTTCTATTTGGTCTTGTAGCTTAAATAGTTCATTAATAATTTCTTTTGGCAATTTTTTTTCAAAAGAGCGTTTTAATATTTTGTACTCTGGTTGAAAAAGAGACTTTCCGAAAACTTGTAAATTATTATAATCTAACCAACCAGGTCTTAAAAGTAGATTTAATAATAAAGTAGTTTTTCCACAACCCGACTTTCCAAAAATAATTCCTCTTATACTTTTTGGTAACATGATACTATTACTTCGCTTATTTTTATTTACATTCCATGAATAATCTATAATATCCATTTTTATATATAAGATTTTTTTTATATATAAAAATTTCTATATATATAAAAATGTACTGTGTCAAATGAAGAAACAAAACAAATACACTAAATTTGCAAAATGTTGTGAGTAAAAACAATAGAAATATGCAACGTGGAACTTGCGCCATTTGTGGAACAACGAAAACTCAATTTGTATCATCAAAAAAAGGAGGAGATTTAGTGAGTTCAATTAATTCAATAATTAAAAAAATAAAATTACCATGGGCAAAGTTCCCTGGTGAAATGCATTTACCTGGAATGAACTTTGCTGGTCCAGGCACTAATTTAGATGGACGATTAACTTCTACTGACGCATATAAAGAATGGAGTAAATCTATAGATAGAGTTGATAATGCAGCTTACTATCACGATCTTGCTTATAAATACTTCGATGATACTGCAAAAAGAAATTTAGCTGATAAAATTATGATCGAAGAAATGGATTCTATAAAAAATCCAACAATACGTGAAAGAATTCAACGAGGTATTATAAAACCTATGATATCATCTAAAGCAAAGTTTGGGTTAGGTCTTTCAGACCTATATGAATTGAGTGTTAAAACTACTCAAAAAAACTACAAACGATCAGTAAAAAAGAAGAGGATAAAGACCTGAAATGGACTGACAAACTTGCAAACGAACTTTATAAACCAGTTGTAAAACATTTCAGAAAAAGAAAAGTGATTGTAAATGGAATCGATGAAATATGGGCTGCTGATTTAGTTGACATGCAATCGTTCTCCAAATTTAATAACGGTATAAAATACTTATTAATGGTGATTGATGTTTTTTCGAAGTATGGATGGATTGTTCCATTGAAGAGCAAAACTGGAGTTGATGTTGCTAATGCTTTAAGTAAAATCTTTAGAAATTCTTCTAATTTCCAAGAAAGAAAGTGTCAAAAAATATGGGTAGAGAAAGGCTTAGAATTTTATAAAAAGCATGTTAAAGCATTAGGAGTAGAGTTATATTCAACTGAAAATGAAGAAAAAAGTTGCGTAGTTGAACGTTGGAATAGAACAATGAAAGATAAAATGTTTAAGTACTTTTCAGCTAATTTTTCTAGAAAATATATTGACGTTATATTGAAGCATTCTTTAATTAAAATGGCACCAGTTGAAGCTAGCGATAAAAAGAATGAGAATATTGCTTGGTTCAATCTAAATGGAAATGTACGATCAGAGTTTGTAAGACCAACGTTTTCAATTGGTGATAGAGTTAGGATAACTAAAAAGAAGACAACGTTTGAAAAAGGATACACACCGAGATGGACTGAAGAAGTTTTTACTGTTTCAAAAATTCAGTTTACAGATCCACCAACTTATAAATTAACTGACGATAATAATGAAGAAATACAAGGTATTTTTTATGAACAAGAAATGCAAAAAACTGATCAAAATATATTTAGGATTGAAAAAGTTATTCGTAAACTTAAAAATAAATCAATAGTAAAGTGGTATGGATATCCTGAGTCGTTTAACTCATGGGTTGATAAAAAAGAATTGATAAGTCTGATTTAATAGGAGTAATTTACTATTATGCGTAGCTAGATTACATTTACGCTTGAGTTAAATTTCAGTTATGAAATTATAGCTTGAAAAATTGATTTAAAATTACAAAATTACAAAAAAATTTTTTAGCTCAGAATTTATAGTTTGTAACCATAATATATTAATATATTATGGTTGTTATATTACCATTATCTTTATATATTAGTTCAGACACTTTTTTTGAAAATGCACTTTTTTTAAGGTCCTTTGGATCTACGGAAAAATCTTTTGATTTTTTATGATGATAGAAACAGCATTTCATACTACGACTGGTTTAAATGATTTATGAGAATATGGATATGTTTATAGCTAAACATGGTATGAGATTATGGTTAAGGATATGGTTGAAAAAAAAATATGAGCCAGGACCCGCCTTTTTCTACTACTTATGTATATATATATATATATATATATATATATATATATATATATATATATATATATATATATATATATATATATATATATATATATTTATATATATATTTATATATATATATATATATATATATATACATATATATATATATATATATATATATATATATATATATATATATATATATATATATATATATATATATATATATATATATATATATATATATGTATATATATATACATATATATATATATTTTTTTTACTATATATATATATATATATATATATATATAAATATATATATGTATATATATATATATATATATATATATATATATATATATATATATATATATATATATATATATATATATATATAGTGATATTTATAACATAATAAAAAGTTCTTTTACACCAAATCAACAAATGTTTTATTATTATTGCTATGCATACTTTTAAAAAAAGTTCGGGATTAAAATTTACGCATAAAATTATTATTTAATTTCGGAACTTGAGTTTTCAAAAGCGGAAATTATACTTAAAAAGCCAGTATCACATTTTTAATATAGTTTGTTTTTAAAATGGTTTTTAAAATTGTTGCATAGCTTTTATAAAGTTTTATAAATAAATCGCCGAAATTAGTTTAACCGAGCCCTCTTTTTAGATCTATCAATAAAGGTGCTAAACCATTAGCTTACTTTTAAATGAGCAAGTTTATACAAGTGAAAACAACTTTTTTGGTTGTATGCAAACATTTATATCGGTTATAAATATAAAGGTTTATAATTAAATGCATAAATAAATTTTATAAAGACTTTATAATTGCTTTTTGCTTCTCATGTATAATTTGTTTTATGCATTGCCTCGTGCATAATAATACCTTATGTATTCAATTATGCATGGTCGTAGACATATTTTTTTAAACTGGGTGGCTATTATGAGGAGGGGCGCAAGCAATCTGACTCTTAACAATAAAGCTTTTCAACTTTCTGTTGTAATATCCTGTTCAACATTCTATTGTAATATTTGTGGCTGTATTGCTCATATTATAACTCTTTTCAAATAAAAAAGGTAAAAAACTTGAAATTTATGGAAATTCAAACGTTTATAAGGGAGACCTGTTTATTTATGGCCCCATGCATGGATACATTGTATTCATATATATGGGGTGCACATCGCTTAAATATCATAAATACGATAACATAGATAGAATAGTGTTTAGAACATTTCTTTATAAGTTAAGTTACTCAACGAAAACAATTCCTATTTTTATATATCATAATAAATAACAACAGGTCCTATTTTTTTAAGTAAGTCTTTGTAATTTCACGTTAGGTTTTTGTAGTAATTTATTATTTGAGTCCCTGATATGCATAGTGGTATAAGTCACTCATATCTAGTTTTGAGAAGTCTGACTAATATCACTATGGCTGCGAACAAAAACAGCTGTTTAGTGAGGAGCAAAAAAAAAAAACGGTTCCAGCATCATTATCGATATCATTAGACTTATACCACTCTGCCATGTAATAGAATAAACAAAACGCTAACCTAATTGCTAACTAATTGGTGGCAATAACTCAAAATATTGAAAAAAGTGACATATACCACTTTGTATCTCATGGGCTCATTTAAAAATGTTTTTTATGGTATGAAGTAAAAAATGGCCTTCAAGTATAACATTTTAAATGCTTGCGTGATGCGGAAAGTTAAAGAAAATAAGAAACGGCAAACAAAGTTTGGTTTTGAAAAACAAGTTTTATATAGTATGAGATTTTTATAAAATATTATAGCAAACTCAAGATTTTAGAAGTAACAGTAGATGCAGAGCTAACATAAAAATTATTAGCAGTAGTGACCTTATTACGTAGTATAGACAAGATCAACAATAGATGCACAAGTAAAAGTATAGTCAAAACCACTATAAGTTTAAATTAGTATCTAATAAAAATGCAGTAGTAGTGGTAGCTGCATGTCTAGCAAGAATGTGCTCTTAACATTAGAGGCGTTGCTAAGAATAGTTGATAAGACAACAGTTCTTCCATAGAATGAAGTGCGGTTTTTATCTTCCCCTTTAAATCTTTCTTTTAGTCGTTTAAGGCGCACCTTAAACGACTAAAACGACTTCTCTCCCGCACCAGATAGTTTCCATTTTTAAGACATATTACTTACCTAAATTATAGAAAATATTTATATGTAATGTAATTATAAAAAAAACTTAAAGAGACTTTTTCAAAGTAAACCAAAAAACGAGTAAACCAAAAAACAAAGTAGCAAAAACGGAAGATATTATTTAATTAAAAAGAAAATCGTCTTTCATAAACACATCAATCTTTTAATTATTTTTATATAGCGAGTTCAAATTGTTAACAGTTATATTTAAAAAAGCGTAACAAAAAAAAAAGTGGGGAGGGGGGGGTAGTTATAAATAAAAGTACATAAACGTGGCCGTAGATAAGTGGTGGCATGGGGGGCTCCCCTTGCCACCACTTATCTACGGCCACGATTATGTACTTTTATTTATAACTTATTTTTTTACTAATTACAAATTTTTTTGTTAATATTTTGCTCATAACTTACAGCCCCTAAGACTTAGAGGCTGTAATAAAATAAAATTACATAATTATGGCTAAACTTAAGATAAACTTTATGAATTCCATTTTAATTGATAAAATAAAACGTGTTTTAAAAAGTAAAGGATTTTTCAAAGAATATAACTTAAAATCAAATAATATTTAAAACATTTTACGATTACAATAATATTTAAATCATTTTTACATACAAAAGTATTTTGAAATGTAGTTTTGAATAAAGTTTTAATTTTGCCAAAATAAAAAATTGTTTACAAAACTCAAGTCTTTTACCTGAAAACCAACTTAAACTGAAAAGTTTAATAAAAACCGTGTCGTCTCACTTATTAAATTTATTACTTACTATTGGTTATTACTAACTAGATATTATTATTTACTATTGGTTAAACTAAAGAGTTCAACTAATGCTAAAGAAGATGTTATATAGAAGCAATACTTTTTAACGTTTATTTTAACAGCTTCAAGGTATTTTGTAGAATAATTTCTATTTTGGTATATAGAATAAAATAAACAAACTTTCGCAATTAAAAATTGTTTCTAACGCTTTCTCGAAATATTTGATGGGTTTATCATATTTGTGAAACTAACCTGAAATTTGCAATCAGCAAATTTCAGGTTAGTTTTAATTTAATAATGTATATTTTAAAAATTTATTAATTTTATATTTATATACTTTATTTGCTGTAAAGTTTTTTCATTATCACCCTTAAATAGTGCTTGACGTCGGATGTCAAAAGTTTTAGATATAACGGATATAAGTAATTTACAACTCAATAGTTTTAGATTGCAAACTTTTGTTAGCTTCTTGTTTTTTGCCGTTGTCCATTTTTAAGAAACTTACTTTAATTACTAAATGAACATTTATTGCGGATAGATTTAAAGCGCTGATTGGGCAGTTATAAATTAAAATGACCACTTGGATTGGTTTTAAAAATAGAACTATTATAGTAGCGTTACGCCTCGCAATCGTTAGTGACCAAGAGGTTGATTTAGGTCGTTTAATTTTTAAGAATAGTCTTCTGTGTTGAGAAAAATTTTTAACACGACATATTAGCAACATAAAAATGATTGAAGATCGAGCTCAGTTGATTGCTCGTGCTAAGCTTGCTGAGCAAGCAGAAAGATACGAAGATATGGCATCTGCCATGAAGAAAGTTACCGAAATGGGTGGGTCTCTCCAAAACGAAGAAAGAAATTTACTGTCGGTGGCTTATAAAAATGTAGTCGGTTCTCGTAGATCTTCATGGAGAGTTATAACAGGCATTGAATCAGCAAGAAAAGACGGTGTTAGTAAGAGGACTGAATTGGCAAAAGAGTATCGGCTCAAAGTAGAGAAAGAATTACAAGATGTTTGTTCAGAAGTTTTAAAATTGTTAAATGATTATTTGATTCCAAGTGTTGATAGCGCTCTTACTGGTTTTAATGGTACTGAAGAAGAAGAAGAAAAATTAATAGAGTCCAAAGTATTTTATTGGAAAATGAAAGGAGATTATTATCGGTATCTTGCTGAAGTAGTTAGTGATGAAAAAGAAAAACACGATGTTGTATTAGATTCTGAAAAAGCATATATTGAAGCCCAAAATGCCAGTAATAATATGAAAGCAACAAATCCTATAAGATTAGGTTTAGCATTGAACTTTTCTGTTTTCTACTATGAAATTCGTGGTGATCAAACCAAAGCATGTGGCTTAGCTAAGAAATCATTTGATGAGGCGATAGCTGAATTAGATACATTAAGCGAAGATTCTTATAAAGATAGTACCTTGATCATGCAATTGCTTAGAGACAATCTTACATTGTGGACCTCAGAAGTTGACGATAACCAAGATGACGATGAACAGGGAAATTAAGTTATTATTTTTGATTATTCAGATTTATAAGTTCAGATTTAAGGATTTTGAAAAATATTAAATATATATTTCATCAATTTCCAGAATAAAACATATACAAAAAATTCTAAATTTCAACTTAATGACATTCAATATTTTTTTAAAATGTAATTCCAAACTTTATGCAGTTTATGTTTTAAAGTTTTTTGTGAATATATAATTTCTTTTTTGTTTGTATGTGAATTAATTTTTTTTCTTCAGCCATAATCAACATAAACAGACAAAGAATAAATATACATCATATTTGTCATTTTAAACTGATCCTGTATTGGAGCAGATGAGTGTATCATCATGTTTGTCATTTTGAACTGATCCTGTATTGGAGCAGATGTGTGTATCATCATGTTTGTCATTTTGAACTGATCCTGTATTGGAGCTTGTGTCTGTGTGTGTGTGTGCGCGCATTTAAATATACTACACAGATTAATAAAGCCATAGTTCTTAGATTGATTTACAGAGTTAAGGCAGGCAGTATATATGTATAAATAACATTTATCGTAGTAAAAAAAGTGACTAATAAAAAAACCAATAAAATTATATTATTTTTGTGTGTAAATATATATATATATATATATATATATATATATATATATATATATATATATATATATATATATATATATATATATATATATATATATTCAAGACAGTTTATATATTTAGAACAAGGTCCATTTTGAGTACTTTTGACATTTTCGAGTAAATTTAAGAAAAGGTGATTACCCAGACAAAATAAAAAAAAATTAATGATATAAAATGAAATCTAATTTTGCTATAGTATGTTTCTGTCATTTCTTTGTACTGCCTGGCTAAATCCTGTGTGTACTCAATCCCTTTTTCGTATTTTTTTTTGTGTTTTGTTAACAGTGATGTCTTATATATATGTTAATTTCATTTAGGTTAGCATTTGTGCACACTTTTTTTTTTTTTTCAGCGTAGTAGGTGAAAAAGCATTAAATCTTTTTTTTTTTTTTTTTTTTTTGTCATTCGGTCTTTTTGAGATATCGTTATTACTGGCCAACACTCTCTACTTATCATTTGATGTATGTATGAAGTAATTTATTTCCATCTATGTAGTAGTATGCATAAGTATATAATGTACTACTTTATAATTCAAGTTGATGTATGTACGAAAAGGGGAGCTAGAGTGGGCAAGCAACCAAGCATTGTTCATTTTATCTGAAAAAATGAGCAATGCTTGGTTGCCCCTAGGCAAGTTTCAAAAACGGTCCAGGGGCGCCGATATCCAGCATTTGTCCACACACTACCCCAGCATGAAATATAATCCAGATAATGTAACTTATAATACGGTCATACACGCTTTTTAATAGGTGTATAAGTGTAAAACTTTGGTTTAAAATGTTTAAAAAGTGTTTTACAAAAAGAAAGTTTTGGTACTTACATACAAATAAAAAATTAAAATCATTAAAATAAGTTTCAAATTTTGAAACGATTTTCAAACTACTAAGATATTAAAGTTAGTTGTTACAAATTTTTTATAATTGTTTAAAAAAAAAAAAAAAACAGGTCTTGTTCAATTCCTGGTTGCTTAATTTGAAGCTAATGTATAATATACTTTATATATATATATATATATATATATATATATATATATATATATATATATATATATATATATATATATATATATAACTTTATCAAATTTAACACTGAATTTAAACTAAAAAACTCTAAATTAACTTTAAAACTAAATAAACGTTAGATTTTATTTATATTTCGTACACGTCTGTCAATATATTAAGTATAACAAGCTATATAACCATATTTTTATGTGTATCAAATACAGTCCTTTTCCGTTTTTGATTATCTAATAGCTTTTTATGTGTGACTCTAATGCCACCATGAGACTTAACTATATTGAAATTTTTTAATAAATTAAGAATACAAAAATATCGCAACTAAAAACGGTTATTTGTAAAGTTTTAATAAAAGAACAAAAAATTAAAATTGTCTCTTAAGAATTTAACACTGAATTTTATAGTGTTCAATAATTCCTTAGTGTACAATACGAATATGTAATGTTTACGACCTCTTCTAAATGAGGGAGAGGGGTATTAACAGCTAAATAATTGTATTTAATTTTTTTATTATATTTTTTCAGTTCATTAGTATTATGATATAGTGCAAAAGTGTCAAATGGGTCCGATCGAAAAAATAAAACAAAATGATCTTACATCAGTGACCTGATGTACTTAAAACAATAATTCAAAATTAAAATCTCTTTAAAATGCTTTTATTGGTATTGAGACAAAAAATACTTAAGATGCAAGATAGATGATAAAAATGCAAGAGGGACGCTACATGAAACTTTTTGTTTTATTACCTTGTAATAGTGTGTGTCTAGCAGTTGTAAATAGTGGCTGCGGTTCAGAGGTAAACACATCTACATCATTAAGCAGAACTAGACACCTTCGAAATAGATGCGGCGTTACCATCAAGACAGAGTAAACATTTTTCCATTTTTCTATAATTTTTTTTGTCAATTTCAAAGCAAATTTTTCATGTCACTATTAAGAGCAATTCTTTTTTTATTATAAGAAACTCTCTTAAATTGCACTTTGTTAAGATTACTTGCAAGTGCTAAAAACAAATTTTCCGAACTGCATAGAGTCAAAAGAGGACTTGAAGCATTTGATTGCCAGAAATTAATTATTCAATGTCGATTGTTATTTATTCCAGCTTGTTATCAAGTCCTTTTAAAAAAATTGACAATACTATTTGTTTTTGGAGTATAAATGGGCATTATACCTCAACCATTTTATTTTTATGCAAATCCACAATCTGACATGTAAAAAAGCTTGATTACTTGCTCCTGATTTTTTAGAAAAACCACTAACATAATAGCGCAGTGGCCACTGCTTTAAAGCAGCGTGGTTAGTAAGCTACTTTGAAGACTTCTTTTTTATAAACGGGGTTTCGCTTTTTTTAGCTTGTATTTCTAATAACATACTTATTCATTGATTTTTTTTATTGCCAGAATCTATACATCATAATAGCGCACCACCACATACGTCATAATACAGTCATTTGCATAGAATCATTAAAGCGCGTGGTTTTTTTGGGTCAGAATTAAGGTTAAATTTCACATACACAATCTTGTCAATTTGATAGTTTAAAACAAAGTTAATTACCAAGAATAAGGTCAAAAAAAGATATAGAGTTCTCATACATAAAAATCACAAAAGTTGTTTTCTAAAATATCAATTACTACCAGAAAGACAGCAGTGCAAGTTAACATAATCTAAAAAATAAAAACCATAAGTATGTTTTTAGAAGTTTAAATGGTGGGAGAAACACCCCCACCATACTGCATAACGGAAATAGCTTTGTCCAGTAAAAAAAAACTAAACTGATGGAACACATAATATTGAGTCTGACAGTACACATAATATGGAGACTGTTATACACATAACTTCGAGTTTTATGATACACATAAAATTATAATTTTTTTATACTTTAAATATTCACTAAATGATATAAACTTTTTTAATCTTAGGGAAATAATTGATCAACTATTTATTGTGCCTCCAGTTATTCATGAATATTTTTGAACAAGATATGGATTGTCTTTGATGAGTCAAAAAATATAAGTACTTATTGTAAATTTAATAGATTTACTATTAACTTTAAATAATACTATTAATAGATTCTTGTCCGCTTTTAACTTCAACTAGGTATAAAAGTTAGTTAAAAAATAGAAAGAAAAAAAAAGATGCATCTCCTTCATTGTAATACCATTGTAAAACGATTAAAATAACTTGCCTAAATATAGCACCAAAACATTAATACCACAAAACTGTGTGTGAAATCAATAAAGATTTTATGCAAAATTTAAAAGGAGTTCAAACTTGTTAACGCAATAAATTAATTTTAAATAATGACAAAACAAAGCAAATTTTGCTTCACCTCTCAACAAAAAAGCAGTTTATAAAGTTATTTTTGATAAAGTTGAAGAAATAAAGTGTTGGTTTCATTAGTATAAAAGTTGTCAAAACTATTGGTACCCTATAAATTCAAGACCAGAAGTTACTTAAACGACAAAAGTTTAAAAGTACAACTTGATTACTTCTTTATACATAGTAAACTTACTATACTTATATATATAGTAAACTGAGCAAATTTAGCTTGGGGCAGTACAATCAAAAGTAAATAGCTTAAGTACATAGCATAATTTACTGTCGCCAGTAATCAAATGCCACGTTAATAATGTATATTAACTGACTATTTATAAAGTTCTATGTTTTTTGTTTCATGGTATAAATGACTCAGCGTTATTTATTATTAAACATTTTTTTCATAAATTAAATCTAACAATAAATATATTTTACAATGACAAATGATCGGTCTTAGTATTGTTTGTCATGTAACTTATCTATGGAATAAAAATGTTTTGAATAATTTTGATTATTCTATTTCTTTAACTATTTTTTTAGACATTAAGATCTACTAATAGAAGCATTTCCGGCAAACTCGCCATTCTTGGCCTATGAATGGCCCACCATCGGTGTCATTACTGGCCCACCATCGGCCGACAAGCATGGTTTAATCCAAGTCTTGCTCACCATTAAAGGCATGGTCCATGCATGGCAGCCGTTTTTCGAACGGCTTTTAGCCGATGCTTTGCCATTGCCATTTTTTATGCTGCTTTTGGTTCATTTTGTTTGTTTTTAAAATTTATTGCTATTTTTGTAAACAACTAATACTTTAATAAACGCAATAATTTAACTTAGAGACTAGTTAAAGAAGTAAAACAAGTCAGGAAGCAAAAGGTGAAGCGGGGTGATGTTTGCCTACCTAAAAAAGTCGCATGGGTGATTTAAAATGAAAGGTGGGATATTTTAAACTATAAATATACAGTCATTTTAGCAATAAGTTTTATATTACCAAATATTTTTATTTCAATAAAATTGCCTTGCAATACAATACATAAAAAAGTTTAAGGTTAGCGAACGGTTAAACTTCTACCATCATTTCAATTTGAGGCTTGCAAGAACTAACGTTTGATACTTTACGATATCCATATTTTTCTGCCTGTCAAGCTGATAGATTTAGCAATTACAACCAATCACCCAAAAATAGCCAAAAGTGAAGCAATCGTAAAATAAGTATAAAATTGTAACCAAAATAGCTAAAAGTAATAGTTGTAAAATAAACTATAAAAGTTAGTAATAAGATTAAATAAGAAAGTAATAGATTTATCTCTTCTATTATTATACATTAATTATTCTTCTATTATACATTAATTAATACATATTTTATGATATTTTACATATCTTTTCTACATTAATTAAGTAGGGTCATGGCACCCCCTACCGTAAAGAAGCACCTACCGTGGTTTTTGAAAAAAATCAGTAAACTTTATATGTTTTTTTCTTAAAGTTTTTTTTTTCAGTTATAATACATTTTTAAAAAGATATATTCTTAAAGATTTGAGATGTTTTTTACCCGAAAATGATTTTTTATTGCTTTCTAAAGAAAATCTTTAACAGTAAAAACAAGTTTGTCTAGTTTTTTTTATGGCTTATAATTTTTTCGTTTAAAAAAATTTTTATGGCTTAAAATATATATAATTTTTTCGTTTAAAAAGTTTAAAATAGTTGTAAAAACATTGATTATTTTAAATGTTATCAGAAAATATTCGTTTTTTTTGTATAACATTGTTTAATCCTTTACACGGTAGGTGATTACGAAAATTATACTAGTTAGCACTTACCGTTTATAAAAATATTTTATCGGACGTGTTTTATTTTGTGAAGTTTTCTCTCTAAAAAACCATTAAGTTAAACTAAATTACCAATTAAAGGTAATTTTACCCAAGACACAGTGGGCCAGAATTCACTTTTACTGGACAAAATTCATAACTAATTTAATAATAGGGCTATATTCACTAAAATTAGCATGAGTACTAATATCAAGTCTGCGTTTTTTATGAAGGTAATATTTTTTTTATTTCGTTGCAATGGATACCTTTATTTTGCTAAGCAACAACCTATTTTTGGTATTTGCAGATACTTTACTAGTGCTATATTCACTAAATTCGGCATGAGTTTCAATATGAGATCACATTTCTTATAAAAGTGATAAATTTTTATTATTTAGTTGCTATGGATACTTATATTGCTTAATTATCAGATACTTTCCTTAATTACAAAAAGAGTTAATTGATTTTTGAATAACTTTTATCGGACTTTCGACCCACTTGAATTGAATAAAAATTAAGTATTTAGGTAAATAATGGTTTAGCAATAGTAAAAACAAAAAATTGTGGAAGAAAACATTGTCAACTTAAAATTTTACCAAAAGTTATAAAAAAATAATATCGTTTGAAGATTGTTTAAATAATTGTAAAACATTTGAAGGAAACGTTTTATGATTTGTTAGGTGTGATGTTGATTAACGCAATAATGAAATAACAGGATCACTGGAAACTAGGAGTCTATTGATTTGATCAGTATTTGTGACTCTTCTGTCTGTTTTTCGGCTGAAATTTTCGCGATAATATTTGAAGTGTTTATTTTTTAGCCTTTTGAGCTTCCTCTGACATAAGATCGATTGATAATATACGACTTTTAATTATGTGATGCCCTTGTATTACTGTTTTATGAACTGATTGAGCCATGTAATACCATGGATAAAGGGACACATATAGTCTAACAGTGTCAAAACAATAATCAGTCTATTTCAAATCCTGAAGAGAGTGTTACCAAGATAATGTAAAATTTGAATAAAAGGTTTTGATATTTTTATAAATGCTTTGGTCAGTAGCATTATCAAAACCAGCCTTACCCGTGAGTGTCATTGTTTTTATTGCTTTGTCGTTCAATATTGTATATACTATTGTAATATTGTATATAATATTGTAAAACTTCAGGAACCTGTGCCTTAGCACAGGTTCCTGAAGTGCACAGATTTTTTGCAAAGTATGAATTATTAAGTCTTTTAAATGAACTGAAACCAAACTGTAATATTTTCAGAATAAGATATCAATTTTGCATCCCTGACCTCATTGTAAGCGGGGTAGATGTTATATTCTTTCTCCAAGGCTCCGCTTTTAATTAATTTATATGAAGCTTTTGTCAGGCTGGCATCAATTATTAAAGCCAGTGCTTTGTCTGCTAAATAGTTACTTGCTTTATCTGTATTTGAAATATTTAAAACGTCCTTGGCAGCAATTACAACAGATTCATCTCTTAGTTTTTTACTAGCAGCAAAAAATAATTCATTGGATGAATGAGATTCAAATATACCAGATGCACACCATTTTTTAGTTTTAGTATAACTATCATCAAATGTAACTGGTTTTCAACCACGCCTACTTGCAGTTGGTTCATTGTCTTTTACTGACAACTAAGTGTTCATTAAGCCAGTTCACAAACTTCTTTTCAAAATTTTTGACAGTATAGTTTGCAGATTTCCACTTTTTTTTATACAAGTTAACAAATCGTTGAACAGCATGGCTAAAATCAACGTCTTTAAATTCAGCAATTTTTGGCTGAATAAATTTCTTCAGTAATATTTTGTTTTGAAATATAAAACCATATCTAAATAATTCTTCTAACAAATATTTTGTATTTAAAAGTTTAATGTTAAAATATATATGCTGCGTAGGGTACTAATTCTTGTTTGTAATTAAGTTACTACAAATGTTAGTAATTAAAATTAAAAGCAATTTAATTACTGTTAGTGTTAGTAATTGAATTACAAACAAGTACCAATACGTTGTTGCTAAGCTATGCAAAGTAAGGTATCCATAGCAACAACAAAAAAATTAACTTCATAAGAATTATAAATCTTATTTTAATACATACGCCCAATATTGTGTACTGCAAAGAAAGAAGAAGATATCAAAAAAATTGAACGTAAAAATAAAGCTGCTGAAAAAAAAAAAGAATTGAAAGAAAAAGAAGAAAAATCTAAAAGAAAACAAGTTGTTACAAAAAAAATGAAAATAAAAGACAAAAAATTTAAAAAAAGAATTTAAAAAGAAAAAAAAGTTTAAATTCAGAAAAAAGTTTTGATGGATAATTTTATAAGCAATGTCTTCTTTGTTTTATAATCATATTAAATTTATGTTTTTGTAAATTTGTTTCTTGGTTTAAATAAATAAAACTAAAACTAAAAAAATATATGATTTATTTCATACACAGTAGGTGGAGAATCGATTTCGGTAGGTGGTGCTTTATCACGGTAGGTAAGGAAACTTACTAGATCTTACAAAAAATTAAAAATAACATTGAAAAAATAACTTTACTCAAATTCGAATTATATGATTTAGTTATTAATTGAGTATAAAATATTAATTCGAAAACCCTAAATAAAAATCTGTTATGGTTATGAAGTTAAGAAATTTTGAAGTTAAAAGTTTTCTTAAAGTCGCGGTAGGGGGTGCCATGACCCTAATATATATTTATACATATTATAAGGAAACAAAAAATAAAATATCAAAGAAAAGTTAGAACAAATAAAAAAACCATCAAGTGTATTTTTAGCTTACACTTTTAAGGCATGTTTTGCACAACCACCATTTCTGTCAGAAGCTTGCATTAGCATTCCCTTTATGGACCTCTCGACATCTGTATTACATGCTCCTTTTTTATGTTTTTGAACTGCAACTGTTAAATATAAAACAAGGTATTTAGATGTGATCCACTTAATTACCACAAAATAATTGTCTAATAATTTACTTACTGTTGATTATGCCAGGAATTTGTTTTAACTACAAGGGAGTGCTGCTACATCGACTATCTTATAGCCTACTGCTACAAGGAAGTGCCGCAACATCGACTGAGGGTTTGGTTGGGGCAGACTGTCTATTAAATAATAATAATAAAAAAAGTATATTGAAATATTCCTTATGTTTATATTAAAGTCACCACTTTGAGCAAGTCTCACAACAAGCGAAAAAATAAAATTTTTTTATGCCGCTTAACTTCAGATTTACATATTTATATAAGTAAATGATATAAATATATATCTATATTTATGTATTAATGTATATATATAATTATATAAATACTTAAATATAACTATACGTATATCATTTACTTATGCTATAAATTATATAAATATAAAATATGATTCAAGATCCTTTTTGTGTTTATATTATTGTTTTTGAACTATTTGTGTATATATTTAAACTCTTATATCTTTAGATAAGTACATTATTGTTGAATAAAGCCTTTATCAAGAGTTTTTTGTTTTTATTGGGTTCATCACAATTTATTCAACATAAATAATATATATATAAAATGTCAAAGATCTTAAAACCAATGAGGCTTGATCTTGACCATACTGCACCAACTGCTTCGAAAGAATGGAAGCATTGGAAACGAACATTTGAGAATTTCATAGAGGATTGTGGAGAAGACGCTCCAGATAAATTTCGCTCCATCATTAATTTTGTATTATCAAATGTTTATGATTACATTGAAGAGTGTGATTCCTATGAGAGCATCATTGAAACACTGGAAAACTTATATATAAAAACCCCTAATGAAATTTTTGCATGGCATCAATTACTTATAAGACATCAAACATCAGGTGAATCTCTTGAAGACTTTCTTCAGGAACTATGCAAACTTAGCAAAAACTGTAACTATAAAGATGTTTCAGCTGAACAATATCAAGAGGAACAAATAAGAGATGCTTTTATTTCTGGAATAATTTCAAATTACATTCGCCAATGCCTTCTTGAAAATTCAACATTGAATTTACAATCAGCACTTAACCAAGCTCGCTCTCTTGACATTGCTCAGAGGAACTCTGAGTCTTATATACAGAAACCCCCCTCATCATCAACCAGTCCAAATGTTGTTGCCACTATAAAGTTACCAGAATAATCTTCAGCAGCACTCAATCCAATGCCTGTTCATCCATAAACAAATTGTATTTATTGTGGTAATCAACCTCACAACCAACTTAATCGAACCTCTGCTCGGAAAAATTGTCCAGCTCAAAATGTTACATGTTTTAAATGTGGAAAATAAGGACATTTCTCCAAAGTTTGTCTTGGCCGGCCAATCAAAAAGACCCACAGTGTTACAGCTGCAGTGCATAAATTAAGTTTGTGTACTGTTTCAAGTGGTTGTCTTGAGAGCCTTTTTCATGCATCTGTTGTTGTCATAATTAATGATGAATCATTAACAGCACTAATTGATTCTTGTAGTTCAGATAATTTTATAAGCAAAAAAATTATTGATACTTTGAAAATAAAAACATTACCCAGTAAAAGAAAAATTTCTATGGCCCTCACAACAATGGAGTCTGGATTAGTGGGTTGTTGTTCAGTTAACCTTGAACTAAATAGTTTACTGTATAATAATGTTCAATTTGGTATCTTGGAAAATCTTTGTAGTGATATCATACTTGGCTATGACTTCCAAAAGCAACACAAAAATCTTATTTTTCCATTTGGTGGAGAAAAAGAAGATTTAGTAGTCACAAGGAAAAATAACCTATGTGCACTGCAAAAGGCCAAAATAAAAATACCTTCCTTATTTACAAGTATTTCAGATAAAATGCAGCCAATAAAGCAATGAAATATCACAGCTATTATCAGATGGTATAATTGAGCCATGCTTCTCACCATGGAGAGCCCAAGAAGTGGTTGTAAAAGATCTTACTAAATCAAACAAAAAAAGACTCTGCATTAATTACTCTCAAACAGTTAACCTTTACACCGAATTAGATGCATATCCTCTTCCTAGAATAGATGATATGATAAATGAACTTGCAAAACACAAAGTATTCTCTACCTTCGACTTAAAAAGTGCTTACCATCAAATTCCTATAAAAAATTCAGAAAAAAAGTATACAGCATTTGAGGCAAATGGAAAATTGTTCCAATTTTGCAGGATTCCATTTGGAGTTACTAATGGTGTGTTTATGTTTCAAAAATCTATGGACAAATTTGTTGAAGAAGAAAAGTTACACCATACTTTTCCATACCTTGACAATATAACCATTGGTTATGATCAGGTACATCATAATGAAAATTGTCTACAGTTTCAAAGCGCCTCACAACATTGGGGTTTAACATTAAATGAATCAAAATCTGTCATTTCAGTTCCTTCGATAAATATTCTTGATTATTGCATTAGTCATAACAATATAAAACCAGATACTGAACAATTACGTCCTTTAGATTTACTACCTCCTCCTTCTGATGTTTTATCACTTCGCCAAACTTTGGGTATGTTTTCTTATTACTCAAAATGGATCCCTTCTTTTGCTAATAAAGTTTGCCCTTTAATTAATGTTAAATCCTTCCCAATCGATAGTGAA